>NC_052049.1:122555014-122873141 GCF_903992535.2 Arvicola amphibius
CCAAGAGTTTATTAGCAGCACAACTGGACTCACAGGACTTGTGGTGGTGTTGTTTTCTCAAAACAGTCTCACTACGTAGCCCTGGCTGTCCTGGAACTCACAGAGATCTACCTACTTATGCCTCCCAAGTACTGGGATTAAAGGCAAATGCCACTATGTCCAACTTTGGGCTCACTGGGTCTAAAAAAAAAAAAAAGAAAAGAACATCAAATTGAGTGAGTATGGAATGGGAGGTGACCCTGAGAGGAGCTGAATATCATTAAAACACCATACATGAAATTCTCAAAAATTAATTTAAAAAATTAAATGTAAACTCAGAGAGAAAGACTCCCAGTAGGCATGGCCTGATGAAATCCACATGCACAAGGAGAACTGATTCTTGTAAGTTGACTTCCATACACCACACTAATTTTCTCTTTGCCCCCATATACAAACACACACACACACACACACACACACACACACACACAAATAATAAATGTAAAAAACTTTAATATAATTGCACAAAAATAAAAGAGGAATAATAATGGCTATTACTATCCAAATACGTACTATCTGTAGAGATCATACCAGATCTTTTACAAACATTATTTTTCCATTTTACAGAGCTGAGAATTGAGCTCAGGACTTCACCAATGGGAACCACTGCTTGCCATCACTGCGCTATATTCCCAGACTCACAGACATTTTTATGCCTCAAGGAAGCTGTGCAGGAAAATTGTCTCAATTTATGGAACACAGAACTGAAAATGAACGTAAGGGTATTTTCTTTTTTTTTTTTGGTTTTTTTCTGTGGCTTTGGAGCCTGTCCTGGAACTAGCTCTTGTAGACCAGGCTGGCCTCGAACTCACAGAGATCCGTCTGCCTCTGCCTCCCGAGTGCTGGGATTAAAGGCGTGCGCCACCACCGCCTGGCCACGTAAGGGTATTTTCAGTTGTTTTGTTTGAATATTTATTTTTTTGGCTTGCTCCCTTACCTTTCCAGCAGTAGCAAAATATTCACCATCAGGAGACCATTCCATCAGATGTATAGACACTGAGGTTCTGAAAGCAAACAAAAGCAGCATGTTCAGAACACAATGCATTCTACGCATAGTCAAATATCAATGTCACAATCATCTTAATAGGAGTGTTTCTGCCCCATAACAATACAAAGTATTTCACCTTACTAAAAATATAAATAAAACTAATCCAAAGTAACTTTCAAAAACAAAGAATAAGTAATAGATGATATTCCTACATCCACGTTAATCAAAATCCTCATTATCACATGTTAAAAAAAGTTTATCACTTTCCCAGAGAAGTATCTCTCTCTATGAAGCCCATGCTAACACTAGCAGGACAGTCATCATTCCACTACAGGAAGCTGGATGCTTTCATATCTTCCCGTCACCGCCATATTCCAACTCATTAATGAGCAATCCTATGTGTCAATTCTGTCAACTCAAGTACTGAACTGTAAATATGAAAATATTTTACTTTGGGGGAATAATTAACTAATGCACAGATTAAAGAATGATACTATAATGTGTTTTGGTTAGAAAATAAGGCTACAGTTTCTATTTCTAAAATACAATACCATCCAAAAATAAAGACCTCTGTAAAAAGGAACATAATTAAGTAAGTATTTTTTGCGAAGTAATATTACAGCAGACTTAGACACTGACTTGCACTGCCAGACACACTTCCAATCATTTAGAACAGGAGGGATTTTACTGTCAATTTCTTCCTCCTCTTCTAGAATATCACTTCCTGGTGGAGCCCACAACTGAATAGAATCAGTTGCTGTCAACAATCTGTTATCTGAAAATTTAAAAATGTTCTGATGAGTAACCAAGGAATATCTACAGAAAGAAAGGCAAACACAGTTCTGTTAGGTCTGTAAACTATTAAGCAAAATTCTACAATACCATCTATGAAAAACACATGGGGTCAGTTCAAAAGAAATCCCCTAGGAGGAAAGGTAAAAACAAACCTGAACAAGAGTCACTATTAGGGAAGACATGAGAGAAAACAAACACTGCAAAGACTTCCCCTAGCTAACAATGCTAGAGTAGCCAGAGTGGAACAGCACATCTCAGACACCTTCTACAATGCAGTCTTCTCAAGGTAGGAGACACAACTAAAAATAAATGTTTCTACACGGACTATGAAACAGCCCTCATTGTGAATATGAAAGGAGACAATGGCTACTTATCATTACAGGTTTCTAATCTTTACAAATTAAAGACAGTAATTTCCTGAAACACACAATAACAAAATAAGGTAAAGGATGCTTTCATTCCTGTCTTATTTATGAGTTTTGTACATAAAATAAGTTAACTAAAAAAAAAAAATCACTGATTCTTGAAATAAAACAGTAAAAGGCAAAAGCAAAAAAAGAAGGGGGGATTAAGCTCAGTATAAAGCAATACATACCAAGAAGAAAAAGCTGTATTTACTCATCAACAAAAATATAACATTGGTAACTTTTTTATCATCAAAGATTATCACATTTTATTTATACATTTAAATCAAATGCTTTATTTTAATAATTTATGAGTATAGTTGTTAAATACCTTGAGGGTCCCATGCTAAGTTGTATGTCACAGAACTCAAAAAAAACTGCCCAGTTTTAAGCCACTGACACTTGAGTTGCTGAAACACGAAGAGAGAAAGAGAAAAAAAATTGTTTTTAAAATATCCCCAAGAGAAACCCTGTCTCGAAAAACAAAAAAATAAAAATAAAAAAAAAATATCCCCAAGCTCCACTATTTTATTATTTTCTTCAACTAAAAGAAACTTATAAAGATGCAAATATTTCACAACTATTTTAGAAATAACTCTCAATATTCCCACTTACAGGTCATGCTGTCATAGAGAGCTGCTTGTCATGCCCAATTAAACGTCCTCTCAAACTTCTAACACATTTTCACAACATGAGACATCCTTCCCTTCACTTATCCATCTGAAAATACCTATGCTTCGTGATGATTTGCCTAAACCGTCACCCCCCAAAATGACAGCCTATCAGCATCCTGAACACTTGCCCGTTCTGCCATCACAACACTGACTCTACAGAATTACTGCTTATTTGTCTGACTTTCCTACCAGACAGCAACACTTTAAGTGAAGGAAGGAGGTCATGATAATCTTCAGGGATTTGTCACTGTTGGCTGATGTTTGTGTTTGTCTCGTTTCTGGCTTTTTTTGTTGGGGGCAGAAGAGAGAATTTGCTTGTTTTGAAAAGGGTCTGGTCTCAAGTAGTCCTGGCTGGCCTGGAACTTGTTATGTAGCAAAGGATGACTTGGAACTCCCGACACTCCTGCTTCTACCTCCCAAGTACTGAGATTAGGGACAGCTACTACCATAACCTGTATATATGGTTGCTGTTAAGAATGGGGTTGGATAAGGTCTGGGTGAAGAGTCTTTAGTTTTGTATTTTTATCTTTTTGCTTTGTCTTTGTTTTTTTTTTTTATTTAGTTTTCTTTTTGAGACAGGGATCTAGCCATATAACTTTGCCCTGTCTGTGGTGATCCTCCTGCTTCTGCATCCAAGCTCTAGTCTTTTACCGTCAGCACATGCAGTGCCTATTAAAAAGATGTTAAAATTCTTTTGATTAGGGCCAGAGATGACTCAGCAGTTATGAGCACCTGCTCCTCTCCCAGAGGACCCAAGTAACACTTACTTCAGGAGCCTCACAACCACCTGTAACTTTAGCTACAAAAAAATCTGACACTCTCTTCTGGCCTCCATGGGTTCCTGTACACACATGGCATGCATGCACTCACACACAGAGAATAAAAATAAATCTTTTTGAAATTTTTATTAATGCACAGAAATGGACTGTCTTAAAAAGAACTAGATAAAACTCTCAAGAAAACAAGATACCCTGGGTAACTAGTTCTCTCTTCTACCTTGTTCAGACAGGGTTTCTTTGTTATTTATCACTAAAGATACCAGTCAAGCTGGTCCCAATTCTCCTGTCTCCACCTCCCATCTCACAACTGCTCCCAGATCTGCATGGGTTCAGGATATTCAAATTCAGGTCCTCACACCTGCACGTGTGAGCCTTCTTCACCAGCACATGTGTAAAAATTAAGTGGTTGGTAATTCTAACCCTATAGGATTTTTTTTTAGCATTCAACAATATAAAATACAGCATTTAGTATATATGTGAATGGTTCTCAATGTGATGTGCTAGACCACTTAGCTGGTTAGTAAACTTACCTAAGTGCATAACTCCACCAAAGAAATGTTTGGGGATATCTGAATACACTAGATACTATTCTAAGTAATTGGGATACAACAATCAAAAGAATCAAGCTGCCAACCAGTAAGGGAGCTTACAGAACATAAGCTGTAAATAATAAACAAGTACTGTGGGAAAAGTTGAAAATAGATAAGCAGATCAGGGTACAGTGGCTCATACCTGTAATCTCATCACTAAGAAGGCTGAGCCAAGAAGTGAAGGAATAATAAAAGCAGAATTTGCAATTTGCAGTACAGACAGACCTTGCTGAGAAGGTATTATTATTACACAGAGACCTAGAGTCTGTAGGCGCTAGCCCTAGAGCTGCACAGAGAAGGCATCCACAGAACAGCCAGTGCTCTAGCCCTAAAGGGAGGGTGACTGAGAAACAGCAGAAGAACAAGTGTGGCTGGAATAAGGATGAATTCTGACAGAGAATAGTGTGGTGCTGGGAGGAAGAAGGGGGGTTATAATCTATTTGCAGGTTTACGATCTGCAAGAAATATGGCGCCCTTACAGAATTTTAAAATTCTCTGAGAAGGAAGAAGGGCAGGCCATTAGAATCACAAACTAGCAACAGAGACTAGTAATCCAAGCAAAAGGAAGAGCAGTTCAGACTAGGGCAGACCTCAGCACAACAAAGGCAATTAGCAACACTCTAGAAACTTCGGTTTCTAAAAGGCCTTTCCTAAAGTCACAGCTACAGCTACCCCTACCCACTGCTTGTACTGCTTCCTACGGAGCTCTCTACTGCTATTGTAAGTGGATTCTAAGACATCAAGAAAAAAGTTAACCAAATTCTTAAAATATTCTATCAATTAATACTTACACTATTCCTCTTATGAGAATTTATGCCCAGGGGCTCAAAAATACAAACAGCATTCCCATATGAAGCTGCAACCTAAAGGAGAATGAATACAATGGTAATATTTAGGAAAGGGTGAAATACAGATAACATTCTTTGCACAGTAATGTACAAACTAATTTCATACAATCTAAGTCCAATTTATCTCCATAATTTATTTTTACAAATAAGCCTGGCAGTATACTAGATTTAACAATCTCTGTTATCAAAATAAAAATCTGTAGCTCTAAGAATTATGAAGTTGTCCTATTCAAAAACCAACTTTTTTTTTGAGACAGGGTCTCAGGTAGTCCAGGTTAGCTTCAAACTTGCTATGTAGCTAAGGCTGGCCAGGAACTCCTGATCTTCCTGACTCTAATCCTGTTGGAATTACAAAGTCTATCTTAGAAATCAGATTTTCTGTGAGAATTTGTTTTTGGACCAGAGAGATAATTGAATAATGGTACTTGCCACCAAGCCTGAAAACCTGAGTCCAATCTCCAAAACACACATAGCAGAAGAACACTGACTCCTGCAAGCTGTCTTCTGATCTCCACACACACACACACACACACACACACACACACACACGAGCACACTAAATTAAAAAAATGTAATTTTAAAATTTTAACGTTTTTAATATAGAAATGACTTCAGTGACAAAAATAATTTCAGCGGTACAACTCTTTATGGGCACTGTTTAAAATCCAGTAAAAACACAAAAATTATGAGACTTTTTAAAAATCATCAAATGATAACAGGCTTTAAGCATATGTCACAAAAATGGCTTTAATTGTATCACCAAACAGAAAATCCAATTGAAAAATCACCTTGAGACAGGGACGGACACAATGACGGAAATCACTGAATGACCCACAGCACCTGGATAGATAAGCCGCTGCCAGTGCTTGCACTCGAGGTGTAGGAAGCAAGGCTGGTCTGCTCTAGGTCACACCTGGTGAGAAGGACTAAGTCCTCAGTTCCTAGGACACCAGTGCCCATCTTCTTTTACCTTTTCTTTTGTGGTGTTTCAAGACAGGATTTCTCTGTATATTTCTGGCTGTCCTGGAACTCACTTTGTAGACCAGGCTAGCCTCTAATACAAGAGACCACCTGCCTTTGCCTCCTGAGTGCTGGGATTAAAGGCATGTGCCACCCACCCCTACCTGGCCAGAGCCCATTTTGTAACAATTCCTGGAAGTAGCTCCCAATTCATCATACTCTTGACAAGGGGATAATTAGCATCAGGAAACAGACCAAAGCCATCCCTCCTTACACGTCTACCCTGGTCAGTCACAGGCCTACCTACAGTAGGTAGGTAGGCAGGTAGGTAGGTAGGTAGGTAGGTAGCTAGCTGGATGGACAGATAGACAGACAGCAGAAAGACTGGTCAGGCTTTTCCCTCTTTTAAAGCTGCTACCTAAATATTTAACATGCCTTCCAAGAAAAAGTTTGCAATCCACAGTAGGTCAGAGAAGCTACTTCAAATGCCTTGTTAACAGGAAGTCAGAAATGTGACACTTACCATCACAGCGGTGAAAAATATGACAATTTTGCCATCTTTGCCCAGGTAAAGCGCATAAAAACAGCATGTCTGCTCCCCATGGCTATGAATACAATCATCTGCATATTTTAATGATATTTTTACTTCTGAGATAAAGTCTTATGGTGTTAACCAAGCTGGTTTTAAATTACTAGGTTTAAGCAATCCTCTCATCTCAGCCAGCTTTATTGTATATATTTTTAAAATTCTTAACTCCCAGCTGGGCGGTGGTGGCGCACGCCTTTAATCCCAGCACTCGGTAAGCAGAGGCAGGTGGATCTCTGTGAGTTTGAGGCCAGCCTGGTCTACAAGAGCTAGCTCCAGTTCCAGGACAGCCTCCAAAGCTACAGAGAAACCCTGTCCCGAAAAAATAATAATAATAATAATTCTTACTCCCACAAAATTTAATTGTGATTATCATGAACACTTAAGTAGTTTATTAAAATTGATCTCTGGCAATCATCATTCAACCCTAGGCAAGTTTAAAAGTTACCTTGATTGGCCTAGAGAGAAGAGTGACAAAAAAGTAATAAAGGAAAGATGGCCCGGGCGTCCTCTAAAGATAGTGCAAGTAACACTTTCTGGGAAAAACTGCAAAGGAAGTCAAAACAGCAGGAAGCAAACACAAGAGAAACACAGCAGAAAACAGAGTGCTTCAAAAGTATTACTACCAAGTAATGTGCACTACATAACTATTAAACATGATACAAACAACTGACTGAGGCAGGAGAAACTGGATAATAATCATTATTTATTATTTGGCATAAACTTGCATGATTACTATCTATTACCATGGAGACCCTGATTTAACATATCCTCAATAGAATGTTATCCAGTGAAGAACAACTTCTAGAAAACTAAGAATGTTTAAATCACTGTAATTACTTATCATAGTTTTAAAACCTCCTATTTATAACTATGTAGTGACATACAACTGTCATATATTACTCTTACTGAATTCATAGAATATATATACCCAAATTCACTAAATTTACATTAGTATTTGCTATTTGAAAGATGAGAAAAGAAAAAAGAGAATCTGAGAAAGAAGTTGACAAGATACAGTTTAACTATTTATCAAAATAAAGCATCTGTTCCAAAGTTTGAATAAATTCTTAAATATTCACTCAACAAACTTTCACTAAATTAACAAACTCAAGCCATCTACATAACGTATTATAGTAGACACAACTCACTAAACAACTTCTTTTTTTTGGTTTTTTTTTTTTTTTCAAGACAAGGTTTCTCTGTAGCTTTCGTGCCTGTCCTGGAACTAGCTCTTGTTGACCAGGCTGACCTCAAACTCACAGAGATCAGCCTGCCTCTGCCTCCCGAGTGCTGGGATTAAAGGTTTGTGCCACCACTGCCCTGGCCTCACTAAACTTCTTGATAAGCATTCACTGTGACTGCAGATGCAAGGCCAGGCCTGCTGCTCCAGCTCTTGGCAGACGCTGAAACAGACAGGCTCACTGTGTCTGGTAATGAAGACCAGCCTGCACATCACAGTGAGACTTCATCTCAAAAACAAACAGCAAGGCTGGTACAGGAATCTGGAAGAAATTGATTCCTCCTCTCTTACTGGCTTAAAGGTTAGGAATTTTCAGTTACAGATCACCAAAATAGCTAAGACAGAGAGGTCGGCATCTGCCAACACAGTGCAGATGCTGGTAGAGCAAAGCCACAACTCATGCAAATACTCTGAGAGAATGAAGTCCATTTAAATGACAAGTAATTAAATCTCTTACTCTTCCATGTTGGTTAGAGCACTCCACGCAACTGACTTGGATGTTGCCATGTTTAGCACCAGGGATGATCTGCACACATTCAAAGTCGCTCGCCAGAATAACAATATCACAGCCTGATCCATATGCCTAAAAAGGAAAGTTTGTGACACACAAGAGATATAATTTTGAATTATTATTACATAGTTTTATCTTGGATTCTGTTACTAATACAAAGGTATACCTTAGCATTTCTTACAAAACAGTTAATATACAAGTAAAAAGACTAAAAATCATATCAAAATACATAAATCAAGGGCATTCCATGCATTATCATTCAAAAATTGGTTTCCTCAGGCAAAAGTTCTTCCAGTTTTTGCACACTACAGTATCAGTCTCTAAAGCTGAAGAATTGCTATTTAGACTTTTTCCTCTGGAGCTCACCTCTGAAAGCCATAAAGGAAATAATAAAAATATTAAGTCAGTTGCTGAAAACAGCAACATATCCTCAGAGTTCAAAACAGACTTGGGAAAAATCAAGATGGCCATCAGACATGTACTCTGCAGCACAAGCTACCCAACTTACAGATCTGGTAGAACAATATGAAGATCCAGGCAGTATGCCATACACTAAGACATGACTAGGTAAATTACCTACCGAAACAAAATGGCTAGCTGCCATGACAGAGAGACCTACATGACAGAGGCAAAAGACAAAGGATAGACTAAATAAAGACGCCACACCCTCTTTAATCTTAGCAAAAAAATCTAGAATGGTATTTGTTGTTGTTATTGTTATATAAAGAATCAAGTTCATTCATTTGCCCAGGATTTAAATGGAAAATAGCCAAACTCAGGTCCTTATGATTTTTGTACTCTTTCCCTGAGTTATATGTCAAGTAAATACTAACTATTCCGGACAGGAATGTGCTCAAGAGGGACCTCCAAACATGGCTCCTGTCCATAATAGAAACAACAGGAACCTGGGATGACTGCAAGGACGGACACAAAGGTATGATCGTTCTGCAGTGAGAAAGAAAGGGAGAGAAAAGGAGCAAAGAGAGAGAGAATTTTCTGGATAACTATGCGTACAGCTGCTTCTATACCATGCGTCACTGCTGGCAGATGCTATCAGTGCATTCACTTCTCGGTCATTAAGGCATTTATCCCTCACTGTTTCCAAGGGATAGCAACACACTCCTTAGCTGGAAGGAAGCTTGTTTTTCTAATTCCGCAATGGTTCTCAAATCTGGCTGCATTGAAATTAGTTAATAAATTTGCTTAAAAATATATCCCAAGCTTATTAAATCAGAATTTCATGTCTGAAAGAACATGGGATTATACAGGAGGATCACTACCAGTTCAAAGCCTACAGGAACATAGGAAGATTCTATATCAGAAGCATGGGGTGGGGATGCTGAAGAGATAGCTCAGTAGATATAAGGGATTACCTCGTAAGCATGAAGAATTTGATCCCCACACTCACATTTAATAAAACAAAACCAGTGTGTCTGCTTAATGCTGCCTGTCTGCATGGATGTAGAATCATCTGCTGGAGTATGAGCAGCTCTCAGGGCACAGTCCTGACGAGAACAGACTCACTCCCTGGAGCCACCCACTGCCAAGGTACTACTACATCATGCTCTAGGATTTTCCAGCCTCTAGAACTATGAATCAAAAACTATTTCTAAATCCAAAAACAAAGTATTCCCTGGATAACAACCAACTAGGCATGGTAGAAGAAATTTGTAATCTCAACATTAGTAGAGATAGGTAACCTAACAATTTTTGGTTCCAAAAATCTAAGTACCAGGAAAAATCGATCAAAAAATGTGGAGTTGAAAAAGGTAACATTGCCTTGCTGCTGCTAATTTCCAGCTAGCAACACAATGGATGCAGAAAACCTACTGGAAGCGAATCTCCCAAAGCCTTCCTCAACAGCTTACCATTTACTGTGACCTGAGAACAGTACCTTCACTACACTCACAGGCTGCTTTTGTGAGGAAACTGAGGCCCAGAGAACGTCATTAGCCCAAGTATACAGAGTGAAGGTTTATCTGCCTCACAAGAAGTTCCTGTTCCAGGAATGGTGAGACAGCTTGGCTAAGAGCACTGGCTGCTCTTACAGAGGACCTGGGCTTAGTTCCCAGTATCTATATGGCATCTTACAATCATCTGTAACTCCAGTTTCAGAGGGATCTGATGCCCTCTTCTGGCCCTGCACACATATGGTGCACAGACACGCATACAGGTGAAACACCTATCTACACAAAATTAAAATTTTAAAAAATGTCTTGCTCTAAGCTGGGCGTTGTGGCACATACATGTAATCCCTACACTCAGCCAGGAGGAGGAGTTCAAAGTCATCTACAGTCACATACAAAGTTCAAGATTTGAACTATATTTGAGATACTACCTCAAAAGCCAAAACATAAGAAACAAAAGTCCTGGTCTTTCCACTGTGTAATCATGTCTTACTACACTGTGATGTGCTATCAGTCCTAGAAGTCCTAATACACTTACCACATCACCTGATAAAAAAAGCACACATGCCGGGCGGTGGTGGCGCACGCCTTTAATCCCAGCACTCAGGAGGCAGAGGCAGGCGGATCTCTGTGAGTTCGAGGCCAGCCTGGTCTACAAGAGCTAGTTCCAGGACAGGTTCTAAAAATAAAGCTGCAGAGAAACCCTGTCTCGAAAAACCAAAAAAAAAAAAAAAAAAAAAAAAAGCACACACACACCAAAGAAAAAGGAAAAAACATGTTATGTTCTCACTTATAAGTATATATTACTTGTAAAGTAAAGGATAATCATGCTACAACCCAAACCCAGAGCGGCTAAGTAAAAAGGAGGCTTGATGAGGGACAATGTGACTCTCCCTGGGAAGGGAAAAGAGAAAAGGCATCCTGGGTGGACTGGGGGCGTGTGATGATAGGAACAGGAGGATCCAGTAGGGGAAACTGTGGTTGGGATGTAATATATGAGAAAAGAATAAATTTAAAACATTTTTAAAACCAATAATTGAAATGGCTTCTACAAAGTCTATAGTTACTAAAAAGATGTTAAATTTCAGAATCAAAAATGATTTTTTTTGGCTCTGTTCTTCATTTTCAGAACCCAGTTTTGTCAGAAGAAGATTTTATGGTACAGGAGAAAAATGAGCACTCACTAAGCAAATGCTACAGTAACTCCAGGGAGTATGGCCCTGGGCCCCTCTATGCTAGGTAAATGAAGCAGCTCTGGTGTCCTGGATATGCACTGATGCCCTACATGCAAAGGAGAGACAAGCTGTGCAGCCTTGCAAATTGGCTAGGGCTACAAAACAAAATAACCCTCTCTTTTGACTTTAATAGAGTGTTTTTCAACACTTGATGAAAACATTCCATATCACCTATTAAAGGCAAAAGGTACTGTGCTATAACATACTAAATTGCCATAAGGATACCATTTCCTTCTTTAGAGATTTTTAAGGTCACCTGGAACAATGATGAAGCATGTCTGATTATCCCAGCTTCTCTCACTTTATTTTTAGATAATTGCACTGGCAATGTTATTTTCATAAAAAAATAGTATTGTAATTCATTTTTTCAACCTCTCACGTTTCTTATATATTTCAAATAGTTAAACACAAATGTCAAGCAAATGCCAAATAGAGTGGCTCATGTTTGCCATTCCAGTACTTGACCAGCTAAGGCAGGAGGATTACTATAATTTCCAGGCCAGCCAGGGCCAAAGAGTAAGACCCTATCTCAAATATCACTAATAACAAAGTTAAATACAAAAACAAAAATGTTTAAAATTTTTTACATGAATCTGACTTTCCCTAAGAAAATACAAAATAAAAATAGAAGTGTGTCACTCCCTGCTGGGGACACAGTCTAGGAAACACCTCATTAGGTGACTCTATCAGGGTGTTTTATATTCTATAAACAAGCCAAGAACTAAAGATCAGAGGACCATCTGCACTGTCTGGAGGTTGTACAAGTTACCTCCAAAGAACAGTCTTGGGATGCCAATGTTGACTCACAAATATGTCTAACAGCCACAAAGACAAAGCACAGAATGACAAAATCTTCCCAAGAGCCAAGTGCAGTGCCACGCTCCTACAGTCCCAACTAATCAGGGCTGAGGAAGGAAATGACCTTAAACCTACCAGCCTGGCAACATAGGGAGACTCAACCTAAAAGGGGGAGGAGGGAGTTAGGAAAGTAAATACAGAAGAAACAGAGAATAAAAAAATAACAATAAGGATGTCTGAAAAAGTCATCAGAAATCATACTATTAAGTAACTACATAAAACAAACTTACGAAGAACATAATTCTGTGTATAAATACATATACATAATTTATATGAGAGTTTCCAATAAGAGGCTAACAATGCTCCCTCCTAGAGCTAATGACCATCTAACAAAAACCTAAATATCAAGCATGAAACACCTTCTGAGTTGTTGGTCAGGGCTGTCCAAGAGATAACCAAAACATACAGCCCACTGTTATTGCCCTTGGTTCTCCCCAAGAGATGGAATGTAAGTCCCTATTGCTAAAAGCACCCAAGCTTCAGAAACAGCACCCAGAGAGTCCTGAGCTGAAACTAACCTGAATGTCTCCTCCCAAGGACTTGCTTTCATGGTACCAGAAGAAACCAACAGTCCTGCCTAGCTATAAATACCTATAACTCAAAACAATGACCACCATGACATTCATAACCGTAAGGTGCAATAGTGGCATGTACATCTTGGAAGTAATCAACAGCTCTACAATTGGACTTAGGACCTGCTCAACAAGAGAAAAACTACACCTGGTACTGGAAACCGAGCTAATGAAGGCCAGTGACGTCATGGATCTTGGAGAACCATTGCTTTCCTAAATCACCATCCCTAACTGCACTCTAAACATTTGTCCTTACACCCACAGGCAAGAGTAGTCCTCACCCCTCATCAAGGAAACTTCTCTTTGCAACAGGTGAAGACAATTACAGAAATCCAGACCCAATCAAAATGCAGAGTTATGAATCCCAGTCCTGAAGGATACAGCTACAAAACAACTCCAGAATCTCCAGCCTGGTCTACAAGAGCTAGTTCCAGGACAGGCTCTAAAGCTGCAGAGAAACCCTGTCTCGAAAAAAAAAAAAACAAAAAAAAAAAACAACTCCAGAATCTAATAATCCCAGCATCCCAGAAGGGAAACACAATATAATTATAAATTATACTGTTCTAATAAACAATCTAGGTGGAGTGGTGGATAAGATTCAGGACCCTAGGCATTCAGACTAAATCTATCAATAGAAAAAATATCCCAGTACACAGATTCCCAGGAGCTAATCAAGCCTAAGGCTACCTTTGCCTTTTCCTGTGTAATGTGATGCTGGAATCCATGTATCTTTTTTTTTGGGGGGGGGGGTTCAAGACAGGGTTTCCCTGTAGTTTCTAGAGCCTGTCCTGGAACTAGCTCTTGTAGACCAGGCTGGCCTCGAACTCACAGAGATCCGCCTGCCTCTGCCTCCCGAGTGCTGGGATTAAAGGCGTGCGCCACCACCGCCCGGCTCATGTATCTTTTTTGAACCTTGAATACCTGAGATATTTTTATGCTGATATGCTAGCTTGTGAAGAATTTCTAAATATTAACCCATAATATTACACAATATCAAAATATTACACTTTATAGGCCAGGGATAGAGGCACACACCTGTAACTCCATCACTAGGGAAGCTGGGGTGGGAAGATCACTGAAAGTTCCCCACCTTTCTACATAGTGAGTTTCAGGCCAGCCAAAAAAGCTATATACTTCTATAATATCATTGTCCTTGAAAGGAAATTCTTTATTTGGAAAGCTATAAAGCTCATTTTACAAGTCCATCATTCCATATTTCTAATTCTAACTTGATTTTTAGCACTGCCAGAAAATAATGTCAAATCTTTGAAAGAGCACCTTTGCTTCGTTCATTTTTAAGAAAATGACTGCCAAATATCTAAACAGCTTTAGTTTATCAGATGGTCTTTCAAATAAAAATGGTGTTCTATGAAACAAACAATTTTAGCTGAGCTAATTAAAACATTTGTCCATTCATCTATATCACTGTACTTAGGTGCACATCTTATACGCATTTGCACACCCTTTTGTTACACATTTATAAAAGATGTATTCTGAACCAGCTGACCACGGTGATGCCCTTGATTAGCCTTGATAGTGAGCCCACCTGTCAGTCCTCATTACTTTATAGTCTCAGAGAGAGGCTTGCTAAGTTCCCCAGGCTAGCCTTGAACTCACTCTGCAGCCCAGATTGCCCTTATGGTCCTCCTGCCTCAAACTCCCAAGTAGTTTCAGCTCTGGACAACCAGAATTTCATTCTTGACCTATAGCTACTAAATAAGCTACATAAGTCTGTGAACTGAGTATAAACCAAACTTTTTATATGCTTTCTTCTTTTGCTTTTGTTGTTTTCATCTTGTTGGGGGGAAGGAACCAGTGCACATGTCTGTTGCCACCCGCTTGCCAAATTACTCCGATTTCCTGGGCTTTTCCTAAAGTCATAGGAGAAAACTATCACTATGATTTAGTATAATTAATTATTATTATGTCTGGGGAAGAACGCAATATTTAGAGGATGTGATGAAAATGCATCTATTTATAGAAGAAAAAAGGAGAAACAGGAAGAGGAGAAAAAACAGGAGGAAGAAGAGGAGCTGGAAGAGGTCTGATTTTGCTGTTTCTCCTCCTGATCCTCCTCTTTCCACCACCCCACTCCACCCCACCCCCATATAAAATATTATCATTTGTCCTTTAAGTCACCCCATCAAAGTATCATATTCAATGAGAGTCAGATTCTATTCAGAAAGCCCCTTTATAACTACTGACCTCTCAGTCAGGAGTCAGTTAACTGTCAGATGTGTAAGATCAGGGACATTAAAAGAAACTTAAGCACTCATATAAGAGATCAGAAGTTTAGGCAACTGGTTTTACACGTATACAAACACCAACTCCTAGGATTACAATGGACTATCGCTAAAAGAAAGAAAGAAAAACTAGCCACACACCATGTAAAGCTGTGTCTGTTCTTTAGTAACACAACCTGTACAAGCTGTGCCTGTTCCTTAGTAACAGGCTTATAAGTTGACAGTATAAATTAAAGAGTTCCAGATCAAAACTCTAATGCAAATGGATGCCACAAACTCTAAAATTAAAAACCTAAAATTTATACTAACATATCTAACTTAGAAACTTGCTTTTAAAAAATAACTAGCCATGAGGCTATAGAGATGGCTCAGCCATTAAAAGTTCTGACTGCTCTTCCAGAGGACCTAGATTCAATTCAATTCCCAGCACCCGCATGTCAGCTCACATCCAATCCAAAGGATCCAACACCCTTGTCCCACCTCCTCGCATATTAAGCATGCATGTGGTACATATGCATACATACAGGCAAAAATTCATACACACAAAATAATCTTCTAATTAAAAGTGGATGATAATGCTTTGCTTTCTATCATCAATTCAATTGCCCAAGCACTACTTGTTTTCCCACTGAGTTGTTAACAACATTCTGTACTCCTTTTGATGATTAAATACCAAGATTCTGATTTGTTGTACACCAGTGGTTCTCAACCTTCCTAATGCTGCAGTCCTAACCCTAACTGTATTAAAATACAGCTCCTCATGTTGTAGTGAGTCCCAAGTCATGAAATTATTTTGCGGCTACTTTGCAACTGTAGTTTTACTAGTTATGAATTACAATGTGATTATCTGATATGCAGGATATCTGATAGGTGAGCCCTATGAAAGGGTTGTTCGACCCTCCAAAGGGTCGAAACCCACAGGTTGAGAACCACTGTTATCAATTTTTCCAAGAATGGTTTGTGGCACACAGCTGTAGTCCCAGCGTTTGAGAGGCTGAAAGAGGAAAATTGCCAGTTGAAGAACAGTCTGAGCAACACAGCAATAAGATAAAGATGGGGGAGATGGTGGTGAAATGGTTCTGCAGGTAAAGGCACCTACCACCACATCAGTCCCCGGAACCCACATTTAGAAGGGGATAATCAACTTCTATAAACTGTCCTCTCACCTCTACGTGCATGCCATGGTACATGCATGTCCATATACATACATGTGGACAAACATTAATAAAAAAATCAATGTAGAAGAGGCAGCTGTGAGCCCACTACTTCAAAAATTCTGAATGGTCTTTTTATGAAACCCAAAATTTTAGAGTACCAGACCATGGGGTCTCAAGACACAAGGCAACAGTCAACTAAGATCCAGAACTTCACTACTATGTTATAGTGCTGGTCACTTTCACTCTGGCCCCCAGGAATTTCTAAAGGAATTCACTAAATGCGTAGAGAGAACCTTATTTAAGAATTTGTTTATGGATGGAAAATGAAAAATGTTCAGGTGATTTTTTTATCAAGATCATAGAAGTATTTGGACACTCATTGTAGAGGAAGGCATTCAGAACCATATCAGAGTTTCTGGAAAGCTGCTCATCATCCCACCTAAGCAGAAAAGCTAATTAACAATCTACACAGGGCCCAGTGTTGAGGTTAAATTCCAGCACCCAGGAGGCAGAAGCAGGGGAATCTCTTGACTTAGAGGCCAGCTTGATCTACATATCAAAGGCTGGATTTCTTATAAAGACCCCCATCTTAGGTGGTGGGGGGAATCCACAATCTACACAGGGACTTAGAAGTCACACACACATACCAATTGACACTAAATATAAATCCATAGTTTTTGATATTGCCTACCAACTCAAACTAAAAGTTACAGTCCAAAACCAAATGGGTGGTGGTGGCACACACCTTTAATCCCAGCACTCAGGAGGCAGAGGCAGGCAGATCTCTGTGAGTTCGAGGCCAGCCTGGTCTACAAGAGCTAGTACTAGGACAGGCTCCAAAGCTACAGAAAAACAGTCTCAAAAAAAAAGTCCAGTTTGAAATCCCTTCTAAATCTCTGACTTCTGTCTTCCCCTTCATTCTATGCATAGGTAGTCAGATTCTTGAGGTGCCACACCTGTTGATAGCCAACCAGTCCAGGAACATTTTTCTGTCCAACTCTCTGATATCCCAGGCAAAAGTAACCTCTCATTTCTCCTGAGTCTCCACAAGAAGTGCAGCAGCAGCAGCAGCAGCAGCAGCAGCAAGTGCCTAAAAATGCCATACACCTGGTCAGCTGTGATTAATGGACTTAATTCGGCTATGAGATTCCTATGTTTTCCACTTCTCTGGTTCTCTCCCTTGAGTCAGGGCTATGCCCTTTGGGGTTTTTTAATCTCCCCAGAGTCCAGTACATCTATGCATTCAATAAACATGCTAAATGTATAAGCAGGTTGATCTTTACAGTGTTGCCATAATTCTAAAACAAAAATGTTACTCTACAGTAGAGTTAAAATATATCTAATCGCTAGAAAAAAGCATTTAACACTATCTTCTAATTCTTTTCTTGGTTTTTTTATGTGTAAGGGTGTTTGGGCTGTACATATATGTGCCTGTGCACCATCTGCATGCCTGGTGATGGCAGAGCATAGAAGAGATGTCCTGGGACTGTAGTTACAGAAAGTTGTGAGCTGCCATATAAGTGCTAGACTTGAACCTGGGTCTCTGAAAGGTCAGTCTATGGGCTTAACTGCTGAACAATCACTCCAGCCCCTATCTCCTAATTCTTAAAGGAACAGTTTTTCATTCAGACCAACCTTTTAGTGGTTTATTATTATTATTATTATTATTATTATTGGTTTTTTGAGGCAGGGTTTTTCTGTAGCTTTGGAGCCTGTTCTGGCACTTGCTCTGTAGATGAAGATGGCCTCAAACTCACAGATCTGCCTGCCTCTGCCCCCCAAGTGGTGGGATTAAAGGCATGCACCACCACCACCAGGCTTAATTAAATTTTTTAACTGCAGGCCAAACATGGTAGTGCATGTCTGTATTGTAATTCTAGTACTCCAGAGGCAGAGATAAAAGCATCACAAACTGAAATTCAGCAAAGCTCTCTCTTAAGAAAACAACAAAAGGCTATTAATGACATTTGTAGATTATATTTTTCGACATTCTAAGGGTATTTGCTTAATAAAGCCTTATGGGTGACAAGAAAAAATTCCTACATGAAGAGAACTTGCTTGATATTCAGACTTTGTATTACTCCACCCTTGGTTTTTGATGTTCTTGCCCTTGGAGAGTCCTAATACTAATATTCCCAAACTATATATGGTCTTATCTATCTGCATATTTGCACTCATGTTCATCATGGTTAATCTGCCAATACATTATAAACACCTTAAGAATGGAAATGACTAATTTTGCAAACTTGTATTACGGTGCTATATTCATGTGAGGTTAAAATAACATCAACCTCCAAAGCTACAGAGAAAACCTGTCTCGAAAAACAATAAATAAATAAATAAATAACACCAATTGCTCTATACATCTAAAAATACACATTAAGGACAGATGGCAAAATTTTAAAATTATATTAGTAAGTATCATTATTACAATTATTTAATAATTTAATATGTAGAGGACTTTTTTCAAGAAAGTAATAAATAGTAAATGAGATATATATGTATATATATAATTTTTAAAAGTCTCAAATCTTTCACTTATCACAATGTAATTGAAGACAACACAAATTTAAAAAGCATAAGCATGTTAAGCACTAGGACTACTTAGATGTTACACTAAAAAGAACAGACTGAAGCCGGGCGGTGGTGGCACATGTCTTTAATCCCAGCACTCGGGAGGCAGAGGCAGGCGGATCTCTGTGAGTTCGAGACCAGCCTGGTCTACAAGAGCTAGTTCCAGGACAGGCTCCAAAGCTACAGAGAAACCCTGTCTCGAAAAACAAAAAACAAAAAACAACAAAAAAAAGAACAGACTGATTAAAAAGATGATGCTTTAAAAACAATATACAAAAATGTCATTTTAAAATGATATTACAAAGTCACAACTGAATGATGAAAGAAAAAAGAAAGCTGCTGTCAACTGACAGAACACAAATGAAAACCATCACAGCACACAGTCGTCAATGAAATGGCACACGTCACTCCAACCCACTACAAACTGCACCACCATGCTCATACAGCACAAGCTGGGGCATCATGACATCACCAAGCAGCCACTTACAGCCCAGCCAACCAAGCTCCCCCACTATATACAGTGAAATACACAGTACACTATTTTCCCGTTTATTACAATGTCATAAGTGCTGAAAACCTTCCTAGAACAATTCTATTCTTCTAATTTTTTTCAGTTTATAGATTCCAAGTAAATTATCTACTCTATTTTGAAAAGGTCCCCCAAGATATGAAGCAACACATCAACTTAGAACCACTGGCTAGCTGCAAAGCAGTCTTTCCTTCTATCCATCCATGTCTGGGGGACAGACAGACAGACTAGACAGACACACACACATGCACACACGCGATTCAGAGCAGGCTCTCTGTTAAAAAGGAAATTTCTGAGCAAAGCCCATCAATATAGTCACAAGACTCATTCCAGCCATGCCTAGCACCCCTTTAGTCACCTGATCCAGAACTGAAAGCTTTTTATCAGACTCTTAAAAACTCAACAGAATGCTCCATATAAAGAGACTTCATTTTCTGTCATTTTATTTTTACTATATATACAGCTATTTGAGGTATGTGTTAGCTGATTCTGGAGTACTTGAGAACATTTTATTATTGTGTCTTTAAGCAAATATGTTTTCACAATGCCCAGAAGATCATTTCTAGTTCACAGCAAGATAAATGGAGCATGGCATGCATAATTAAGATACTAAAATGAAAGGTGTACAAAGTAGATATGTATTTGCATTTGCCAGAGGGTCAAACTAACATTGTCACAGACAGCCATCCTAAACCAAATAAATTTTTAGTTTTAGTGGGAAGCTTATAAGCAAGGTTCTCCTCATGAGCATGTAGTCTACAGGGCTGGAGAGACAGCTCAGTGGTCGAGAGCACGGGACTTGAGCTGTGGCACAGCAGCCATGCCAAGTGAATCCCAACTCCCTATAACTTCAGTTCCAGGGGATCTGACTCCTCGAGCATCCAAGGGCACCCATACAGACCCACAGACACATAATTTAAAACAAGAGAAATAGTTTTTAAGCATAGGCTACAGTGAGATCACTGTCACAGAGAGGTCAATGCGAAAAGCAGACAGAGTCAAAGTGAAAGACGACCAGACATCCGCTGATGATTCCTTGATGTGGTTGCTAGGGACCATACATTCTCAAACCAAGAGTGGCATGATGAAACAGCACTCAAAACAATTACCCTAGCAACCATGAGAAGACCTGAAACACCGAGATGAATATAGGAATCCCATTTGGAAGCTTTCAAATGAACATAAGGTTCCCCAGCAAGGTGGTGACTACAGACATGCAAAGAGGTAAATCTCGCCGGGCGGTGGTGGCGCACGCCTTTAATCCCAGCACTCGGGAGGCAGAGGCAGGCGGATCTCTGAGTTCGAGGCCAGCCTGGTCTACAAGAGCTAGTTCCAGGACAGGCTCTAGTAACTACAGGGAAACCCTGTCTCGAAAAACCAAAAAAAAAAAAAAAAAAAAAAAAAAGAGGTAAATCTCAAAAGACTTGGTGATAGGCTAAATGAAAGTGGGAGCTATGGCCACATATGGCCTATGGCATAACCACACCTGCAAAACACTGACAGTTCTTACACTGGCCTCTGCAGGCAGAATCTAGCTTAATTCTGCAAACCAGCTCTGCAGGGAACATTACCTGTGTTCTGTTTTGCTTGTTTTAAAGCATGGACTCCTACCTCTACCACCTAAGTACTAGATTCAGGGGTGTGTGCCACCACACCCAGCTAATGCTTCACTTTAGATGAACACAGTAAACTACCATCACCCCAGACAGAGGTAAAATACCCATAATCAGAAGTCCAGATTTACTTCCTGGGAAGGAAACTCATTCTTCTGATCCTAAGGGACTTCCTCCTTCTCTACACACTAAAACACACAAAAGTATTCTTTTTCTCTGTTCCCCAAACAGTCTCCACATACTTAAAGACCAACCTCCATTCTAGGCTAATATTTTTGTTTTGTTTTTTTGACAATTTTCATTGTGGGGGAGGGGCACACATGAGTACCACGGTGACCATGCAGAGGTCAGAGGGCACCCTGCAATGAGTTTGTTCTCTCCTTCCACCATGTGAGCCACAGAGGGGTTAAATTCGGATCTTTAGGTTTGGTAGCAGGCACTTAACCCAGCAAGCCCTCTCACAGAGCCTTATAATGATGTTTCAAGTCACATGTGCACCAAACACACTTCCACTCATAGTGACAGAACAGTATATGTCAAACAACCCTGTTTTTTAAAAGGATTCTGTCAAAGCTAGAACAAAGCTGAGCTGACTACATATAAAAATTAATAAGGAGCAAAAGCGACCTTGTCGGGCTATTTTTAATGAATCAAAACCATCAAAAACAGATAGTGTTCCAGAATGCACTGCTACATGATTCTGCAGTTTTGCTGTAATTTTTTCTGCAGTTTTAAAAACATGCTGCTCTAGACATCAGATCGAATGGTTTCTGTTGTCCAAAAAGCATATTACTAAGCAATATCCAATTTTATTAAGCACAATGATTATCAATATGTACTTAATAGAGGTCTCACTAATATTCCTTCTAAGAAGGACCATATATAAATTTAATTTTAAAGACTCATATTAATCCATGTCTTATAAAACAGTCTCTAGAAGAGCTTGATTTTTAACAACCTATTCTCAAAAAAAGAATTGCTAAATCCCTTCGAGTTGAGAAACATGTCTATGTTGTGCAAGTAGGTACTAGTTTCGAAAGCGTTATGTTTACATACATCTTTATCACACGTCCAAGAAAAAGTCATAAAATGTACACATCAGGTTAACAAAAAAAAAACTACCTTGCAAAGATTAAGGTATTAATCCTAAAAGGATTACCAAAACGGAACCTTGCGCTAGATAAGATAGGCCACTCCTGGAAAGGTGATTTCCGTTCTCTTTCAGGAATAGAGCTAATTTTTCTATTCCCTTGTGCTAAGATGCTGCCTTAGGAGACACAGGGCGCGTTTAAAGCCGCAGCGTCGCCTCCACACCCCACCACGTCCCACACCGAGACCATTCGCTGCCAGCCGGGAGCAGGTGGAACCCGCCCGGGGCTTCAGCCGCTGCAAGTACCTCCCGGCACCGCAGACCCGGGGGCTGCCCTGAACCTTCCAGCTCTGCCAGCAGCGCGCTCACGGGGTGGACGAGGGCGGTGATACCTCACCCCTCCCCGGCAAGCCCAGAGCCGAGGGGGCGTGGGTGGGCCCGCCGCTCGCAGCTCTACGGAAGGCCCCGGTCCTGCTCACCGTGAAGGGGACGTCCCCGACGCTGCCCACCGAATAGCAGTTGTCTCCAGGGTTGACAGCCCCGGTGAGGACCTGATGCAGATGCATCTCCGGATCCCGGCTGGACCGAGCTCTGGGCCAGAGGAGGACGAGCCCCGTGCCCCGCCGCAGCCGCTTCCTGTGCGTCCACTGGACTCAGCGCCCCGCTCGCCTGTCGCCTGACGGACGCCGCCCGGCCATGGGAGGCTCCGGCCGCCGCCGCCACCGCTCGACCGCCGCTCGGCTGCGGAAATGCCCGGATGCTCCCACGGCCTGCCGCACCGGCGCACAGTGCGGGCGCAGGGCCGCGGCGCGTGCGAGGCGGGGACGCCGCCGGGGAGCGCGCAAGCCGGGCGCGTGCGGGCTGTCACGCCGCGCGCAAAGGAGAGGCCGGCGCACGCCCGGCGCGGGGACGCGACGCGGAGGGAGAAGGACGCTCACTCGCGGCCGCGCTCTCGGCGCCGCGCGTGCGCGCACCACCGTCTCCAGGGCAACTGCGCGCGCCGCGTCGCGCGGACCCTCATGCCGGTTGCGCGCGCAGACGTGCGGGAACCTGGGGCACAGGCCTCCGGGGGCGGAGCCTGCGGGCAGCTCTGGTTTGCGGCGTGATTAAGCTCTCTTGAGGACGGTGCGTGATGGTCAGCGCTTCTGACCTCAGGGGAAGGACACTACCGTCACTGGGAAATCCCATGATCTTAGGGTCCTTCTGTCAGTTTTAAAGTACCCGGCATCTTACAGCCTTTGTTATTTTGCAAATTGTTTTGCTCACACTCTTTCTCACGCATGATTCCTCTACCTAGATATTTTCCTCCTGTGAGTGATGTCATGAAGTCTCAGAATTGCCTGTTTTTCCAGACTGTCTGCTAAACTGAAATCAGATCCCCGCTCCAGGTCAATTCATTGAGAACATTTCATTTCAGGCTACAGAGAAGAAACAAGGAACAAGGGTTAATGAAAATTTTTAAACCCAGACAAAACACCAGAAGTGTTACGACAGATAAAAAATCGATGAGGCCACAAAAGAGGAAGAACAATATGTTGACTCTGGGGCTGGAAGGAGCCCTTTGAGGGAAAGATTTATCTAGATGCTGGATACGGGGCATTACAATAGAGGAATTGGTGGGACCTAGAAAGTGAAAAGGCTGGGGCAGTTAGAGGCATTAAACTTGTTTAATGATTGAGACAGGTGGTACTGTATACCAATTAGGGAAAGGACAAGAAATAAAGGCACGGGGCGGGGGGGCGGTCTTTGGACAGATTTTGTTCTGCATGTTCTGAAGGCTATTTGCTCCTTCTGACGTAAAATTTATAATCGGAGCTGCTTTGGGAAGGTGACTGTGCAGCACATCCAAGCGTTAGCCGAGGGTGGGGGAGAATGGAGGCAGATTTGGCATGGTTGGTTACTTTTCCGTGATAAACAGCAGAAGTAATCAACTAATTCCCAACGACCTGAGGCATATCCCTTTTCATTTAGTGACATAAGCACCCACACTAAAATCTCAAAGTCACCCCCAACTACACCCATCGGTATTGTTGTTGTTGTTGTTGTTTTGTTGTTCGCTTTTGTTGTTGAGGCTCAGGACAGGTGCCCCTCATCAGCAGCCCATCCCTCTTCCCATTGCTCCACCCTCGCCACTTCTCAACTCCCAGCGGTGCCTCCCATGAGCAGTCTTCAGTGTATTTGCTCTCCAGTCCATCCGGAGAAACCTTTTTTTTCTGTTTGCTTTGTTTGGGAGTGCTGGGAATCAAACCCAGGGCCTGGCACCAGCTAGGTAAGCACTCTGCCACTGAGCCACACCACCAGCCCAGAGAAAGTTACTCCAGAGTAGCTCCCATGCTCAATGAGTGAACATCCACATTACTCAGCTTGTCCGACAATCCCACTCAATTTGGCTTTGCCTAATCTTCCTCAGGTTGTTCTATGACCCAGCAATCTCCAGCCCCTCTGAATTAATGCTCTCACACAGCAGTCTAGGGGTTGTTGTTTCATGCTTCCCTGACTTTGCTCACGCTCTCTGTGCTCTCTGGAATGCCTTCCTCCCCTTGTTGACCTGACAAACTATATTATTACTCAAAAGTCACCTGACTACCTCCCAAATACCTTGAGGCTTCCTCCTCTGTGACATTCATAACACACACACACACACACACACACATACACACACACACCACAGTAATGGGTCTGATTATGCTATATGCTTATTTATTGGATTCCATAGACATTTCAATTCAAGGTCAGTATTTAATTTTCCCTAGAACTAGAATTGTAATACTTTATTTACTGACTTATAAGAGTTGGAGATAAACAACAGCACCCAGCCAGGTATGGTGGCACTTGCCTATAATTCCCAGCACTACAGAGCCTGAGGCAGTAGTCCTGCTTGAAATCCACGGCTAGCCTGAGCTACTTAGTGAACTCAAGGCCAACTAGAATATGTACTCAGATCCTGTCTCAAAATTTAAAAATAAATTCTCATACTAAATTTGTTATTTCTTGCAGGGCAGTGATGGTATACACCTTTAATCCCAGCACTTGGGAGGCAGAGGGAGGCAGATCTCTGTGAGTTCAAGGCCAGGCTGGTCCACAAGAGCTAGTTCCAGAACAGCTGAGGCTGTTACAATGAATCCCATGTTATACATGAATAATCATAAAATATATACTAGCATAGTACCTTGGTCATAGCAACTTCCTCTATTGCACATACAGGCATAGGATATAGCTAAAAAACTGTATAAAGCAGTTAAATACAATACACTTCTGTACAAGAAAGTTTAATTCTTGTAGATAAAGATTTCCTCCCAGGCAGTAGTGGCACGGGCCTTTAGCCCCAGCACTTCTTGGGGCAGAGGCAGTCAGATCTCTGAGTTCCAAACCAGCCTGATCTATAGAGCAAGTTCCAGGACAGCAAGGGCTACGCAGAAAAACTGTTTCAAAAAACAAAACAAATTTCAGTAAATACTGAAAAAAAAACAGCAAAGTAACAATTTGAAGCAATTCTAACACTATATTCATAACAAAGACTAATGTTTTATCAAATATCAGCTAATAGAAGAAAAATGGAGGATGTGTTACAGGAGTCAGTGTTTCAGAAGAACGGCTACTTAGCAACAATATCTCTAAGTGTCAGGCGGTGTTTTAGCTAGGTGTGGCAGATCACTCTGGTAATCCCAGCACTCAGGAAGCTGGGGCAAACGGATCACTATCTCCAAACAGCAAACACTCACAACGAAAGGAACAGTGTTCTAAAGCCTGAAAACCATGCTCCTGGGATAACTCAGCCGGTAAAGAGCTTGACTTGAAAGCCTGCGGGTTTGAGTTCAATCCCCAGAATGCAAGTTTAAGAAAAAAAAAAAAAAAAGGCAGGTGTGGCGATACATGCTTGTAATTCCAACACAGGGTGGGGGAGTGGGGGAGATGGGCAGATCCCTGAACTCCCTGTACAGTCAATGAGAGACCTTGTGAGGAAAAAAAAAAAAAAAAAAAAAAACAAGCTAGCAGGCTCCGTCAAGGTGGGGAGCATTGAGCCCATAAGACCAAGATGAAAGCATTCAAGGGGACTGGATCCATTTCTGGCAGACGCAGGCAGATCTCTGGGAGTTCAAGGCCAGCCTGGTCTATAAGAGCTAGTTCCAAGGACAGGATCCAAAGCAACAGAGAAACCCTGCCTCAAAAATCAAAACAAAAACAAAACAGAACAAAAAGAGTCAAGGTGGACTCCTACACACACACACACACACACACACACACACACACTCACACACTGAAACCCACTGTTAATAATAGATTCTGGATGAACCTTCTCTGCGATAGGAAACTGAGACAAAACCACCATCAAATAAGTCATCCGAAGACTGACTGAAGTATTACTGGCTCCACGTCACGTAAGCATTTCCCAGCTGGTTCCTGTTTTGTAGCATTCCATGACGTTTTGATCCTTTCACGCAACTGTGAAGCAGAGCTCTTCCTCGTTCTCGCTGTATCAACTCAAACATCTAAAGCCAGTCTTCACCTTTCCCTTCTCCCCTCAGAGTCCTTAAATGACCCTTCAGTAATTGTGTCTCGGATTGCAGATGCCAAGTTAAGTCTCCTAAAATTGTAGCCAAGCCTCGTCTCGTCCAATCTGACTTCCTGAAACTCAGTCTCAATGAATAGTTTCTTCAATGATCTATTTCATTTCTTCCTTCTCCATCTATTCTTCTGCGTGGGCTTAAAAACAAAGTTCTTTCTTCTGATTTGTCTGTCTTGCTAGGTAGACTAGGCAGGACTCACCCTTACAGAGAGCCCCCTGGGAATGCTGAGATTAAAGCATCTTTAAGTTAACGTAACACATGGCTCAAAAGGTGGCTCAGTGGTTAATAGCACTGGCTGCTCCTCTAGAGGACTTGGATTGATTCCCAGCATTCACATGGCAGTTCATAACTGTCTGTAACTTCCAACCCAGGGAATCCAATGACAGCCTCTTCTGGTGCACAGGCATACATGCAAACAAAACACTCATACAAGTAAAATAAATAATTAAAAATAAATGAACAAAACAATCAAACACCATTGCAACATTGCCTCATGCCCACAAGTTTCATTTGCTTTTGAGGCAGAGTTTCAGGTAGCCCATGCTGGCCTCCAACCCAGTATGTGCCTTGAACTGAACTTGACTCCGGATTCTTTTGTTTTGCTCCCCTCTAGTACTGGGATTACAGGCATTTACCACCACCACTACCAGCTCTACAGGTTTCAATAGTAAATACCTTATCGCTGAATTTGGTAGCACATTAAATATCAAAGGGACTTAGCTTTCCAGCAGTAATTACAAAACCAACACCCAAAATGTAATGGCCAAGAACAACAGTAAATAGTATCTCAATATCTGTGGGTAAAGAATTCAGTACTAGCTTAAGTGGGAAGTTCAGGTTCAGATGCAGTCAAAATGTCAGCTTAATATGAAATAAAAGAGCTCGATACAAAAAGCCTGCATATGACTTGATTATGTTTCTATAAAATTTTTACAGAAGATAAATTGATATCAAGGTCAAAAGATCAAGGTAGACCCTGTAATGGCTTTTATAGTGTAGCCTAAGAAATCACAGAATCAGAACTGAGGATAGAACTCATTTAGTAGAATATTAGCCTAGTGAGCAGGAACCTTTGCTTGCTGGGTATCACAAAACCTAAGGTGGTGGCATATTCCTGTGATCGTGGTATGTGAGAAGGACAGACAGGAGAACTGGGAGTCCTAGAAAAGAGGTTTCGGGGAGAACAAAAAATAGGTATCTGAGGAACGGGGAGAAGGGCTAAAGAGATGGATCTGTGGTTAAGAGTACTTGCTGCTCTTCCAGAAGACTCAGATTCAATTCCCAGGATCCACGTTATGGCTCGTTATGTCTCGAACTCTAGCTCCAAGGTGTTTGGCATTCTTTTCTAGTCTCCAAAAACTCTGGGCATACACTTGGTGCACAGACATACAGTGCAGTCAAAACACCCATACACACAAAAATAAATTTAAACAAAAAAAAGAAAGAAAGAAAATGAGAAAATCTATCACAAGGTGGAAGAGCTTCCATTTGTTATGCCGCCTTCCTTCCAGTCATCGTAGTGTTATTGACTTGGTGACTGACTGCACCTTAGACTTAGCCATTTAATTCAAACTTTGAGTCTTTGACTTTTCTCACACATGGCAATTTTTAAACACCCCTCTTTGAGGCAGTGATGATTGTTTATGAATTTTACAGGCAAGTAAACAGGATGAGTTTTCGTAGGTTAATGTGTTACTAGGTTATAAGAAGATAAATCATCTTTAGAAGACTGTAGAAATAAATGGTTTGGGGTTTGTTTATTTATTTGTTTTTGCAAGTTTTTTACAATTATGCCATGAAAAGTAAGCTGGAGATAATGGTGCACACCTTAATTCCAGGACTCCGGCATGAATTTAAAGGCATCAACACATGAATTCATCTTAAAGTAACACAAGCTGGAACTAATCTTTAACATATTTTGACATTTAATCGTTATTATATAGAGATGCTCCTTATCTTTCAATACCTTTATTCTCTAAACAGGTAGTCCCGCCCCACTGGGGCTGTATTTGCCTTAAACTCTCAAGTCCCCGACCTGGCCAGTCCCCATCTCCCTCATCACCATGGCACTTGTCTACTTCCTGCTCCTCCTGACACAGGGATTTGAATTCAGGTCATAGGCCATCATCTCTGTAAACCACTCCCTGGTGACTTGGCCGCCTTCATCCTGCACTGCTCTGGTTCCCTTCCCTCTCTGTCAACAGAGAGAGAGAGAGAGAGATGCCCTTCATCATGACAATGGCTAGTAGCCTTCTCTATTGTTTCCTTTCTCCTCAGCAGGATCCAGTTTATTTGGTTGACTGGCTGGTTTTGGATTTTGGTTTTTGGTTTGGGTTTTTTTTGTTGTTGTTTTTTGTTTTTTTTTTTTTTTTTTTTTTTTGAGACAGGGGTTTCTCTGTGTAGCCCTGGCTGTCCTGGAACTTGCTCTTGCTCTGTAGACCAGGCTGGCCTCAAACTCAGAAAGATCTGACTGCCTCTGCCTCCCAAATGCTGAGACAAAGGTGTGTGCCACCACTGCCTGGCCAGGACTCCAGTTTTTCTGTGAAAGTGAGAGAAAGAGAGAGAGAGAGAGAGAGAGAGAGAGAGAGAGAGAGAGAGAGAGAGAGAAGAATTATGTTCTCTAGCCTACCTTATTGCTATTTAGGCCTGTGCCTAAATTATGATAAATGAGCCAAAGTACAGCATTTTCTGGAAACTTTTCTTATAAAGCAGTTGTGCTGGCTAGTTTTTATGTCAATTTAATACAGACTAGCATCATTTGGGAAGAGGGAACCTCAAATGAAAAAATTCGCCTACCAGAAAGGCCTATAGACAAATTTGTGGGCAATTTTTTTAAAATCAATGATGGATGTTGGAGTCCAGCCTATAGTGATATTTTATCTATCTTCTAATCAATAAAGCTTGCCTAAAGAACAGAAGGGCAAAGCTAAGATTAGAGGTCAGGCAGTGGTGACACACACCTTTAATCCCAGGATTTGGGAGACAGAGGCAGATGGATCTCTGAGAGTTCAAGGCCACCCTGGGCTACATAACTTTGCAGAATAATGCAGACACAAATCTGATGTGGGATTCCCCTCAGTGTGCTGTGATTAGCATTAATGAATAAAGAAACTGCTTTGGACCTACAGCAGGGCAGAATTTATCTAGGCGGGGAAAACTAAACCAAATGCTGGGAGGAAGAAGGCAGAGTCAGGGAAGAAGCTGTGGAGGCACAGCCAGAGACAGATGCCCTGAAACTTTGCTGGTAGGCCACAACCTTGTGGTGATGCACAGATTAATGGAGATTGGTTAAATTAAGATGTAAGAGTTAGCAAATAAGAAGCTAGAGCTAATGGGCCAAGCAGTGATTTAAATAATACAGTTTCTGTGTGGATTATTTCAGGAATCTGGGCAGCTGGGAAACGAACTAATGGCCTCCCTACTACACAAATCCGGGGCAAGGAGGTGGCTCACACCTTTAGTCCCAGTATTAGGGAGTCATACACATTTAATCTTAGCACTAGAGGGAATATACGATGGGAAAAGAGAGCGGCTCTCTCTACTTAGTCTGCTTAGTCAGCTTAGTCTGGGGTCACACAGCCTTGGTAGAGGTAAGGCTTCTCTAGTGGCTTGGCTGCTTTGCTTTTCCAGTTTTCAGGTTGATTTCTATCTCTGGGTTTTTATTATATTATTCGTGCTCCACGTGCTCACTGTGGGCAGTGCCACCCCCAGAGCACATGTTCCTGGGGTATATAGAAAGGAGGGTAAACAAGCCATGAAGAATAAGCCAGTAAGCAGCACTCTGCCATGGCATCTGTTTGAGTTCCTACCTTAAACTCCTGCCCTGACCTCCTGGACTACACACTCTAAGCTGAAATAAACCATTTCCTCCCCAAGTTCCTTTTGGTCATGATGTTCTATAACAGTAATAGAAACCCAAACCAAGACAGCAGATATGGCCCCTTCCATCACTGCTTTCTTCCTTGTTCTATCCTGTTCTTTAAAGCATCGACGTGATGATTGGTGCTCCACCTGGGACTATGCGGATGAGAAGCCAGCCCTCGGGGACAGAGTAGAAAAGTGAAAGATCTCAGCTGAGTCCCAGGTGACTATGGAAAACTCTCACCAGCCCTGGGCTGCTGAAACTGGATTTTTTTTTTTTACTACAGTTCTTTCTTTATTTGTGTGTGTGTGCATGCATATGTCACGGAGCAGGTGTGGCGAGGACAACTTTGGGAGCTGGCTCTCTCCTTCCACCACATGGGTCCCAGGGATCAAGCTCTGGTTATCAAACTGGGCAGCAAGTCTTCATCTGCTGAGCCATCTCCTCAGCCATCCTCACCATCACCACCATGATCATTACTATTGTTATAAAATGGTTTTGATTGTTTTGACACAAGGTCTCAAATAGCCGCGGCCAGTCTCATCCTCAGTATATCCAAGAATTACAGTGAACTTCTGGTCCTCCTAGCTCTGAATCCCAAGATGAGCATCAACACACCCAGCTTAACTTGTTCAAGTCACTGTTTCTGTATGTCTGTTAAGGTTGATACCCTTCCTGTTGTTGTTAATATTATTGTTTTACCTCCTAAAGCCTAATATAATTCATGTTACACGGCAGGAATTCAAAAAATGTTTATTGCTGGGCATGGTGGTACACACCATTATTATTCACAGAACTGGGGAGACTGAAGCAAGTAGATCTCTGTGGATTTGAAACCAGCCTGGTCGAGCTACTTTAGTGAGACCCTGTCACAAAGGAAAAACAAATGTTTAATCAAGTATTTATTGCCGGGCGGTGGTGGCACACGCCTTTAATCTCAGCACTTGGGAGGCAAAGGCAAGCAGATCTCTATGAGTTCGAGGCCAGCCTGGTCTACAAGAGCTAGTTCCAGGACAGGCTCCAAAGCTACAGAGAAACCCTGTCTCAAAAAAAAAAAACAAAATAATAATAATAATAATAATAATAATAATAATAATAATAATAATAATAATACAGAGCAGAAACAAACAGTTTGGAAAGGTCTGGGTCTAGGCTTTGGTTTCTGATAGAGGCAGAATGTGTTCGCACCTGCCTGTAAATGTACCTGAATGCATTAGCAGTTAACAGAAAATCAAAAAAACCTGATTCTGTCAACTGACTCATTTAATCCTTGCTGAGAACACTGCAACTTGTTTGTACAGATATACTCCAACCATTAATGCTTTCACCTCTGAAACAAGGTCCTTCAAATAGAACACATGAAAGGTTTTTATTGAATTTTTTTATTAGTTTTTTCTCTTTTATTAAAAACAGATTTTTTTCTCATACACTATATCCTGATTAAAGTTTACCCTCTTTGTCCTCCTCCCAGCTCTCCCCACCTCCTCTCCCATCCAAATTTATTCCCTTTCTGTCTCTCATTAGAAAGAGTTCTAACAGATAACAATAAAATATAACAAAACAAAATATAAGATAAAACAAAAAACATCACATCATAGTCAGACAAGGCAAACCAAAAGAAAGAAAAGAGCCTCAGGAGAAGGCTCTAGAATCAGAGACCCACTCATTCGCACAGAGGTCCCATAAAAATACTTAACTGAACATCATAATACATACACAGAGGACCTGGTACAGACTCATGTAGGCCCTGTGATTGCTGCTTCAGGCTCTGTAAGTTCATATGAGCTTTGCACAGTTGATTTAGAGGGCCTTGTTCTTACTGAACTTCTTAAAAGCAATTTGTTAAAAAAAAAACTGTCTACCTAGGGATAAACAGATTAAACAAAATGCGCTACAAACATGTAAGAGAATATTACTCAACAAAAATAAGGTATAGGGTTACTCACATGTGCTAAACATGGGTGAACCTCAGAGATGTGCTTGGCTTCAACAGAAAGAGTAGTGACTCATGTCTGTAATCTCAGCACTTGGGAGGCTGAGGCATGAAAACTCAGTGTTCAATGTCGTGCACAACTACATAGTAAGTTTAAGACTACCTTGGGCTACATGAGCTTCCATCTCAAAATTCATTCATATGAAATTTCCAAGATGGGAAAATCCACAGATATAGAAAGTCAATTGGTGTCAGGTGGTAGTGGCGCACGCCTTTAATCCCAGCACTCAGGAGGCAGAGGTAGGCAGATCTCAGTGAGTTTGAGGCCAGCCTGTCTACAAAGCAAGTTCCAGGACAGTCAGAGATGTTACACAGAGAAACGATGTCTTGAAGGAAAAAAAAAGGAACGAAAAGAGACAGGAAAGAAGGGAGGGAGGGAGGGAGGGAGAGAGGGAGGGAGGGTGAAGGCAATTTGTGGTGGTCAGGCACTTGGGAGAGGAAGCGGTGGGAAGTGGATGCTCAGAGTGGGCAGGGCTCCTTATGTGGAGCTCCAAGTGCTTTGGAGCTCAGTAGCGGTATTGACTGGACAGCAAGGTACTTGGGTGTGGTGGTGCATGGCTTTAATTCCAGAACTGGGAGACAGAGACAGGCAGATCTCTGAGTTAGAGGCCAGCCTGGTCTACACAGTGAGTTCCACAACAGCCAGGTTTATACAGAGAAACCTTCTTTTGAAAACAAAGCAAAACAAACAGAAAAACAAATTCAATTTTAAACAAAGAACCTTTCTGTGAAGACATTTAGTTAAGAAAGGAGAGGACTGACAGTAAGGCTGAGCACACAAAGAAGCTTCCCTCATAGACTGATGACCTCAGTTCATTTCCCCAGGACCCTCTCAGCAGAAACAAACTGTCCTTTGATCTTCTCAAGCATGCAATGACACATACACGGGCACCCTTGCACATGCATGCACATACATAATCGAACGTGCACACACACATACAGTAAATATAATAAAAAAAATTAAAAGAAACTAGAACCTCAGCACTTGGCATGCTGAGGCAGAAGAATTACAAGTTTAAGGCTAGCCTGAGTTACATTTTTTCTTTCTTTTTTTGAGACAGGATTTCTCCATGTAGCTTTGGCTGTCCTGGAACTTGCTTTGTAGACCAGGCTGGCCTCAAACTCACAGAGATTCTCCTGCCTCTGCCTCCTGAGTACTGGGATTAAAGGCATGTACCACCACACCTGGTTCTGAGCTACATTTTCTAACTTCATATCTCAGAAGAAAAAAACATGTCTAGAAAATACAGTCAGATGAACATTATATATTCTGTGTCAATTTTTCTGTTGTAGAATTAACTTTTAAATAATAACAAATAAGAGGTTGTTTGTGGAATTGTTTCATATTACTTAAAAGTGTAATAATGTATGTATATGTCAAATTTCAAGTCCAAATGTAAAATGCACATCTACACTTATTTAATAGCTAAGCAGCCCTGGGCTCCTAAGTTTACAAGGAACAGATCCTCAGATACAGTCTTAGTTAGGGTTTCTATTGCTGTGACAGGACACCATGACTACAGCAACACTTATAAAGAAAAATATTTATTTGGAGAGGCTTGCATTTTCAGAGTCCAGCCCATTATCATCATGGTGGGACATGGTGGTGTACAAGCAGACATGGTGCTGGAGAAGTAGCAGAGTGTCCTACATCTTGACTTGCTAGCAACAGGAAATGAGCTGTCTCACTGGGCAGGGCTTGAGCATATATGAGACCTCAAAGCCCACCTCCACAGTGACACACTTCCTCCAACAAGACCACACCTACTCCAATACCTCTTAATAGTGCCACTCCCTTTGGGGGCCATTTTTCTTTCAAACCACTCCAGATACTTAAAGGGGTAAAATGTCCCTGATGAACCTTTGATCTTGGTGTTGGTGAGGTGCCTCCTACAGCCTATGAGCCTGAGCTGCATGCAACCCCTTTGGAAGGCTTGGTCAGGAGACAATGGTCCTTCTAATAGGTAGAGTTTATAAGAAAAGGGATTCAGCAAAGTCACAGCCTCCACCATAGCTTCTGCCTGAAAGTCTTTCTCTTCTTTTTCTTTCCGCCAACCACAGTTTCACCCAATTTAACTTCTTCAAGTCCAATTTCCTTTTTGAAAAAATAATCACCTCCAAGTGGGCAGTGGTGGCACCTGCCTTTAATCCTAGCACTCGAGAGGCAGAAGCGGTCAGATCTCTGAGTGAGTTTGGGATTGGCCTGTTCTACAGAGCAAGTTCCAGGACAGTCAGGGCTAAACAGAGAAACCTTGTCTTGAAAAACAAAACAAAAATGAACAACAAAAAAACAACAAATAAATAGATAAGTGAATAAATAAATCAATCTAAAATCTTCCCTCATTAGGACATCAAATACATCGATATCACTTTGTGATCCCACAAATCTTTGCACCTCTGCAGTAGAGTTCCCATTATTTCTTTAAAGCACAGCTCCCATGCATATATAAAATGAAATTATACCAAATGTTTTATTCAATTTACTCATTAGTGAGTGACCAGAAGGATACTAAACTAGTTTAAGAGAGAATTTAGCTTACAGTGATTTGTATTCTCCACCTAACATTGCATTGCTTATGAAAACGAATTATGAGAGTAAGGAAGGGTTAATCAAAGCTAAGTAGCTATGGAAATACCGCAGGAAACCTGCTACGTTGTAGGCTAATTAAACATTAATTTTTAAATGAATTATTTGTATCCCTATTTGTTTTCAAACATTTATGGGCTTTTTTTTTTTTCAGTCCGGCAGTGTTTCAAACCATCCTGACCAACAGCAAATCAATCAAACAGAAACAGACATCTGAAGTTCACTGTGACACCCCGACTGAGGGCACATCTGCTAACCTTTTTAGTTCCTTTCCAACTCTTGGGCCATTTTGCCTGACACTTTATGGCTTAGATCTTTGCCTGCCAATCTTCTGGCACATCAGCCCAGAGCTAGATCTTCAGATACGGGTCACTCAGAACTCCTGCATGCCGTCCATGCACCAAACACTTGAGGATATAAATTCACTTGAAAAACAGAAAGCAAATATCTCCCTCCGGCTTCAAACCTGAGCTACACGATGAGCTTGAGCCAACCTAGGCTTCAGAATAAGACTCTATTTAAATGCACACACACTCAGTAAAAAACCTATAGCAATGTGTTTGAACTGTGTTTTTATAAGGTAAGTCTAGGGGGCTGGAGAGATGGCTCAGCAGTTAAGAGCATTGCCTGCTATTCCAAAGGTCCTGAGTTCAATTCCCAGCAACCACATGGTGGCTCATAACCATCTGTAGATCTGGTGCCCTCTTCTGGGCTGCAGACATACACGCAGACAGAATATTGTATACATAATAAATAAATAAATAAATATTAAAAAAAAATAAGGTAAGTCTAGGGCTAGAGATAGGGCTTGGTAAGTAAAGCATTTGTCATACAAGATTGAATAGCTGAGTTCAGACCCCCAGCACTGATAGAAAGAGTCAGACATGGTAGCACATGCCTATAATCCCAACACTGGAGACATAGAAACAGAAGGATCCCTGGCACTTGCTTGGTTAGCCAATTTAGCCAAAAGGCAAGTGCCAGTGAGAGACCCTGTCTCAAAAGATAAAGGTGAAGTGGCTCAGCAGGTAGGGGCTCTTGGGCACCAGAGCTTGACCTGAGTTTGATACCTGGATCCCACAGACTGCAGGAGAGGACAGACTGTGAGCGTTTTCTTCCGACATCCACATATTGCACACACACTGGGAACAGAAAGTCCTGGAAAGAAGCTGTGTCTGCAGATGCTGACTGGCTGATGAACTTCAGTGCTGTGGAGAGGCTCGGATTATCTAGTTACAGTTTGTCTAGGGCCCTAATTAGCCCCCAAAATAGCCCTTCCTGCCCACCCCACGTCAGACCTAACATCCTGTGACTAACAGACAAAACCCTTTTAGAATGTATTAATGAACCTTTGCTCCCACCAATCAAAGAGCTAAGACTGCTGTCGGGTAGCATTGAGGCCTATAGCTGAGACCCATCTCTCCAATGTTTACACCAGTGCATTTTGAAAGGGTCTTTCTTGATCTATGACTTTCTTTGTTCTGCTACCATAAAAAGCTCATGAAACTGCTTCTGCATTGGAACATGGAATTTGTAGTAACTTGAATCTGTGTTCCCAGGTCATGGTCATTCACATTCATCTGGCTCCAGAATAAACTATCTCTTCTCTCCCTTTGAGGTTAACTCGGTTTTTACATACGTGTACACACACTAATGCACACACATATATACATGAGAACACACATGCATAGACATGTATACAAATTCACACACATGCATATACACATGCAGAGATGCACAAATACACAGAGACACAGTCACATACACATACACTCAGTTACACACCTCAAAGTTTGTGGCCTGGGTATCAGCACTTAGTAAAACAGTCATTCTACACATCCTGATGAGAAATCTCATGACTTTGCTACTGAGGAATTCAGTCTGACCACACACATAAATTTGTTTTTGAGAGATAAAAACTACAAAAAAAGGCTATGCTGATGGTAATATATACTAAGATATGTATACTTGTATTAATTCCTTTTTATAGGCATGGGTATGCTGAATTCATATAAAGTTAAGTCATGCTAAAAGTCTATTGAACTAGGAAAAATACAAAAGCTACAAGTAATAAACAAGGCAGTAACAGCGCCGGGAACTACAGGGTAATTATGAATTAAATCAAGTATATGGGGTATATTTGGAGATGCCAATACAAATTGTGACCTTGGAGATTGCCTCCACTCATCCTCCATTCTGTTGAAAAGGTGACCCCAACTGATCCTATTTTCTCTGGTTCCCAAGAAGTCTAGAATGAGCTAACTAGAGCCTGTTCAGAAGGGAACGAACACAGAGTGGGCTCAGCCAATGAGACTCTCTGAGCAGGGAATGTGAATCGGGAGGCTGAGATCTCAGATTGAAGAATGGTGTATAAAAGACTCTAAAGGACTTGTAAAGATGAGACAGAAATGAGCACGAGAACTAAGTTACACAGCAGAGGAGCCTGGGTGAGCAGGGGAAAGCAAGGCTGCAGAGAAGAGCCAGAAACAAAGGCGAGAACACTAGGAACCAGAGATGGGGCCTGCTGATGCACATTGAAGCCATCCCTCACTTCCAGGGAGCGGATTCAGGGCGGCACAGCTGCCTTTTCTTTCCTGGATGGCTAACAATGCCTGATATAAATATATATATTTTAACCTGTCAAAGGCTTTACCTCTGAACTATATCCTATGTGTTCTTGGCATTTCCATTTCATTCAATCAATCCCTAACTGGTTTTAAAGTGTTCTCTAGGCAAAGAACCGTGAGGAACATGTGAAAAAAGTAAAGGCAATGAAGGACATGGCACACTCAAAATGCCAGTCCCCTTAGAGACTCTGAGGATGCTGTGACCTCTGCAGGCAGAATCAGTACTTGTTTGGTGAAACTCGCTAGCAGTTTCTTCGTGCCTCTCTACGCTCTCTGGGATGAGCCAGCCTCCACGCTCCCACACACCTCTATTTCAGGCCGCATGTGTGACTTTTTCTATGATTCCAGTGAGGTTGAAGGGTCACCTGCAGAGTCCATTTGAAATCCCAGATTCTAGGTCCTAGTCCTAGGGATTGGAACTCTGTAGACAGTGTAAATATTTCCAATGAACCAAAGCTGGTGGAAGGCAATGAATTTATCAGAAAAACTAGGGAACTGTATTGAGTTCAAATCTGACCCGTCACTTGCTGATGGCGTGATATTGACAAATTAACAGTGCCACTTCCTAGTATCATAATCTATAAAATGAGAGTGATAAGAGCCCTTACCACACAGTGTTTGTAAGAATTAAATAGACACACTGCTTGGTACAGAATAGAAGCTCCAAGTGTGTTTCAGGTCCAGCTTAATACTAACACAAAGTCAGTGCTACTAGGATGCATAATAAGAGAATGAGGGAAAATACTCAAAAAACCAAATTAGTCCCCCCCTTACCTCAAAGCAAATGCTGAAAATATGGCTCTCATTTTGATTGTCTTTAACAAGGTCAATTTCTGGTACTGGACCACAATAGTTGGTAGAAGCTAAGTAATTTGGTTTAGGTTTGGCTTGGTGTTGTTTGGTTTTGTCTACTTCTGTTTTTATTCTATTTTCATTTTATCTTTTATTTTCCATATTTTTCTCCTGGAATTACTGCCATAAATGTCAAGCACTATTCACTGATTATAGTTTATTACTGCTTGATAAACAAATTCATCTGATTTTGTGGTAATTTTTGCAAGGGCCTCCTATCTATCTTTTCTTTCATTCATTCAGACTCCTGGCTTGGGCCAGGACTCTGTGAGCAGCCAGGACCACACAGTCTCTCCCCTAACTTAGAATCTAGTGACATTATGAGTTTTATGCGTGTCTGTGTCTAAGACCAAAAGAAACACTCAGTAAACATTGTTGGTTGAAACAGTGAGACTTCCTTGTTTTCTTCTTCAGGTTTCTAGACTATTAGTTCCTGGCTCAGGTCAATGTTCAAATACTAACAAATGGGGCATAGAAACCTCAAAGGTCAGTCACCACCTTAAACAAATGATTGACAGATTGTAGCTCTCTGCTTCATACTATGACTTTTAACAAATGCCAGAAACAGAAATGCTAATTAGCAACTTTTAAAAATCAAGTTTAAGGGGCTGAGGAGACAGCTCAGTTGGTAAAAGGCATGGGCAAGCATGAGGACCTGGTTTTGATCCCCTGAACCCATGTTTTGTTGTTGTTGTTGTATTTGTTTTGTTATTAAAAAAAAACAACCCAGGCATGGCAGACTCCACTTGTAACTTCAGCCCAGGGAAGGTAGAGACAGAAGGTACCTGGTTCTCACTAGCAAACCAGTCTGTTCTACTTGGTGAACTCCAGGCCCATAAGACACCCTGTCTCAAAAAGATAGATGACTCCTGAGGAAGGGCATGCTGAATCATCCGCTAGCTTCCACAGGTACATGTGCACTGATACACACGAACATACACACACACAATCAAAGCTAAAGGCCTATGTGTTGGGCACAAGCTATCCAATTAATAGATTGTCCTTAAAAGACATTCGTGACACAGTTGTAAAAGATTACTTCTAGAAACCACATGGCTGGAGGTGGGGCAGCTACCAGACAGAGTTCTCTCATCTGAGACAAACAAGAGAGCTCTGACCGTAACGTAGAACAAACATGGGGAGTAAGGTTGCCAACTGTTCTTTCTTTGGAAGAGCAACCCTTTGGTTTTGAATTGTGTTCTTCGGCTTGCAGGAAGGGAAATGTAACCATGGTAACAACAGTTATAATCAGGAGTAATAATAATTTTTGTGACATTCTTTCTCGGCAAATTAAACGTTAGCAGCTCATCTTTTTTCTTTACTCTTTCTATTAATTTATCAACTTATGTCTTCAACTTATTATATTTCTGAAATCCACAATTCTGGAGACTGCTACCCAGTGACGTTCAAGGCAGTCCGAGTGTTTAATGACCTTGTCGACTCTTTTACTAAAGCTCTCTCCGGGTTGACCACGGCCAGGCTGCTGTGTTGACTGTTTACAAACCTCCCCAAGTAAGATAATCTGTCCGACAACTGATGTTTTCACATGCTTCGCTTTCCTTAGATTCAAGACTTAGATGTTGAAGAAGCAAAGATCTTCCTTGAAAACAGACTCTCTTAGTGTGATTGCCCAAAGGAAAGAACATGGACTGTAGAGACATGTTTGCGAGTGTGTAGGTGGTGTCTCTGCCAGCCACTCACATGACCTGAAGCAGTGTTTTTCCCTGATCTTCAGTGTTTTTCCCAAATAATAAGAATAAAACTACAATTCTAAAAATGTGCTTATAAAGATTAACAGCAATAATATATGTCCATTTAAGATATACAGCACAATAGTTACTCAACAAAATAGCCATGTCTACGTACTTACCAACATAACATTTAGTAATAACTTGGAACCTGTTATTACAATTATTAGCACATACTAATTACAGAAGCTAATGGGTTTCACTATGACATCTCCATACATGCGTACATTATGTCTACTTCTTGCTCTCCCCCCTTCCCTGAGTCCCCTTCCCTAACCCTAACAGCTCATCTGCTACTTTCATCTTCTGCTCTTGTTTTCACATTTAGAGAAACCCTGTGAACAACTCTTCTGAGCCTGGCTTCTTTTGTAGTTCTTAGCAAGCAAGGCTCTACTGACTCATCAAAAGCTGTGCCACTTAGGAACAGAAGAGGGCAGTTCCACGGGAAGGCACAATATTCATCGTCTTGTCAAACCACCCTCGCAAGTAAAAGCTGTCATTCACTTAGGAAAAAAAGAGGGCAGTTCCATGGGAAGGCAGAAGGGTCATCATGGTCTTGACAAACCACCTTCATAAGTAATTTGTCTTCTGAGTAATATGTGGAAGGAAAATCATACTGATGCATCTAGTTTTGTCATTATAAACGAATGAATAAAGCCAGTTATGGTGGTACACACCTTTAATCCCAGCACTTACGGTCAGATATTTGTGGATATTTGTGAGTTCAAGGCCAGTCCAATCTATTTAGCAAGCTCCAGGCCAACTAGAGCAACGTGGTGAGCGCATGTGACTAGCTGAGACTCCTGGTGAGGTGAGGATGATGGGAGTGGCGAGCTTATGGCAATGATAATGGTGTTATTACTACGCACCAGCCACCATAACAAACCAGCCCTGCTTAACCTAGAGGTAAAGTTACTTGATACCAATTGCTGAAAGAGATCACTGAGGAGATCCTTGAACTGCTAATTCTTCTGCCTCCAGCTCCCTAGTGCTGAGATCACAAGTGTGCACCATCATGTCTGTCTTCTGAAGATCCTTAAAGACTTTTTCTGATTAAAGAGTATCTCTCTAGCCGGGCGGTGGTGGCGCACGCCTTTAATCCCAGCACTTGGGAGGCAGAGGCAGGCGGATCTCTGTGAATTCGAGACCAGCCTGGTCTACAAGAGCTAGTTCCAGGACAGGCTCCAAAGCTACAGAGAAACCCTGTCTCGAAAAACCAAAAAAAAAAAAAAAAAAAGAGTATCTCTCTAATTTATTAACAGAGTGAATACATTATATGATTTGAACTTGCCTTTTAGTAAAAGTGCCAGTTTGATTCTGGAAACTTATCTCAATTTTCTCAAGAAACTAGTAAAGATACCATAGCCTACAAACTAATAAAATTAGGGAAATAATGTTTAGTAGAGAATAGAACACAATTTGTGTTAATTAAAAAGGAGCTAACAAGAATTCACTGAAAAAATCAAACTCTTAAATCTTAAGCTTAAATCTTTTTCGATAGCATAAAATGAAGACATTGACAACATTTACTTCCCTTTAGTGAGAAATTTGATAAAAAAAATCCCTACAAGATTAACACCCCAACACAAACACACTGCCTACAGTCCCTCCAAACACCACAGGCCACTTAATAGAGTTAGCACTGGTGAACATCTCACAGTAGTCTGGCCAACCAGGAGCTCCATGTCATGCTGACGAGGTTCACAAGAAGCTAATGATTAGAGCAGATGGTTTTGTATGTCAATAATTCAATCTTGAAATGTATTTACACATAGAAAATAGCACGTATGCAGTGTTCACCCTAAAAATTTTCAACACATGTATCTATGACGTAATATCAGTTTGAATCATTCCCCTATGTTCAGACATTTCTAATCAGCACCTCCACCTCCCAGACTCAACCCCTGTTCTGATTTGTATCACCATGGATCAGCTTTATCTAATTTTGACTTTCACTGACATGACATAATAGACTGCTTTATGATCTTCTCTACATAATTCATTCATATCCTTGCATCTATTAGAAGGACTTTTTAAAACTGCTAAGCAATACTCCATCATGTGACTATAGTTCCCTACACATTTGTTGGACACAGGAACAAATCATCATGTTATTAGTTTTCCATAAGAAATATGACAGGCTGGTGGCTCAGACCATGGGCTTAGTCTGGTTTATCTGTTCTCTCCTAGCCATTCATTACACAGAAAGCCCAATTCTTCAGAAAGAGTCTGGAATCTGAACAGAAGGAGTTTGTTAGATGATGTAAATATCCGACTCTTAGCCAGGGTGTTCTGTCAAGAAACTTGACATTAGCTAGGTGAGGCTGGCATTTGCCTTGGAGATTGTTTTAACTTTGTTTGAGTACAGTTACATTTAATAGCCCATCGCTGAGGTATCTTTGACCACATGTTAATATTAACAATAGGCATTTCTCTCTTCTAAGATGCTCTGCATATTGTAGCTTTTGGTTTGGCTAAATTATTTGAGATTTCCCCTTTCCTTCTATTCCAAGGTCATTTTGTTTGTCTGCTCAAGACAGGGTCACCAGCAGTCCAGGCTGGCCTCTGACTCACTATGTAGCTGAGTATGATCATGAAGTCCTGATCCTCCTGCCTCTACCTCTCAACTGTTGGCATTGCAGTCGTGCACTTTTATGCCCAGTAACCCCCAGGTCTTGCTTGAAGGACTTGATATCCCTTTAGCCTAAAGGATTGCATGTGACATCTAATCCACAAGTCTGGGCTAGCTACTCAAAAGAGAACCCTACGAGTCAGCCCCCATTTTGGCTTCAATACTAAAGGTCTGGGCAAGGATCCAGAGTTGTAATTCTAAAATCTATAGATGGTCAAGAAAACTGATGCAGCAGATAGCTAACCCAAAGTAATTTGGACAGACCGAAGCACAAAAGCAAACCAACATATAAAAATTAAGTACAAGGCCGGGCGGTGGTGGCGCACGCCTTTAATCCCAGCACTCGGGAGGCAGAGGCAGGCGGATCTTTGAGTTCAAGGCCAGCCTGGTCTACAAGAGCTAGTTCCAGGACAGGCTCTAGAAACTACAGGGAAACCCTGTCTCGAAAAACAAAAAAAAAATTAAGTACAACAGTTTAAAGATTAATCAAAAAAATTTTGGGGTTTTGTGAGACATGGTTTCTCTGTAACTTTGGAGCCTGTCCTGGCACTCACTCTGTAGACCAGGTTGGCCTCAAACTCACAGAGATCTACCTGCCTCTGCCTCCTGAGTACTGTGATTAAAAGTATGCACCACTACTGCCTGCCTTTCAAAATTGTTAAACAATTTAAAAATTAATCAATTTGGGGACTGAGGATGTGGCTCAGTTGCTAGAGTATTTGTCTAGCATGCATGAAGTCCTGAGTTCATGAAGTCCCACAGTACCTAAGAAGCTGGGAATGATGGTGCAGCCTGTAATCCTAGAACTCAAGAGGTAAAGGCAGGAGGATCAGAAGTTCAACCATCTTCAACTACATAGTAAATTCTAGACCAGTTTGGGCTCCATGAATCCCTGCCTTAAAAATATATGGTTTTAGGATAATCTGATTGACTAAAATAGTTATTTATATTTAAATAGAGAAGAAATACTTTAACCATATGTTTTATTCTGTATTACTTTAAATTCCTGGGTATTAGTTTTTAATTCTGGCCACCACAATTTAAGACATATTATACTAAGGAAGTTACTGTAGCCATGACGTCACTAATTTCTCTATCCCACAAATACGAGAATACTTACTTCGTACAGTAGCTGTCATACTGAGGAAGGCTATTTACCCTCCCTCATCAGTATGATAGCACCTCAGAGCACTCACAGTCTAGAACTGGACCAAAGTGAAATTGCTAGCATCCACCTGGGGGCAGTGTTTCCTAGTGTTTCCTGAATATCCAGGGCAATCGCAAGAGAACTTTCCATGTAAATCCAATCCTCTTCTAAAGTGATGTCCAGTGTCACATGGAATGGAAAAAGCAGGCTTGTTCGGGGAATACTAGAGTACAGCCATTGGGTAATTCCAGTTGTTTCCTTTGAGGGTTATACTAGTCTTCTCATTAAAATATGATCAGCCTACATGCCTTTCTGATCTTTCATCTTTGCTTTGTGAGACAAGATTTAACTATGTCTAGCCTTGAACTCATCATAATCCTCCTGCTTCAAACCCTCAAGTGCTAGAATTATAGGTATGTTGACACCATGCCCAGTTCTGATCCTTTTATGTGCTCTGGGCCATTTTTTTGTTTTAGACAAGGTTTCACTAAATAGCCCAGAGGGCTTGGAAATCACTACTTTATGTACACCAGGCTGGCCTTGAACTCACAAGCACTCTGCCTGCTAATGTGCCCGTAGTGCCCATGTCACAAGACTAAAACTGGTATTTGGGCCAACATGCCCATATACTCCTCCATGTGACAATCATCAAAATACCAGTTATCCGTAGGGGTGTATGGGCCTGTATCAAGCTCAGTCACAGTGCAGGTGTAAAGGCTTGTCAGCAGGTACGCCGTTTCCAAGCCTGGTCATATGGGGTGTTATATGTGCATTTTGGCCTACATGTAATTCCTAAGATTGGGTTATATGGTAGGGTATATGGATGTATTTTCCTTATGCCATTTCTGAGCCAGTCATATGTTAGGGTAAATGGGCACTGTTGGGCCACAGGTCATTTCTGACCATGATGATATGGGAGCGCTGTGTGAGAACGTTAGCCCACACGCCATTTTCTACCAGTTCCTATAGACGAGCAAATGGACTTCTGGCTCATGTACCATCTCTTAGACCGGCCTTCTAGGGGGTATTCGGGCTTGGTGGCCCACAAACCTTTCTTGAACCAGGTCACAGTGGCTGGTGTAAGCACATGTTGGCTCACAGGCCTCTTCTGAGGCCGGTAACATTGGGAAGTGGAGTATATGGGCATGCAGTCCTACATGACATTTCTGAGCCCCTTCATGAAGTGTATGAGAATGTTGACCCAGATGCCATTTAAGAGCCCAGCTATAGCTTGGGATGTCTGGCCATATCCATCCCCCACATGCCATATCCAAGGCAGGTCACTTGGAGAGGTAGTGAGCACGCTGGCTCCCATGAACATTTTGATTACCTTGGAGGTCTGTATGGGGATGCTGACCAACATTCCATTTCAAACCTCATTTGCATTGGATGGGGGACGTGCACATTGGCCCTCGTGCTGTATTTGAACCTGGGCACATGGGAAACACAAAGGCATGCTGGCCCACGTTCCATTTCCAAGTCTGGCCATCCTGGAGGACTGTGTATGTGACTGTTGGCTGACAAAACATTTCTAAGGAGTCATATTGGAAGGTATATGAGCATGTTGGCTCATGTGCCATTTCCATATTAAGTCAGATCATAGTGGAGGGCAAATGGGCAGGTGGGACCATTCATCACATGTATTTCTTAATCTGGTCATTTGAAGGTATATATGGGCATATTGGACCACAAGCCTTTCCCAAGACCAGATACATTGGGGTGGTCATATATGGTCATATATGGTCATGTAGGCTCGCATGCCATTTTGAATTTAGGTCATATGGGGGAGGGCATGGGTATGTTGGACCACATTCCATTTCCAATGTAAAGTCATACAGAGAGGCAGAGTATGCATGTGGGTAACCCATGACATTTCCAGACACGGTCACATGGTGGGTTCCGGGGCCCATACACCATTTCTGAGCCTTGTCAAGGGGGAGGGGGTGGACTTATAAGCTTGTTGGCCCACATGACATTTCTAATCCTGGTCATATAGGAAGGGTATATGGTGATGTTGGTCAACATGCTATTTTTGAGTCTGGTCACTTGTGCAGGTGAGGATGTTTACTGGAATGATGGCCCACATGCCATTTCTAAGTTCAATCACAAGGCGTATGGGTGTGATACTAATGGAATACTACAAGGCTTCAAAAATAAGAGTATCACATGTCTGTGGACTCTTGTGGAAGGAGTGCAATTACATCATTGCATGTTTTATAAGGCAAGTAGACCACTACACAGTTGTCTACGTTTTATGTAAGCAAGGGAAAAAATAAAAACAGGTAATGCATACCAGTAGTCCAAGATGTCTGTACACTGAAGAGGAAGGATCACTTGACTCCAGAAGTGTGGGAAAGCCTGGGCAACTAATGAGACCTTGTCTTCAAAAAAAGGGGAGAGTGAGCTAGAGGTATTGATGCATGCCTTTAATCCCAGCACTCAGGAAGCTGAGGTAGGCAAGTGAGTTCAAGGCCAGCCTGGTCTACATAGTACCAGGATAACCAGGGCTACACAGATCTGTCTCAAAAAGTAGGGAGGGGTTTTGGAATGGTGTGTGTGTGTGTGTGTGTGTGTGTGTGTGTGTGTGTATGCATGCAGGTGTGTTATATGCATACAGTTAGTAACCCAGAAAGGATATTCAAGAAATGAGTAACAGTGTCTATATATGAGAGCGAGGTAGGGTCAGGCACTGAGGTTTAATGCTGGCATGTTTCTAAGACAATGCCTTACTATGTAGCCCAGGCTGGATCCAAGCTCATGATCCTCCCAAATCTTTCAGCTTCCCAAATGCTGCGGATGAAGGCGTGTGCCCTGATGCCTTGCTCCTAACAACTTTTCCTTCCTTCTCCTGCTTTCCCTGCTCCCTCCTCTCCTCTTCCTTTCTGCCTAGTCATTTTCTTGTTGCTGTCGATGAGATACTCGACAAAAGCACCTTCAGGAAGGAAAGGGTCGTTTGGGCTCAGCCCTTGGAGCTACAGTCCATCGTGGTGGCAGGGAAGGTGTGGCAACAGGAGTGTGATGCAGCTGGTCACATAGCATCCACAGTCAGGAATGCTGGGCCTCTGCTCGTTGTCTCTTGTTAATCCTGCCCTGGACCCCAGTCTATGGACTGGTGTTACTAATAGTTATGGTGGTTCTTCCCACGTTGAGTAACTCAACAGAAACTCCCTCACAGACATGCCCAGAGAGCTGTCTGTCTCTCGTGAGCCAATTGGTTTGTTCAGTAATAAAATGTGTAGAACCTTTAGAAAAACATGTAAGTGGTCAATTATTTGAATAATAATTTAATATGTGTGCCTACTGCTCTTGTGCCAAGGACTGGTCTGGGCACAGTACAGTGCAGAATGGCAGATCCTTCCAAAGAGGAGGAATCAGGTCACTCTTTCTCTGTTCCTCAAGGCCATGACACAAAGCCTCGCACTACTCACAGAACCACCAGGGGCTTGAAAACGCCAGCACATGACAGGTGCCCTTTGGCATTCTACCCAGGAGTGTGGTGGCCAGCAGCGCCCTGCAGTGGACAGCGTCATTATTGCAGGGCCTCAGGAAAGAAGACAGAGCCAGTGCTTGCTTTGGAGCCACCCTTTGGGCTCAGTCAGGTGGCTGGCAAGACTCCCTCTGAAAAGCTTTGCAGAGACACCTCAGCCTGCTTCCCAGAGTCAGCCAGGCTGAACACCTTTAGAAGAGCCCTTTCCTGGGTCATCTGGGACTCTCTGTCTGGAAGAGCAGGGCCTTGAGAGATGAAGACCCAGGACAGGGAAGTATTGACAAGGACAGGACACCAAATTCTGGGGACCTCCCAATCTGTAATTGAATCATGTTGCCAACATGTGTAGCCATGCCTCCTGGCCACTTAGATCATTCACCCAAACACTACCACGTAGTTTTTGTTTGTTGTTGTTGTTGTTGTTTACTCTTTGGGGACCTGCCAACCAGTTTCCATATAAATACACAGAGACTTATTCTTACTTATAAATGCCCTACCTTACCTTGGCTTATTTCTAGCCAAGTTTTCCTAACTTAAATTAACCCATTTCTCTTCTTCTACAGTTGCCTCTGGGCTTTCTACTTTTCTTTATTCTATCTATCTTTCTTTCCTTCTTTCTCTGTGGCTGGTCATGTGGCTGCGTGGCTGCGTGGCTGTGTGGCTGTGTGGCTGGCCCCTAGTATCCTCTTCTCCTCCTTGTCTCTCTCCTTGCTCGTCTCTCTTCCCTAGATTTCTTTTTTTTTCTTTTATTTATTAAAAATTTCCACCTCCTCCCATTTCCCTCTCACTCCCCCCAGTCCCTCTCCTCCTCCCTCTCCAGTCCTAAGAGCAGTCAGGGTGCCCTGCCCTGTGGGAAGTCCAAGGCCCTCCCTGCTCCATCCAGGTCTAGGAAGGTGAGCATCCAAACAGCCTAGGCTCCCAAAAAGCCAGTACATGGAGTAGAATCAAAACCCAGTGCTATTATCACTGGCTTCTCTCTTCCCTAGATTTCTCCTCCTATTTATTCTCTCTGCCTGCCAGCCCTGCCTATCCTTTCTCCTGCCTAGCTATTGACTGTTCGGGTCTTAGATTAGATCAATCAAATATTTTAGGCAGGTAAAGTAACACAGAGTTAAACAAATGAAACACAACTCTACATCATCAAACAAATATTCCACAGCGTAAAGGAATGTAACACATCTTCAGCTAACATTCCACAACACTACCATGCAGATATTTTTCCCACTCAGTGTGTGTGTATGTGTGTGTGTGTGTGTGTTGTACATGTATGTGCAGATGAATAGGCACATGCATGTAGAAGCCATAGGTAAATATCATGTCTCCATTCTATTATTCTCTATCTTATTTTGTTAAATATTTATTTTTATTATATGTGTATGAGTGTTTGCCTGTATGTTTGTATGTGTAGTATGTACATACCTTGCCTAGTACGCACAGAGGCCAAAAGAAGAGGTGAGACTCCCAGGAGCTAGAGCTTCCAGTGGTTGTGAAGCATCGCGTGGATGCTGGGAACTGAACCTGAGTCCTCTGCTAGAGGAGAAAGTGCTCTTAATTGCCGAGCCATCTCTCTAGACCCTCCACCTTATTTTTTGAGACAGGGTCTTTCACTAAACTGGGAGCTCACCAACTCCGGACAACTGGCTGGTGGTGACTACCAGGGTTCCTTCTGACTCTGCCTCCCCTAAGCAAGGCTTGCAAGGTCAAGCCACTACGTCCAGTTTTTTACTTGATAGGAGGGATCCAGAACAGGTCCTCATGGCTATAAGCACTTGACTACTTGCTCCATTTTTTATAGATGGGGAAAGTGAGACACGGTGCTATCACAGAGCCAGTCAGTGGAAGCTGACATTCTGAATTATTTAGTCTGATTCCAGAGCATGTTCTCCCTTAAATCAGCCCCCTACACCTCTGAGCCCTAGGGTGGGGAAGGAGGAGGGTGGGGAAGGAGGGGGGACTACTCCACAACTTTCTCTCTACCCAGGGCCCAGCATCCTCCAGGTGACCACACGTAGGGAACTGAACAATGGGATGCGGGGTTCATCCTGGGCAATTGTTTCCTACCCACAACCCTTCACATAGCAAACTGAATTCTCTCCAAACCCAGTATTTGCTCCCCCTAAGTCCCATATTTCCTTTGAGGATAAATATAGAGCTCTCCTTATTTGCCTGACTTTCAGAACTGTCACCCCTAGTCCAGAGCCATCTGGGATATGTTCCCTTTCGTACAAAAAAGCCTTTGTCTTCTTATGAAAATGATCAGGTTCTGCCCTAAATGTATCCAGCATAAGAGGTGGTGGAGTGAAAATGCCTCATGGAAAAAGAGGGCAGTGTATTTCTTTGCATTTGAATACTTCCAGGACGTTACTTTGGCAGCAAACCAGCTCTGGGTCGGACCCCAGAATTCTCACTCTTAATGGTGCTATGGGTCTCTGGAAAATCAGCTGAGCCGAATGTGCCTCCTAAATCTTTTTTTAATTAACAAATGTGGACCTGTAGAGGAACAGAGGTACTAGGTTATGTGGCGCTGCGGTCATAGTAGAGTTACCGATGCAGTGCTAGCGCTGTGCTTTCCCTGCGCTAGAAAGCGAGATCGGCTGGATTGGGTTGGATTTTTATAATTCTGATAGGATGAGAAGAATGGACTGTCCACGTGCCTGCAGCTGCTGTCATGAGATAGGAAAATATCTGTGGCTTCCGTTGGTGACGAAACAGCAGGTGATGCTAATGTTAACTGGGTTACTGCCTGTATCCACCAGGAAGGAGTTATTGGATCTCAATGAAAAAGTTAAGGAAAATAAAGACAGAATCTCCTTTCTCCTCGACTTTACATTCTACAGAATTCTAGTTCTTGCCCACTTGGGCCTGGGACTACAAACCCCACCATCTCTCTTGACTCACTTGTGATGGGAAGATCAAGTATCACATTTAGAAATGATGACGCGTTCCTGGTGGCCCCTTTCAACACTCACATAGCCAAGACTGGAAATTAATCATGTATAAAATCACTGTTCTGGGTAGCTGACTCTCCAGGAACACTTGCTGTGTAGCCGTGTGCATGGCCCTGTGCTAAGAGCTGCCCAGGAAAGTTAAGTGCTGTTATTTTTGTGAAAAGGAGGAAGAAGAGGCTAAGAGGTGAAGAAAGAGCTCCCAGGTTCAGGCTGGAGGTTGCTTCATGCTCCTGCCTTGCCACTAAACCAAATGCATCTCACATATACCCAAACACAGTTTTCAGAAGACTTGATTTCAAAACCAGGCATAGTGGTGTACTCCATTGATGCCAATACTGGAAAAGCAGAGGTGGGTAGATCTTTCTGAGTGTGAGGCCAGCCTGCTCTGTATAGTGAATTCTAGGCTAGTCAGGGCTACATAGAGAGATCAGTATTTTTTTTAAAAAAGATTTTATTCCATATTTGTGTGTGTGTGCGTGCGTGTGTGTGCGTGCATGTGCGCGTAAGTACAGGAACCTAAACAGGCCAGAGATGGATGCTCTGGGTATCTTGAAGTTGGAGGTACAGACAGTTGCAAGCTGTTTGATACAGGTGCTGGACATGAAACCTAGGTCCCTCAGCAAGGGCTAGTTTGACTTTAACCTCTGAGCCATCTTTCCAGCTCCTTGTTTTGTTTTGAGACAATATTTGACTATATGACTCAGGCTGGTCTCAAACTGGTGTCTTGCTATAGAGCCTAGACTGGCCTCAGATTTGCAATTCTCCTGCTTCTCTGTCTGCTTAGTGCTGAGATTAAAACATTTTATTTTATTTTAGACTGAGATTACTTACAACAAAGTTGTAGTAATAATAGTAGTCTAGGGCTGGAGAAATGGCTCAGTAGTTAAGAGCATTGACTGCTCTTCAGAAGACCCAGATTCAATTCCCAGCACCCACATGGTAGCTCACAACTGTCTGTAACTCCAAGATTTGACAACCTCACACAGACATACATGAAGGCAAAACACCAATGCACATAAAATAAAAACAATAAATTATTAAAAAAAATAATAGTCTACCCAATGGGACAGACTATTCCATATTTAAGAGTTTTTACATCATCACCATCATTGGCAGCATTCTCATCAAAAACTGGCTAATCCTAATTGCTTATTTACTTCAAAGTCTATTCAAAGGAGTTTAACTCAGTTGAATTTCCAAATAACAAGCTGCTATGGTTTGAATGTGACATAATCCCTCCCCTAAGGGATTCTGTGTTAGAAGCTTGAACCTCAGAGTTTCTATGTTGGAAGGTGGTAGAACCCTGAAGGAGGCTTAGGAAAAGACAGGTCCTTGGGGAGCATTATCCTGGGAAGGGATTAATTAACTCCATCTTCATGGAACTCCAGAGAGTTCTAAACAGAGTGGGTAACTATAAAAGCTCTAACTGGTCCTCTCTGGCCATGCGATTGCTCTTTTTCAATTATGTCCCCATGATGGCATCCACCACCCTGTGATATAGCTAAGGAGGCCTCCGCCAGAAACCAAAATAGGTGGAACTATCCAATCTTGGCCTTCTAACCTCAAAAACCATGTGTTAAATAAATCTCTTTTCTTTAAAAAGGACCCAACCTTGGGTGCTTCTCTGTAGCAATAGAAAATGAGCTAATACACATATCATCTTATTGTCCTCATTTCAGATATGAAGACCCTGAAGTTAGACAAGTTATAACATTTGATTAAGAGCCACACAGACATCAAGTCAATCTGAACCATGGAAATGTGGCTATGGCATCTTCTCCTTTTTCAGTAAGTGGTTTCTATTGAAGTAGAACACATGCTTAGCAAAGAGCATAAACTGTGCCCCACGAATTTTCATAGTGAGCACATCACCCAGATCAGAAAGTGGAAACATACCAGCACTCCTGGTCCCTTCCTGGAAGTCATTAAACTCTCCCCCCTCCCCCACTGTAACCTCTGCTCTTAATTTCGAGCATCATTGATTAGCTCTGGTCTGCTTTGAATTTATGTAAATGATCTCATATTCGTTACCATTTGTTCCTACTCATCATAATGACCTCATAATCTAAACAGTAACCCTTTATGTCCAGTGTATGAGCAAACTGAGACGTCTCCAACGGCTCAGCCACCCTCTGGTCCCCCATGTCACTGTGTGATGGGAGAGTCTAACCTGTGTTCTGGGGAGGCTGAACACTTCTGCTGATTCAGTATCCTCCAGCCTCAGTTTCTGCTGTGGAATGATCCTGGAGATTGGGAATATTCGTGTGAACAAAGTGTTCTACAGCCCTAAACTGATCCCAAACTCCCTGTCTGTGCCCTCACTTTCCCCATGGTTGGCAACAGCCTCTCTTCCCCCAGGTGCTTGCCTTCCTCCTTCACATGCCCACTGTCACTCTTGAGTAAGACTGACTGCGACCCATGGCATACAGCCCATGTGTTCTGCCTTCCTCTCCCTGCCTCCTGCAGGCTAGATACATCCAGTACAGCGTCCACACGCATGCACAAACATTTTTTGCCCATCTACCTCCTTTAGTAACAAGTGCTTCTCCACGACTGAGGAGAATGACTCAGTAGGCAAAGCGCTTGCTTTACAAACATGAAGATCTGATTTTGGATCCCTGGCACCTGCATAAAGCCTGAACACAGAGGCAGAAAAAGGTGGATCCCAGGGACTTGCTGGCCAGACAGTCTACTTCAAGCAGCAACTCCAGGTCCAGTGAGAATGCAGAGTGACAGAGGAAGGTGTCCAATACCACCCTCTAACTTCCGCAAACATATGCATGGCTACATTCCTGTACGTGCACACACACACCAGCAATAACAAAAAATGTTTTTCCAGCTGCAGTGACCTGATTCCAGATTTATATGGTGAACAGTAGGTACTTGATACAACCTGCAGTGGATGGAAAAATTCATCAGTATGGAACTTCCCTACCAAAACACAAAAAGCCTCTTTGAGGGCAGGATACAACGAATTTAAATCCAGGGCTTTGCTAACAGGGCCAAAGCTGTGACTGCAGCCAGGGTCTGCTCCTCAGCTGAGACAAAGACAGAAGGTTGGGAGAAAATAGGCCAAAGTCAGCCATTCATCTGCTGGCTCAGAGATCATGGAAAGCTTGCCTGATCCTCACCAGGCTGCTATGGGGGCCTCCTGCTCATGACTCTAGCCAGCCAAAATGCCTCATCCCAAAGCTTCACAGAGGAGAACCCGCTGCCTGTCCAGAGGCAACAGGACTTCTGTGTGCTCCAGGCACTGGGTGTGGGTTCAGGCAAATGAGCTGCATCACACCCAGATATAAGGGACGACAGCCACCAGGACTCATTTCCAGTCAGTACTCATCAGGATGGAGGGTGGCCCAGAGCAGCTGCAGCTGCCCAAGGCACTAGGGGAGGCAGGGGATGGGCAGGCCTTGGCTGAAATCCAGGAGTTGGCTCTGAAGTGGTTCATGGAGACTCAGGCCCCCTCTATCCTGCAGAATGGAGCTCTGCCACCCTGGTTTCATGGATTCATCACCCGCAAGTAAGGCTGCCCCTGACAACGCGGCCAGCATGGCCCCACAGTTCCTCAGGGCTGAGAATATCCCCTAAGGATTCTGGAACTCTGGGCTCCTGACTTTTCCCTCACTAGGCAGAACCCTGGGGGTGGATGGGACAGATTGAGGAAGCTTCTGAAGGCAGGTCTGAAGAGCATTTCCCGAGTGGGGTCCTTGCAGCTATGAGAAGGACTATGTAGGGGCTGGGCATGTTTGGATGAATTCTGAGTATCTTGGCAAAAGTTAAAAGACTGTGCCATGCACCAGCATTGGGATCCTATTGTAACTAAGCTGGAAAACTGGCCAGGAAACCTAGACACATGGTTATCCTGGCGTAGGAGATAGAATGTGGGATTTGGCATTATGGTTGATCTAGATTGCTAAGCTTCCCAATACTTGATGGAGGAAGGAACGAGAAACAAAGCCCACCAGGTACTGGCCTGGTGCCTAACACAGCACCAGAGACAGCTTTATGGATCACTTGAGGCTGTGTGCTCAGGGGGGACCTGTACCTGCTTTAATGCTCTGCTGTCACTGTCGTGACACTCATTTGGAAATAATGGACCTTACATATTCGCTTGGCGCTGATCCCTACAAATTATGAAGGTAGTTCTAACTTGGTGAGTAACTGGCTAAGGAAATATATCATCTGTATTCTGCCAAGCCAAGACAAAAAACAAAAAAGCTAGAATTTTCTGCCATGCCTCCAAAACACTTGGCACTGTGTAGGGCATGAAGAGGGTGGGAAATAGGCTCCTGTAAACTTCTCTCGTGACCAAGCTTGAGACGCAGCAGCAGCAGCAGCTCTTTGCTGCAGAAACTCTCCTGTAGTATGCATCTTGCACAACCACACACCTAGTCCCGAGACAGGGATTGCTGCCAATGCAAATGTCTCCAGCTGGGTGGCATCATTCTTACTCTAGAGTTATCCAGGTGGAGAACAGATAGCTGCAGACAGTGTCTAATGCACCTGCTGGCAAGGCTGCAGTGGGGAGTGGAAGGTGCCTTGGGACTCACATCCAACTCCAGGCTGAGTCTTTAGTTTGCTCATGTGAGCCAGGACCAAGCACGGATTGCACCTTGAAAGGTCTCAGAGCCAAAAGTCTAAGAAGGTTCTCTACCAAGGGCTGAAATCTGCCTCAATCTTGGACCCAAGACCATGGCTTGCAAGGATCCTGAGGCGGGTCTAATTCAGGCTACTTGGTTATTGTGGGGCTACAGACCCCAGTTAATGGCATGTCCTCTGTCCAGGCAGACAGAGCAGCTACTCAGGGACAAAGCTCTCGGTTCCTTCCTCGTCCGCCTCAGTGATCGGGCCGTTGGCTACATCTTGTCTTACAGGTAAGTACGTGGGACACCCTCTATGAAGAGCCAGGCAGCCTCAAGACTCTATAACCCAGAGGCTGCTGATAAATGCAGAGGCCCAGAAACCCACTGTCTGGTTTTCCCTGGGCCCCGACTCCATGATTCATCCATCCCAGCCTTGGCCAACGCTTTCAGGGCAGTAGCACTGACTATATGCCAAGGATGTTGCTGCAACCTTCAAAGGCATGAGCAGAGCCAGATAAAATATCTTTCTGGTGGGAACAGATGAATTCTGAGCCCGGTAAAGGAGAAATAGCTATTTGCTAGTGGAAGAGGGCATGGTTGAGTATAAGAAAGCCTTCTAGCAGATGGATTGGCATAAATAGAAGTGCAAGGTTTGGGGAGCCCCAGGTCCCTGGGTGCAGCAGGAATCAGGATATCTGGGGACAGCCTTGGATGAGAATTCTGACACAAAGAAGGGATCCAGGGAGACTGCCACTTCACCAGTATCCTCGTAACAGCATAAGGAGGGAGAGCTGGAGATAGATAGTCTAGAGGTGTGAAGGCTACGGGGGACCCATGCCATCGTTGACTATGAAGACCTTGGCTGTGAGTAAGGCTATAAGACCAAAGAAGAGGGGACATAGGCCTGGTAAAGCCAGAGGTGATGTGAACTCTGGCCTGACCATAGGCTGAGTGGGGAAAAGGCTCCCTCTGGAGACCTGGAGGGAGGCCAGGAGTGCAGGACAAACTTCCAAGTCTTCAGATTCTGATTCAAATGATGTGCACAGACTCTCCTTGTTCAGATCCTAACCCAGAGGAAGCTTCTTTGCCACTCTGTGCCTCTGCCATCTCATATGTAAAACAGGACTATTCTAGTTACCTATTACAGGTCTGTTGGATGTGCTCAGTAAGACGGTGCATTTGAAAATGCCTGGCACCGAGTACACAAACCATGGAAGGGCCAAATACATTTTTTTTCTTTTTTCTTTTTGGATTTTCAAGACCGGATTTCTCCATAGCTTTGGAGCCTGTCCTAGAACTAGCTTTGCAGACCAGGCTGGCCTCGAACACATAGAGATCCATCTGCCTCTGCCTCTGCCTCTGCCTCTGCCTCTGCCTCTGCCTCTGCCTCTGCCTCCTGAGTGTTGGGATTAAAGGTGTGTGCCACCACCACCTGGCTGGGCTAAGGAAATATTAATCATTGATCAATACTCATTTTTCCCCAGACACTATTTTGGGCACTTTGAAATATAATAAGTAAGCATTTTTCAAATCTCTTTTCATTTTTGTTTTTCCTTTATTCTGTATTTCTTTGAGCTTCTCTCTCTCTCTCATGAGACCTTAGGCAGAATGCCACCTTGTAAAAGACAGCGAGAAGAGGTGCTCAGAGAAATATGAATAGTCACGAGGGACAGAAGAGTCCAGAGATGAGCCAGCACGCTGACTCACTGGTTCACATCAGGAGTTGTCACTTCCATTCCTGCTTTCCTCTAACTGGCACAAGGCACGTGGATGTCCAAGCTGTGGGGAGAGGGGAATGGACAAAATGTACAAAAAGAGTAACTTTCTTAAAAGAAATAAGAAAATATTTCAATGAGTAAACCAACTGCCTAAGAAAATGGGATAAACAAAAATTTCTTAGACACGAAAAGTACTCACTCTAAAAGACTGATAGATTTGGATATGAGGGCAATCTGGCTGTGACTTCTGTCACCCCACTGGTAGCCAGGATGGATTCAGCTGACCTGGGTGGCTAGACGGTGCATCTCTTTCCTCCCTCACCACAACATGTGCCCCCTTCCTGAAGCATGCTTGGTTTGAAGAGGACAGGCTTCCCAGAATAAAGGAGGAACCCCCTCCAAAAGACTGATAAATTTGATTTCCTTGATATATATATATGTGTGTGTGTGTGTGTGTTTATATATATATATATATACACACACACATACATACATACATACATACATACATACATACATGTCTTTTGCTCCATCTTGCTCCTGTTACTCTTTGGCATATTCTCAGTAGAAATCAGCACATGCATTCATAAAAAGATAAACATAATAGCTATATTTATAAAAACCTCAATAAAGAAACAGCCTAAATACCCAACAGATTATAGGTTTTCTATCAGATGAGGCACTACACATAACTTTTGAAGGGAAGAAGCTAAATCTACTTGGACCTCAGTGAATCCGAAAAATACCTTGTGTTAAGGAAGTGAGATACAAATGAGGATTTTTGCATAATTTTCATTTATTTGAAATTCCATAAGGGAAAAAGGGAACTTATAGCAATAGGGTCAGGAAGAGGCCACCTGTGGGGCACTTGGCAAGGAGGGGTGAGGCAAGGTTTTATATCCTAATCTACCTGTGGTTACACGGGCATTTTTATGTGTAGAAATTCATCATGCTGCACACCCATGATGTATGCTCTGTGTTGAAATCATTCTTCCATTAAAAAAAAAGAAAGAAAATGAAGACATTGGGATTATATAGGAGGCGGGGTTCAGTTGTTCCAGAAGATGGGACAGGGTGAAGCAGAATGGAAAGGTGCATGGTTGGATCTCGTCTTTACTGGAGACTTTGATATTTTCTTTCTCGTTTTTGTGTTGATAGGTTGTCACTTTGTTTTGCTTTTTCATTCATTTTGAGCTTCTAAAATACTGTATTAGCCAAACGTGGTAGCCCATACCTACTGTCCCAGCACTGGAGAAGCTGGGACAGGAAGATTCACCTGAGTTTGAGGCCAACATGGGCTATAAAATGACATCTTCTCTCAAAAATAAATGAGTAAATAATTTAAAGATTTAAAGTTAAGATAGCTAAGTAGAGAGGGCTGGAGGCATGGTATTTCAGCACTTGCTCAGCATGGGTGAGGCCCTAGGTTTGATCCCCAGGACCACACACACACACAAACAAACAACAGCAACAACAAATAGATTGCATTAGTAAATCTGATGAGCAAGATTTGGGGTACCCTTGTTTGGGGCTCACTGAGTGTCTCAATCACTCTAATCCCAGTCCTGCCCTCCCCAAGAACAAGCTCAGGTTCTTCCCAGGGCCCCAGACATTTGAAGCCTCCCACTCCATCCCCAGTTCCCCGAGGAACATCATAGATGGCATGAAAAGGGCAGCCCTTGGTCAGCTGAGTCTGAACAGAATGGAAACACTCAGGTGCAGAGCTGGCCCACTGGAAGGCAGCAGCCCAACCCAGTCCACATGTAACTGTGTCACAGGGGTAGTGATCGCTGCCGCCACTTCGTCATCAACCAGCTCCAAAATCGACGTTACCTTGTCTCCGGAGACACCCTCAGCCACAGAACCCTGGAAGAACTCCTACGTCATTACCAGGAGGTGCAGCTTGAGCCCTTTGGAGAGACCCTTGCTACTGCTTGCCCACGGGTAGGCACTTTTCTTACCTGGTGAGGGAGGTAGGATTGGGGTGTCCAGGCTTGGGGTGACAATCACACAGGTACACCCTATGAAGGGAACTCAAAGGAGTCATGGGCCCTCATTCAAAAAAGTACCTTTCCCAAGGTCAGGAACCTAGTGGGATGTTGCCATCCTTACCCTGCCATACCTGCAAGCAGTTGGAAGCTGCCAGTGTATGACCATAAGCCTGTTATATCCTCACTGCCTCCAGTTAGAGGAAAATGACCTCTATGATGCTGTCAACACGGGCCTCCAGCAGACTAGTCTAGGCCTGAAAAACCCAGCTGCCATGGGATTTCCTATCGTGGTTCCTGACAAGGCCACCAGCCCCCGCCTTCCTGCAAAGCCTCAGGTCTCCTTCCTGCACACCAAGAAAGCCCTGGATGTGAATCCCTGGACAGTCTCCAAAGAGGAAAGTGCAGAGGTGAGGAGGATCTGTGCCACACAGGCTGATGGCTGCTATGTGGTGTGTGTGTAGGGGGGTCATACCAGTCAGGTCCTTAGAAACCACCAGAGCAGTAGCTTCAGCTATAGAGGGTGAGCATCAGGCCCCCAGTGTAAGAACCACAAACCGGTCTTAGTCCCCAGTGATCCACCAATTCTATGGCCTGCCCTGGTCAGCTTGATGGATTTCAAACCTAGGCTAGACTTCTATTTTCTCACCATGAGGCTTTGTGCGAGTCATGTACTCTGAGTCTATTTCCCATTCCTTACGTTCGTGGGAGATCTCAATGAGAATGGTCACGAGATACCTGAAAATCACTTAGCAAACTGAAGTGAGACGTCTGCATGCTAGGACAGGCTCAGAGAATGCTCTTGATGCATAGACCACAGTACGCCAAGGATTTGTTTTTGCTGTTGCTGTTTTTTTTTTTTTTCTTGAGACAGGGTTTCTCTGTGTGGCCTTGGCTGTCCTGGAACTCACTCTGTAGACCAGGCTGGCCTCAAACTCCCAGAGACTTGCCTGCCTCTGCTTTCCAAGTGCCAGGATAAAAGGTGTGTGCCAACACACCCATGCCAAGGACTTCTTATGCTCGGAATAAAACCTAAAATCCTCAGAGTCTACAAGAGCTTCTCCAGTAACTGGAACCTCCTTCCCTTACTCACCATGACCCCATTGGCTTTCTAGATATTCCTTAAACCCATAAGCCATTGAACTTTCTGTATACTCTGCCTGGGTCTCTTCTTATGAGAGAGTGACATCACTCGTACTCATACTGCATTGTGTCTCTCCTCAAAAAGGCCATCTGACCTATAGAACGCGCCACCTTTCCCACCTGACCTATAGGGCATGTCATCACCTCTCCCATGTGACCTATAGGACATGTCACCTTTCCCACCTGACCTATAGGACATGTTACTATTCCCACATGACCATATGGCATGCCACCTTTCCCACCTGACCTATAGGACATGTTACTATTCCCACATGACCATATGGCATGCCACCTTTCCCACCTGACCTATAGGACATGTTACTATCCCCACATGACCATATGGCATGCCACCTTTCCCACCTGACCTATAGGACATGTTACTATCCCCACATGACCATATGGCATGCCACCTTTCCCACCTGACCTATAGGACATGTTACTATTCCCACATGACCATATGACATGCCACCTTTCCCACCTGACCTATAGGGCATGTCACTTTTCCCACCTGTTATTTTCTCTACTCTGTTACCTGCCTTGCTCTCCACAGCACTGATCATGAGCTGACATGGCATTACCTATGTCACATTCATATGTCATATACTACATCAATTCCTTGTACATTCCTAGCACAGCCCCATGGTGCTTGTTTCCGGATTAGAATATAAACTCATGCTGGCCTCGAGACTTAAGACTGCCTGTCACGTAGCTGATTCTCAGTAAATATTTGTTGAATGGATCCACAAGCGATGGGCTTGGGATACAGCTGCTCTGAAAGGGCACACAGCAGTGAGTGGGTAGGCTCATGGGGCCCTGCACAAATGGACCATGCTAGAGGCAGGAGGACCAGGCAGGATGAGTTTGGGTTGGCTGTTGAGCTAGTTACCTTGGGTGCCAAGGTAAAGACTGTACTTAGAATCATAAACCAGGAAACATAAAGGTCGTGAGCCAACCCTTGCCTATGATAGGCAAACTGAAGCAAAACAGGGGCGGGGAGACTTATAAAGACAGCTCAGGGGGTGTGAGGTCACGGTACCTATGGAGTGCTTTTTAAGACATTCTCTGTCCCTCTCTCCCAGGCACCCACTAGAGGGCCCCCTATTCCTCAGAGGAGTCCCTTTCTTCTGGATGAGCCTTCTGCAGGCCCCAGCGACATCATATACGCGGACCTGAAGAAGACAAACCGGGCACAGCAAGGCTTGGACATAGAGGTATCTAGCAGGCACAGGCTAGCTCCAGCTGGCAGCCTGGCTTGTTCCCCAGGCAGGAAGCCCTCAAGGAAACTCTCAGATGAAGACCAGAACAATCCCAATAACCCAGAGCCCGCCCCATGTGGGGTGAAGACAGACCAGAGTGCTACCATGTCTTATGCTTCCTTAGGATTTCCCCTGCCCCCCAATTCTGAGGTCCCAGGATCACGGGCTTCTACTTGGAGGCAGGGGTTTCTAAAGCTGAGCCATGAGGCTCAGTCCTCCTCTGAGGCCAGTTCTACAGACACCTACCAGCTTGCTGGGACTGCAGGCCTACGACAGGAGGGTAAGGACAGACCAGGCCAAGGAAACAGTACTTATGAGCCGATTCCAACCTTCTGGCATGGAACTGCCAAGCTCCCATACCCTGAATTCAGCTCCACATACAGCCAGCTATCAGGGCCCACAGACTGTGGCTATGAGATCTCAGGGACGTCTCGGGTCCCAGAGCCAGGGAACAACTATGAGCAAATCCCAGCCTCCAAGAACAAGGACACTGGACGGGTGACCAAGGTGAGTTCCCTGGGTGGCCTGGTCCTTACAAAATACCCAGTGAGCCAGACAGGGTAGCACATGTCTTTCATCTCAGCACAGAAGTAGCAGAAGCAGGAGGGGTGTTGTGAGTTTGAGGCCAGCCTGGCTTCCGTAGTGAACTCGAGGACAGCCAGAACTACATAGAGAGAACCTGCGTGTGCTCCTCAAGCAGGAACAGGTTACTGCCGATGCTCAGAAGTACCAGAACTTTCCACCTGGTGATATAAGGATGAGGGTGAATGGGGGCTTCTAGCCCACCTAAGAGCTTCCTCTATGGCAGAACACTCCCTGTGTTTCTCAGAGCCCACTGCGGGGCTGTCGGAACCACCGGGAGGTCCGTGGCCCTAGTCATTAATAAGCAGCTCTCTAGCCTGTGGCTTTACCATGACAATTTCCCTGATGACTAGGGATGCCACATTCACCAAGAAAAAAATACAAGGCATCTATTAAATTTGAATTGCACATAAATCAGTAGTTTTGACGCATCTCAAAAAATCATAATGGTTTCTTATTTATCTAGAACTCAGATTTAACTGGGCAGCCTGTATTTTCACTTGGCAACCCTACCCAGGCTTTCTCTTCCTTGTCTGTAAAAAGGGGCTGACCAATTGGTTATGCCCACGGCAGCTGCCCAAGGAGCAGTGTCCTACATTCTCTCTTGACAAGACACTGTCAGAGGTGGCTCTTGGTGAATAGGATGATTATTTCTGAGGATTCATGATAAACAGGAAGAGAACATGGATGGGGGTGTAAGGACACCAGAGGGAGTTGGCTGCTCCTGGGTCCCCAGGGAGGCAGATGAGCCCATCCAACCCCCTTCCAAACCCTCAGCTGCCTCTACTCGTGAACAGTAAAAGTAGAAAGCTCCACTCCTGTGGGCACAGCCTCAAGTCTGGGGAAAGCTGGAACTTCCCTCTCCTGGCCTGAACAGGGACATCCTGAGCTTCAAAGCAAAAAGCTTCTGGGGAACCAGTTCCTCCCTCAGGCCAGGGCTGTATCTTCCAGCTCTAGCTCTGTCCCCACCATTTTCTGAGGTGTTGATCCTCTCAGACCCAGGCAGTGGACAAATCCTTTAAGGACCTCCAAAGCCAGGTTTACACTTCCCCTGGATGCCCCCATGTCCTCCTCTAACCCTGGGAGTCCATATATAACCCCTCCCGTCCTCCATCCTGTCCCAGCAAGGCCCCAGATGGGAAGTAGTGGGCAGGGAGCCCAGGACATACCCAGGAGGGAAGCTGATACTCTGCAGTACCCCCCACCCCTTTTCTACATTCCTCCCTTCCCACCAAATAAAGGCAAATCGGTCTTAAATCTGAAGGCTGAGAGTGGGGTTGGAGGCCCCGGAGAGGCTTGTGGGAGCCATACCAGCATTGTAGTCTGGCATCATTTTTCCAGCTTGAACCCTCACCCCAGACCCCAACTAAGAGCTTCTGAGCCTGGGTCTTCCCATCTCTGCTGGGGAGCCCAGGTTCCAACGTCTCTCCCTTCCTTCCAGCCTGACAAGTTCCGGAGGCTCTTCTTCACAGACAAGAAGCACAAATTCTGAGAGAGGCCTGGCATCCAGGGGGTTTCCTGGCTACACCTGGATACCCTCAACTCACCTGAAGGTGTGACACAACTAGCCACGGCAGAAGCAGGCTCTGGGATGCATACCTGGGAAGGCATGGGAGAGACCTTGCCACAGCCTGTAACTCCTGGATATGTCCTCAGCGCTGTCCATCCACACAACGAAGGACACAAGAGTGGGGACTGACTAAAGGAAGGACTGGGTGAACATGCAGAGGCCTGGGCTGATGAACGGCAGAGCCGGCCTCATACCTCAGATTCTTCACAAGCATGTGGCGGGCCCCTTGCCGACACAGACATTCTCCCACCTGGCTAAATGACATCATGCTATTACTTCTGAGGACAAAACCAGTTCCCTTCCTCGTGTTCTTGCCGGGTGATGGGAGAAGGCCAGGAGCCACATTCTCTGCACCTGCCCCAGGAGGGTTAGAACAAGAAGCTGGGTCCAGCCTCAAAAGTCATGATGCTGACGTGGCAGCGGACTGGGAACTGCCCATCTTCCTGCCCCACGTTTCCATCTTTATCCCAGCTTTGCTCTGCATGCTCCTAGTTTGTGCTGCAGATGAAGAAACCGAGACCCAGCAACTTATCTGAAGATGTGGGCAGTGAGGGCCTGGACAGAGACCCCTCAATAAGACAGGCTTAAGCTCGGGATGCACTGCTGGGCAACATCTGGAGCCAGCCAGGGGACACCTGATGCCATGCCTATGGGAGCAGGTCACCCCTGCCTGCCTTCTGCCTCCAGCCAGGCCTGCCCTTTGGATCAACCCAGATTCCTCCATGAAACCCACCATTAGCCTGGTGGTTTTACCTCCAGAGAGCACCTGGGGCTTTGCCCAGGCCCTAGCTTGGAATAGGCCACTCAGGCCTCTTGCTCCACTGTTCCCTCGGCCAAGCGGGCTCTTCCAAGGATCTTTCCCTGTTTTAGTTCCACCCCCCTTGTCCACGTGTCCCCACTTCCACAGGGTGAGAAACTGCCCTGCTTTTCTTCTCTCTACTCTGCCTCCACTCTCAGGAGGCAGGAACCAAGACCACAACCCCCTCTCCCCCTGCCTCCACCCAGGCCCTGGGCAGGACTGACTCAGTGTACATTTGTGGGGAAAGCCATTTCCTGGGAGACACTTGGCTAATACTCTTTTCTCTCTGGGCTCTAGCAGTCCCTATCTGTTGGGCGAGGGTATGAAAGGTTTAAGAGCATTGGGCTAGCCTGGAACAGTGGTCAGCAGATGTAACTACTACTAGGAAAATGGAAACAGTCCTCACCCATATCCTGAAACCAAAGTTAACCCCTGAAACGGAGGGCGATGCTTCCCCCAGGCTGACTCCATGGACTGCCTGGGATTGAGCACTGAGTATTCCTAATGCTGACAGACGCAGAAAGTGCAGGACACAAAAGTGTTTATTCCTAGGCATTCACAAACCTGAGGTCAGCACACACCAGTGACACCATGCCTTTGGGAAGGGTGGGCAGGGTAGTGTTCAGGACACAGGGGCAGAGCCCTTTGGACCCACTGCTTATACAGCTTCACACTGAGAAAGGACAGGGCGCGGGAGGCAGGGGGACAGCCCAGCCTTGGCTTTAGTAAAAGATTGCATAGCTTGTTAAACCCCCAGTCTCTGTTTGCTCTGTTTCATTTGTTTTTGCACTTAGCCCTGGGTGACTGGGTGTCTGCCCAGCGTGTGGACAATCCAGCCCCACCCCTCCTGCTAGGTGAGAAAAGGACTGGGCGAGGGGGCAGTTGAGGGGGCCCCCAGGGGGACCGTTGATCTTGTGGGTGAACCACTGGGGCCCTGCGAAGGGTCCTGCTCTTCACAACCTCATTGCTGTTAAGTTTTTTTATTTGTTTTTTTGTTTGTTTGGTTGGTTGGTTTTTGGTTTTTGTTTTTGCTGAGAGGGCCACAGGAAATGTCCATGGTTGAGAACTCCAGAGGCTGCAGCTCCTTTGCTGAAGTGCTTGGAAACCACACCTGTGGAGACAGCAGGTCAGAGGGCAGATGTCGGCCCCTGCGGCCTCGGCAGTGGCCTCAGATGCGGATGTGGAAAGTGCTGCAAAGGGAAGGGAGAGGGTGAGAGGCTGTGGGCCAGGCAGAAGGCTCCGCAGGGAAAGGCTCACCTAACCCTGGCCATCTCCTTAAGGGACGTTGCATAGAAGTCATTACAGGATGCTCAGAAGGGGCAGGTGTCCAGCTTCCAGCCTCCAGAGCCTAGATAGACCCTTCCCAGGCACCACGGAAGGTCTGGACCCCTCTCATGGTATGAACAGTTATGTAAGAGGCGGTTATGCGTCTGGTTATGCTACTTCGGGCCTGCATATATCATTCCCCACGGGGGTCCCACGGGGGTCCCATGGGACCAGGCAGCCAGCTGTGACCCTAATGCCCTAAAGTTCTGGCCTATCCAACCCCAGCCCAGGCCCCGAGATAACAGCACCTGAGAAAATCTGGGGCCTTGGCGATCATGTCCTCAAAGTCAGCAAAGCCCAGCTTGCCATCACCATCCAGGTCAGCTTCCTCGATGACTTTGTCACACACAAGCACCACCTCATCCTCATCCAGCTCTGACTTAGTGAGCCGGGACAGCGTCCGCTCCAAGTCTTCCTTACAGATGAAGTTGTCCGTGTTGAAGTCTGTGCGGTTAGGTAGAGTGAACAGAGATGGGCCAAGGCGGGACTTCGAGGAGGGGGTCCTGTCCATCACCCCTCCCTCCCAGCTGACCACACTGATTTCTCCACCACCTTCTCAAGTGCCCGGAGTAGCTCTATGAACTCAGACAGTAGTGGGCCCTTGAAACCAACAGGCTCGCACGCAAGACACACGTTAAACATAAACAGTGAACACGTTAACATTTGGGGAACCCACAAACCCCCACAATGAGGGTGCACACAGTCACATCCCAAACAGTTCCAAATCCGAGGCACCCTGAGAACTTCCCACTGAAGCCAAAAAGCATTCCTGGCTCACACCACAGTGGACTCCCAGAGCTAAGAAAGCCAGGACCCAGAGAGGTCAAGTGCCTGAGTCTAAGTCAGAGCTCTGATCAGGATGGAGCAAGGATTCTGACTAGATCTATTTGACTCTAAGACCCACACTTTCTTTTTTTTTTTTTTTTTTTTTTTTTTTTTTTTTTTTTTTTTTTTTTTTTTTTTTTTTTTTTGGTTTTTCGAGACAGGGTTTCTCTATGGCTTTGGAGCCTGTCCTGGAACTAGCTCTTGTAGACCAGGCTGGTCTCGAACTCACAGAGATCCGCCTGCCTCTGCCTCCCGAGTGCTGGGATTAAAGGCGTGCACCACCGCCGCCCGGCTAGACCCACACTTTCTAAATAACACCTCATCACCTCTGGTAGGCTTCCAGACACACATGACTAATTAACACATATGTCATGTTGTATTTTGTAAGTATGTATAACTTAATCTGCCAATTAAAAACAAAAACAGAAGTCAAGTCAGGATCTCCCTAAAGCAGCAGTTCTCAACCTGAGGGCCACGACCCCTTTGGGGGTCATATATCAGATATTCACATTACAATTCATAATGGTGGCAAAATTACAGTTATGAAGTAGCAATGACATAATTTTATGGTTGGGGGTCACCACAACATGAGGAACTGTATAAAAGGGTCACGGCATTAGGGAGGTTGAGAACCACGGCCCTAGAGAGAGGCCACAGCAGGGAAGGCCTTTGCATGCAGAGTAAAGGGTAGAGCTGGGTCTCCTGGGCAAAGGTGCTACTAGTGTCCCCAGAGCACAGCACAGTGGTTCTGTGGGTCCGAGCCGTGGGAAAGCTCATCGTGATTACCACTCCTCCCACCCTCTCAGCATAAATTCCAGCTCTGTGCACTTGACTTTTCAGGCCTCTAATGCCTTCCCAACAAATACCCACTCAGCCTTCAAAGTTCTTCAAGCATCACTATCTAGACAGAGAGTCCCTCCCACTGAATGCCTGCTGCCCACTAGACTGGCGTGAATGGCAGTGATGAAGATGAGAGTCACTCTTCCTCATTTACGTAAACCATGCCTGAACTCTGCAATGAAGAAACAGAGTTGGAGGGGACAAGGACCTCCCTGAGGTCACAACCCTGACCAGAGTCGGACTTGGAACAGAAGCCCTTCAGTGTAACCTGAGCTGCCCACCTCTGTCCCTGCCTGTGGAGGCCTCCACAGTGGGCATGAAGTGGGATTTATCTCTGCTCCTGAAAGGCCTGCAGAAGGTTCCATGGAAAAGCCCATTATCTGGATAGTGGGCCAGAGAGAATCCTAGGGTAACTGAACAGTAAGACCCTGAGACCTCCACGAGCTCCGCACTTTCCTCTTGTAGGAAGACAACAACCTTTACCAGGGGCAGCACTGTGGGGTCCAAGACTGAGGGATAATGGGTAAGATTTGAGAAGCTACATATACGGAGGGTGGACAGGCAGGGTCGGCTTTCTTACATGCAAACACAATGTGTTGTGCCATGTGTCTCAACCAAAGTCCTTAGAAGTAATCACAAAATTAATAGACAGCCCTTGACAGGCCCACTGCTTTGAGATCCACCAGCTTCTCAAAGGTGCGGGGAGGTTTGCAGTCTTTTCATCTGGTCCAGTAAAAGTTCAAACTCTTCCTTGGGCCTCAGTGATCTGACTCAGTAAGGATTTGACTCAGGCAGTGTGGCAGCCACCAATTAGCTATGGAAGAAGTCTGCTGTCTAGTGCCCCCTAGTGGCCAGTGGGTCCGCAGGGTGGGGAAATGGGGAGACCCTACCTCTGGTCTGGGAGGGGGACTCTTGTGGATTTCCCTCCCCAAATGGCTCATCCCAGAAGACCTTCTGTCTGGCCCCCAGATTCAGCCTGACATTTTTAGTTCACAATTAAAATTTTCCCATTGATCTTTATAGAACACACTGCCCTTCCCTGCCAGAACCTGCACGACCTAGTCCTGAGCACTAGACCCAGACTCCTACAGCTTAGTTGACTTCTCTGTCCTCTCACTGATCCCTCCCGCCACATCCCAAACCTTCATCATCTTGTCAAGCCTTACTGTCTACTCTGTTGGGGTGTCTGTCCTCTTGTGTTCAGGGACCAATCTCCCCTGGTCCTCTAGTCCCTGTTCCCCACCCTTATGCCCACCCGGGGTGGAAGAGTCTCTCCCTCTTTCTGAATACGTGCCTCAGGCATGATTTGTGCCCTTGAGGCAGATGTTCTTCAGAGGGCAGCCACAGTGTACCCAGCAATAACTGGGTGGTCCAATGGCTCACATGATGGTCCCTTCAGCACTTCAGCTCCACCCTGCTGCCAGCCCCTCCTTACCATAAATCTTGAAGGCATAATTTGCCTTGAGCTCTCGGGGTGCCGACTCACAGAGCACAGAGAACATGTCCACAAAGTCGTTGAAGGTGAGATTCCCCTCGCCATCCTCAGAGAAAGCCTCCACGATCCTCTCCTTGAAGGGATTCTCCTGAAGACAAGCAGAGCCATCACTGAGGGTAAGGCAGGGGCTGAGGACCTGTCTGAAAGCCGCCTGTGAGAGTAGGCATGTGTGGCCGCAGAGCAAGACAATAATCTCAGCTATTTAACACGTTGTTGGAGGAGTTGCCAAATTAGTGTAAGGCACTGATCCAGGACCTGACTCAGCAAGCATGCTCTCATGCTACACAGGGTCCACACACACACACCGCAAACTGAGCCTACATGCCAACTGAGGCACATACACAGGCTCCTTCCTCCATGAACTGGGTTGTGTCCCCAGCAAAAGAAGACAACCACTCCAGGAAGTCCTCGGATCAGGCTAATTCAGGTCAGACAGGTGAGAGGTGGAAGGAAGGCCCCAACGTGTCAGATAATTGGACCAACACAAGCAGCAAGGGGTAGAGCTGATGCAGCCAGCCACATAGCTCATTTGTTCTCATTCTCAGCACTGCCTCTACTCCTTCCAGTGATGCCCAATCAGCCAGGGCCCACATTTCTTCCACCACAGCTGCTCAGCCCAGATCAGCCCCAGAGGCCTGGAAATACAGTTCCTACAGCACTTCACATTCTCCATGACACTCAGCCTGGTCTCCCACTCCCTCACGGACAGGCAGGGCTTTCCAGGGCCAAGCCTGTGCTCATCACCTCTCAGGACAGAGTTGGGATGCAGGCCCAAGGGACACCATGCAGTTCTCTTACCCTACCTTAAGTCATCCATCCTAGGCCGGCCAAGTCCTATAGCCTGTGGAATTAGGCCCAGTGCTGTGGGAGTGTCCTTTCTATATCCCGTGTGAAGAAAGCCAGAAACCTTCAATGTGTAGGTGGCCTGAAGACCTGTGTGATAGCCTCCCTGGGAGCTGGCCGAGCCTACCCCACATGGCCCCAATCCAAATAAGCATTCTAAAAAGACTCCCACGAAGTATGAGTCTGAGTTGTGCCACTAGAGATGACCAAGAATCCATGACCAAGCAAGGAGAAGAGAGAAAAATGACCTGAAAGAGCAGACCAAGGGCTGCCACGTATAGCCCAGGCCACTCCACATAGGACATGCAGACGGCTGTGGGCCAATGGCTGGGCAGTGGGCAGCCACAAATCTACAGTACACTTACAAGCCCTCACCTGCTTCCATAATTCATGCAAAGTGCAAATTTCTGCAAAATTTACATAATTTATGCAAAGTACATATTGGGAAACTGAGGCACAAAGAGCATCAGCAGTCCACTCGGGGCAACACATTCACAGTGGGTAGAGCCAGGCTTCAGTCTGGATCCAGGCCTCTACTCCCTGCCTGGGCGTGGATTTCCCATGCTCCAACCCCCCAGCAGGGGCCTCTCACATACCCTGAGCTCCGGCATCTGGATGATGAGGCTCATGGGCACATGGACGATGGGACTCTTCCTGTAGTCCATCGGGACGAGGTTGGGGGCCAGCTCATAGAACCGCGCGTGGAGCCTTTGAGAGAAACAGGGAAAGCACTAGAGGCTGTCAGCCCAAAGCCCCAGTGACCCAGTGCCATCCGGTCTAGGCTTGAAATAACTGTCCTCATCCAGGACAAAATGAGGGGCCAATAGGAAGCTGTCTGCTCTGCTCACAATGGGCACAGCTTGGAGAGCAAGCAGGTCCTGCCCAAATCCCTGTGCTACTGACCCAGCTGTGCTTGTGCCCTACTTGTTTTGTTTCCAACACATGCATACGTGAACCACCACTATCTCCCCTATAGTAGTACTTCCTCCTCACTCCCCAGCTGGGCAACTGTCTCCCACCTCCCTCTTTCTTGTCTCTCTCCACCTCTCCCCTCCCTCCCACCCCCCTACCTGTCCTGACTTGGTCTCTCTTAAGTCTTCTATGATGTGCTTGCAAGATGCCTCATCAGGTTAAGGTGCTTTCTGTCACCATACAGCTTGAGTTTGATTCCTGATGCACATGGTGGAAGGGAAGAACCAACCCCCACAAGATGTCCTATGACCTCTACATGCACAATCTCTCTCTCCTCTCTCTCTCTCTCTCTCTCTCTCTCTCTCTCTCTCTCTCTCTCTCTCTCCCCCCCCTCTCTCTCTCTCTCTCTCTCTCACACACACATACACATACACACGTGAGTGCATAAATAAATGTACTTTTCTAAAAGAAGTTTTTTATCCTCCAGGCACTGTGCTTGACATACATCACTTTAATCTCCTGCCCATCACTGTGCAGACGACCCATGACCTCAGTCTGTAGCTAAGCAAACTGAACACTGAGAGATTTGTCTGAAGCCACAAACTAGAACTTCAAGGTCAATACTTATAAAACTATCTGGTAGGCCAAAGAGACTATCCTTGACACACAAGCCACAGCAACCATACAGTGGCTCACAATCATCTATAATGAGATCTGGTGCCCTCTTCTGGCCTGCAAGCATACATGCAGGCAGAACACGGTGTATATAATAAATAAATAAATCTTTTTTTTAAAAAAAAATAAGTTTGAATATCTTTTTTTAAATATGTATTTATTATGCATACAATATTTTGTCTGTCTACAGGCCAAATGAGAGTACCAGACCTCATTACAGATGGTTGTGAGCCACCATGTGGTTGCCGGGAATTGAACTCAGGACCTTTGGAAGAGCAGGCAATGCTCTTAACCACTGAGCCATCTCTCCAGCCCCCAAATAAATAAATCTTAAAAAAGAAAAGGTCAGGCATGGTGACCAAAAAAAAATTGGATTTTTTTTAAAAATCTTAACATTTTGCTAATTTAAGTTTTTAAATATTCATTTATTCTATCTTTGTGTATGAATGTTTTGCCTACATTTATGTATGTATATCACATGCATGCTTAAGGATGGCTGCGAGCCACTATGGGGGCACTGGAAACTGCACTTGGGTCTTCTGTCAAAACAGTAAGCGCTCTTAACCTCTGAGGCAGCTCTCCATCCCTGGCAAATACACCTGTAATCCCAATGCTAGAGAGTAGAAGACAAGCAGATCGCTGAGAACTAGCCAGCCAGCCCAGTCCACTTGGGAAGCTCCAGGCCAATGAGAAACTCTGTCTCAAAACAAAGGTGGATGTGTTTGAAGAATAACACCTGAGGTTGTTTTCTGGGCTCCACATGCATGCACACACAGATGCACCCACACATACATGTGCACCCATGCAGCTGGGCAGTGTTGGCACACACCTTTAATTCTAGCACTCAGGAGGCAGAGGCGGGTAAATCTCTGAATTTGAGGCCAGCCTGGTCTACAGGCGAGTTCCAGGACAGTCAGGGCTACACAGAGAAACCCTGTCTCAAAACAAAGAAGCAAACAAACAAAAAACGTGTACCCATGCACACTCAAGTATACATATGTACACAAACCACCTAGAGTCAAACTGTAGCTATTTCTACACTCTTGTCTGTCTGCCAGACACTCCTCAGAAGAGGTGAGTGTGGGATCTGGCTATGGATACTCCCAAAGGGTGGGGAGCATTTTCCGAAAAGAAAAGCCAGGTTCTGCCCTGGTATACAGATCTGTTATAAAAAACAACTAGGGGTTGGAGAGATGACCCTGAGGCCAAGAGGATGTGTTGCTTCCATGGGATCTGAGTTAGCGTGGCAGCACACACAAGAGGCAGCTCATGACCGCCTGTGACTTCAGCTACAGGGGGATCTGACACCTCTAGCCTCCTCGGGCATACACCCATGGCATGTACTTACACACACACACACACACACACACACAAATATACATAATTAAAAATAAAATAAATCAGGGCTGGAGAGATGATTTGGAAGTTAAGAGCACTTGTTGCTTTTGCAGAGGACCTGGGGTTCAGTTCTCAGCACCCACACTGGGGCTCACAACCACCTGTGATTCCAGCTCCAGAGATCCAACACCCTCTTTTGATACCTGCAGGCACCAGGCAGCCATGTGCTACATATACATACATGTAGACAAAGTACTTAATTCACATAAAATAAATCTTTTAAAAACTTAAAAAGTAAAAAGTAAAACAACCAAAATGATGATGGAAATTTTTAAGGAACTCCCAAATCACTATGTGAAGAAAATCACCGAAAGAAAGAAAGAAAGAAAGAAAGAAAGAAAGAAAGAAAGAAAGAAAGAAAGAAAGGAAAACAGGAAGGAAGGAAGGAAGGTGAGGGGGAGGGGAGGGGAGAGGAGGGGAAGGGAAGGGAAGGGAAGGGAAGGGAAGGGAAGGGAAGGGAAGGGAGGAACGAAGGAAGGAAGAAAGGGAAAGAGGGAAGGAGAGAGGAAGAAAGAGAAAGATCTACATCTCGGTCACCCCTTCCCCCACTGAATTAAAAAAGATTTGTATATGTGCTCTCGTAATAGCCAGGACCAGAAATGACAACTGTGCCACTCTAGCTGCAAGGAACCAAATGTAAAAGCCACCGGGGTGACTTTAGGAAGTTAATAGAGCCTCCCACCACTAAGGAGGCTGAAGCAGGAGGAGGAGTCTGAGTTCGAGGCCAGCCTGAGCTATACAGGGTGACCCTGTCTCAAAAACCAAGATCCAGCTAACCAACCAACAACAACAAGGACAAACTCCAACCAAACACCCAAAACCAAAATAATAACAATAAAAAGACAGAGAGACAGAGAGACAGAGAGAGGGGGGAGGGAGGGAGGGGAGGGGAGGGGAGGGGAGGAGAAGAGGGAGAGGTAAAAGCCAACCCTTCATCCCACGACCCAAAAGGAAACACCAGAACAAACAGTGAAAGTTGGAAGCCAGCCAGCCCTACATAGCCAGATCTGTCTTAACTTCCTACCTCCTGCCCTGCCCCCCTAAAAGAACATAAAGAACAGACATTGGTGCCATTTTCAGAAGAATTGGTCTTTCTCCCAATGATTTCAAATGTTGTGTATCGTAGATTACATTTCATTAATATTTGGGCAAATTCCTTTGCTCATGGTGCAGGTTGGACCCTGCAGGCAGTTAAGTTTCAGACTCCTCATGTATAATAGGAAAAATAAATAAAAAGTAATTAAAATAGATTACAGAAATGTTTAAAAGGTTGAGGAAATAAGGAATACAATAAAGTAATCACTTGGCAGGTGCCTTGGGGTGTCAACTGGACAAGCTTGTCTTTGAGGGGACAAGGACTCCTGTCCACTTGTTCAGGAACAAAGTGTGATTGAGGACAATGGAAGATCTAAGCTCTGGCCCACAGGAAGCATGGACGCTGAAGGGGGTGGGAAGATGGGTGGGGTAGGCTGCCCATCACCTCAGACTCAGAGAAGAGTGGAACCCAAATATTAATGAAATGTAATCTACGATACACAACATTTGAAATCATTGGGAGAAAGACCAATTCTTCTGAAAAGTCAGACATTGATAGCCCACATGAATGCCTGGCTTCCACATGGGGTTTTAAATACATTAAATTTTTAGAAAAGAAAGGATTAAATTAAATTTTCAAATTTATTTGCCAACATTTACAAATTGAAAGATTTGTACACTGTACATCTGTTTGCTGGTCCTGCTGGGGCTTAGAGCAGCTATTTCCTTAGAAATGATCCAGAGACTGGCCCTCTTCCTTTGCTCATGGTGCAGGTTGGACCCTGCAGGCAGTTAAGTTTCAGACTCCTCATGTATAATAGGAAAAATAAATAAAAAGTAATTAAAATAGATTACAGAAATGTTTAAAAGGTTGAGGAAATAAGGAATACAATAAAGTAATCACTTGGCAGGTGCCTTGGGGTGTCAACCGGACAAGCTTGTCTTTGAGGGGACAAGGACTCCTGTCCACTTGTTCAGGAACAAAGTGTGATTGAGGACAATGGAAGATCTAAGCTCTGGCCCACAGGAAGCATGGATGCTGAAGGGGGTGGGAAGATGGGTGGGGTAGGCTGCCCATCACCTCAGTGCTGGCAGGGAAGAGTTGTGTGTAGAGAGTAACAGGATCCACTGGGATTATTGGCAGAGGGAGCAGTTGAGCCTGATCATGGTTATCTGTAATCCAAACCACTGACAGAGGAACCTCCTGCTCAGGTTTCCTCCCTGCCATCTGGTCAGTACTCAGGGTGCAGCTTACCGAATAAACAGGCAGCTGGGGGCGGAAAAGGAGGAGGCTTCATCCAAGCCCTGGGAGGGGAGGGCAGGCCAGCGGAGGCAGGGTCTGGCCAACCGCGCTCTGCCACTGGCCTGCTGTACACAGCTGGGTGGTCCTTGATCCTTGCCCTCTTGGGGCTTCACTGAGATGTGAGCTGTGAAGAGAGACTGACCTGGTAAGGCTATGGGGATCAGTGACATGAGCCTCTGCTGGAGGTGTCACCTCAAAACAAGACAGGCAACGGCTAAGGCAGGGTGTCCAGCTTCCTGGCAGGTTCCTTTGCCCATAAGGGGACCTGATGTTTGCTCTTTTCTCTTGTGTGGAGATTAAGAAGCTAAGGTCGTGGAGAACCAGGAACCTTTGCCCAAGAACCCTTCATTTGCCAATGGGCCAGAGACACCCCCAAAGGTCCGTCAGACCAGCTCTAACTCTTGGCCTGGTCTTAAGCCATTCTTCCCTAAGACCCTGCTGAACCCAACAGGATTAGTGCATGGTAGAGGATAGAAGGGGACGCAAGCCTGTGCCTTTGTCTCTGTGTTTTGCCAGCCCGGACTGCCCTCCTGTGGCCAGTCCTCCTTCCCTTACCACACCCCTTACACACTCGCTGGTTGCTAACAGGCACCACACCTGAATTCTCTGGGGAAGCCAGCTGCCAAGCCTCATTACAGAGCTTGGGCTGACTTAAGAACATTGTAAGTGCTGGGGTGGAAAGGAATTAGACCAGAATAGAAACAGTGTGAGCCTCAGAATACAGACTCCGCATCCAGCAGGAAGAGATGCTAAGGAGGTTGGAGTACACATAACAGAGGGTTAATACAGTAAGACAGAAAAGAGGACGTGTGCCAACAACTCTGGAAGTCAGAGTCAGCCCCAGAAAGCTTCACGACAGGCTAGTTCCAGGGGTCAGCTGACACACCTTGGATTACTGCCCCTTGATAGTGGTACCAGCAGCCCAGAAAGTGAGGTTCTGGGGGACCAAACTTCACCGAGGCCATAGGACCCCAATGTTGTGAATGTGAAAGGACAGCCAGGCCTACGACCAAGTCTGGGGGGCTCTGCACTCCCCCAGGAAGTGAAAATAGGGTATCCTCTGCCCACTCAAGTAACAAGACAAGATGGTAGGCTGGAGGAGGAACACTGTCCACACAGAGTGGTCAGTCAGGGTAACGACAAATGACAGCACAGCTCTCTGGGGAGGCCACAACAGACTCTAGCCCCAGCCTGAGCATCGATCTCCAGGGAAGCTGATCCTGAGACTTTGCTGGCTTTTAGTGACACTGGATAGCCTAGGTAGAGGGGGCCGGTGAGGGCGGCAGGTTTCCTAGCATCCTGTAATGCCTGCTCACTGGTTTGAGACTGCCAACGCTGCTGTCTCTCCTGTCCGGGACCCCCTCCTTAACCCACAGGGAGAAGGGCTGTCATGGAGACCCCTGGTAAGCAGCTCAGGACTGGTAGGCATGTCTTTGGCTTTTGGACATCCCAAGAATGGCAGGACATCCCAAGAATGGCAGCCATTGAGACAGAGGAGTATTAGAGCACCTATCTTAAAAGACAAAGGGGTCCCCTGTGGTAGCAGACCCCAAAAGGAAAAAAAATAGCCAGGGACCTGGAGTTAGAAGGCCACTTCTTCAGACCCTGGCTTTGTGACTCGGGTCAAGTTTCAAAGTCCCGTATGTAAAGGGGGTGAGCAGGATTCTGTTACAAGGTCCTAGTGAGGAGTGAATGAGACTGTGTCTCAAACACTTTATCTCAGAGTTCAGAATGTGGCCGATGCCCCATTCCCAGGAGAAGGATACGTGCCCAGGGAGCAGTGAGACCTCCTCAATCTAAATGGTAGCCCTGATGTATGCCTGAGGCCTACCTGAACTCAGGTCCCACACTCTTCCTCAACTCCCGCTCAGCTCCCCCCCTCCCCGGGAGGGGAGTCCCCAGCCCCACCCTTACCACAGTCCTAGTCCCCAGGGATGTAGACAAGAAGCCACACTTACTTGAGGATGTCCTTCTTATTGAAGAAAGTGCAGTCCTGTGGAGGAAAACACACATGGTGGGCCCTTAGAACCTTACAGCTACAGGGTCCCACCCAACAGCCCTGCAAGGAAGAAGAGTGTTTACTACTCCATTCTTGGCCCTCTTCAGAGGCGACAGCTAATTCTAGTAGATCCAGACGATGCCTCCAGAAGCTTTTGATCCACCCTCTGCCCACACCAACTGGGCCCAGAATAGAAATATATAGGTGGGGAGTAGGGCTGGGTGGCACATTTGTGGGTGCTCAGCAAAAAGGAACATGGAGTCACAGGTGGCCACAGTAGATTTGAAGGTCAGTGGTTACAGTGTGGGAGAGCAGAGAGGTAGCCAGAGACAATTCTAGAGACCACTCAAGAGTGGATCGACGGGATGCCTTGGCACACCTCCATAGGCACCGCAAACAGGGCCTCACATGGGCAGGCAGTATAAAGTGAACAGCCTGGGTCGCCATGGGCAGCAGTCCTGGGTTTGGAGGCTGACAGTTTCAGATATACGGTGTCCTCAGGCTGAAGGAACAAGGGACATCACACTGAGGAGGCTTTAGAGAAATGGAGGCCTTGAAGTGTGAGGGGTAGACCCCAGAAGCAGGGGATGGGAAAGTCGCATCTGGACTCTTTAGGGACCTGACTGTCTGGATGAGAGTCTCACATGATTTTTCCTACGCCAGGCCTAGGTGACAGGAAGTGAAAGTGACCCAAAAGGACTTAAAATGCCCACCAATGCCGGGCTTTTCCAATTATCTCCTGCTGGCTGCCTCCTCTGCCTCTGCCCACTGCTGTAGCATGAAGGAAGAAGGCCTCAGACTCAGCAGAGCCCAGAGCCCACAGGGCCTCCTGGGGCCTTATGCTAAGCAGAGCTGCGCTGATGAGGGGGCGAATGGACACAGCCCAGGCATACTGACAGCCAGGCTGGCTCTGGAAGGCCTGGAGTGGCTAGACACAGGCTGCTTGGACTGCACACTGTGGTGGGCCAAAGAGGATGTCCACACTCTGTGAACGACAGCTGCGATTTTCCTTGCTGCCTATGTACAGGCAAAGAGGAAGGTGGGTGGAACTTCCAGGTTCCCATGAAGCCCAGCGAATCTCTTTCTGTGCCACCTGCTGTCTACTAGGAGACAGACGGAGGATTCTACGCTGCCGTGCCCATCTTGGAAACTCGGGGGTTTCCCCTGGAGGGCTCAACTTTGCTTTTGGCAATGGCACCTCTGTAGGGGTCAGGAAAGGCTCAGGCTGGGAAGCAGCAGCCCCATGCAGTCAGAAAACTCCCTGTCGAGCAGGACCAAGACTCAGGCAGGCTGAGGGTTCATGGGCTGGTCCCTTGGCTATTCTCAGAGACCAGGAGCAGGCAGCACAGACAACCAAGCTGAGCCTTCAGGAACAGATGCCCTATCTAAAGGACAAGCTCTGCCTTCTGAAGGGCCAGGGCTCTGCTAGCTAACTAACTTGTCGCAGAACTAGAAGAGGGGAGAAGGAGTCCTGGCCCCCATCTCTGTGCCTCCTACATATACCCCAAGTCAGAAAGAAAATATACAGACCCTTCAAGAGCACTGCTGGCAGAAAGTGTGAAAGTTTCCATGCATCCTGGCCGCCTTAGCACAATTAGATTCACCTTCCTGGCACTGATCTTTAAGGAACGGTGCCCTGGCAGTAGCCTCCTGGGAATATGGTAGAACTCTAGATGCTTGGGCCAAACTCCTGAGTCAAAAACCGTGGGTGGTAAAGTGTACTCAAAAAGCCCTCCCAGTGGTAATGATCTTACTAGCAAGAGAATTCTTTACCAGAATAGTGCCACCTGGGAGCAGTTTAAAATACCTGGACCTCGCCACCGCTCAGACCAAGGAAACGGGAAGTCCCTGGGTCCTCCCAGGCTTCAGTAATCTTCCGAGCCACTTGATCCTTCCAAACAGGCCTGTAATACTACTTAGAAGGCTAAGAAAGGAGGACCACAAGCTCAAGACCTGCCTGGACTACACAGTAAGTTTTAAGACCAGCCTGGGGCAACTTAGTGTCCAAAGGTGCTAAAAGTGAAAAGAGGACCAGGGGTGGGGGTATAGATCGATGGTAGAGGCCAGTGTACAGAAAGCCTAGATCCAATCCCCCCAGGGCTCCCATTTATCCCTAGCCACTCAGTGATTCTAAAATATAGCCCAGGCTGAGAACCACCTCACAGCCCGCACACAGTTACCAGGTACCTTGCATGAGGGACTCTAAATGGCCAATTTCATCTCATCTCTAGCACTACCCTGGGACAACCATCATCTCCCTATTTTACAGATCTGAAAACTGTGTTTTGGGGGCCTGGACTGGGATAACTAAAGTCTTAGGATTCTGGAAGCACCTAGCAGGCCAGGCTGGCATCTGTAGTTACTAGTAGAAGCCTGGAAGTCAACTCCATCAAGACTTAATTTTGCCTCCAAACGTATGTGCCACCTATCCCCTTCTCTCCAGCACTTCCAACCCCCTCCTCCTCCCTTCTCTACTCAAGAGCTGTCCTGCATCTGCTTCCTATCTACCTGGCCTGCCTACAGTAGTGGTCAGGAGCAAAGACGCTATCTGTCCCATCCGAAGGAGAGGTTGCTCTTCTCTGACTCTGCCAGCTCAGCCTGGGAAGAGTCCTACCAATCACCACACGGCTGGAGGTCAGGCTCCAGAATGACCTTAGTTGATCCCCATAACGACCCTGTGACATAAGCATAGTTGGATTAGTAAGGATTCCCACCAGAAGAGAACACCAACTTCTTCGCTCCCAAAGCCTCAGCTGTCCAACTACAACTTGAACCCAGGACTTCAGAATCCCTATGTGGAGTTTTTTGCCCTCCTAGAAATGTTTGTTGTATCTGTATTTGTTCCTTCCTTCCTTCCTTCCTTCCTTCCTTCCTTCCTTCCTTTCTTCCTCCCTAAGCCACGTCTGTGCCTAGACAAGGTGTAGACAGCAACATTACCCAGTAGGAACTATTCAGGGGCCAGAGAAAGGACTGGAGAGGTACATGTGTCATAGGCCTGTTGAGCACTCCCAGGTGAATGGACCAGGGTGAGGTCAAGGAAACCTCCCTGAAGATGTGAGGCTACTGGTGAGGAGCTAGGACGACACCAGCAGCTTGACTTGAAGCCCTGCAGACTGCCTGAGGCTAAAGTAAGAAATGAGGCTGGAGACCAGCTGAACCCAGAGCTGGCTAGGCTGAGCCCTATTCCGACTCTGTTCATCATCCCAAGTCACCAGAATTACCTGGAGAGAGGTGGCTATACCTGTGTTTTAGAAAGTTCCCTGCTAGAGCTGGACATAATGTTTATGTTCAAACATTCATCCAGGTCCATTGAATGGCTTCTTAGGGTTTCCTATAGGGGCCCAGCTAGGAAAGAGCCAATCCAACTCTCTGTCCATGATTTTCATAGTGAGGTCTATGTTGTCTCTTGAAAGAAAGATGAAGGGAGGAGGGAGAAGAAAGTGGGGGACGACAGAGGAGAGAAAGAAGAAAAGAGGGACAAAAGACAGGGACTGTGGCTGGAGTCAAGGACCCAAGGTGGGGGAGGAAGCTCCAGCTAGACCTCAGTCTCCAGGAGATGTCCGAGGGCTGGCCAGGATCTAGTTCTCGAGATGGAGCAGGGGATCTCAAGGTGAGAGGCAAAGCAGGCGGAGTCACAGGGCTTGTTCTTAATTGAAAACACAGGCTGAAGGACAGCAAAGAGCTGGAGTGGCCGCAGGCGTGCAGTGGGTTCTGGGGAGGGCAGTGGGCCTTATGTGTGTGTGCCGGGGCAGGGGGATAGGGGGTGCCGTACACATAAGGGAGCTAAACTCTGGGAATCAAGGGCATCTGAAGAGCAGAAAATACGGCATCTTGCTTGGGAAAGGGAGGATGGTGCGGCTATGAAGTTCCAGGAAACCCAGAGTTACGTGGAAGTGGACTGAAACTCCGGTGCCCCTACCCAGCCCTGGTTGGCTATCCTAGAGAGCCAGAGGCAAGGAGATGTGGGGCTCTCGTGTTTCATGACTCTCGTTTCTCTGGCAGAGTCTAGGGAAGGATCAGAACTCAACCCTGGACAGGGTCTGACTAGTAACCCAATGCCAGGCTGGTCTGAGTGGAGATGCAGGCTCCCCACCATCACCAGGCTACCCTTTTCTGGTTTCAGCTGCTTGCCTGCATTTACCTAGAACGATGCCTCTAGAACTTGCTGGGCAAAATCCTCATTTCCCAAGGCCCTGTTCAGGCTCTGCACGCTTCTGAACCTTCCAGTCAAAGAGAGAGTTCCCTTCCTATTGTCCTCTCCTGTCCAGTAGGGCTCTTCTTCAATACATAGTCTATCACTTGGGTGGCACTGGAGGTAAGCTCTTCTTACTAATTGAATATTCATGACAGTTATAGACATCTAAGGTAGGAATGAATATCCATGAGGAAACAGTCCTACCCAATCTGTTTAGAGTAGACAGAGACTTCACAGTGGGGCCTGGAAAGATGGGAGGCACTACTTAGAGACGTGAGAAAGGCATCCCATGCAGAAGAAACTGTCTGAACCTGGCAAGTGGGGAAACTGACTAAGGTAGATGGAGAACAGGGTTCAGGATGTGGACACGGGGAAGACTACCGCAGCAGAGGTGAACTAGGCAGGCCGTCAAGATTCTGGACCAGTCAGGGGATAAGCTTTTTTTCTATACCAAAGAAAAGTCTTCATGCGGCTGGGGCTTTGGGATCACCCATATGAATAACTAGCTCTGAACCTGGCAGAATCTGGGGTAAGAGTGGCTACTGGGAGCACAAAGTAAGTTGAGAGATGCGGCTATGTAGATTCCTTCCTCCAGTTATTTCCATGCTAGAGCCATAGGAAAACCCCAACAGATAAACAACACACCCCAACCTGTAACTGCATTTGGGGCCTCTTGTCCTTCCCCTACTCCAAAACCTTTCTAGAATGGGGGTCATGCCCCGTTTGCTGGGAAGAATCGTTTGAGTCCAGCCTGAGAGGGCAGGAGATAAGGTTAATGAGGGAGAAAAGTGGGGTGAGGCGCATTTAACAGACTCCTCTAATTGGAATGCTCTCATTTCCCGGCCTGGGAAACTGAGGCTCATCGCGAGGAAGTCATCCACCCAAGGTGACGCTGCGCGCCGAAGGCAGCGGCACGGTTTGAACCTTAGTGACTCCGCTTTCGCGAGGCCTCGGGGAAGGACTACAGGGGCCGCGACGCGCCTGGCTCACCTGGTAGTTGTCCAGCTGCTCTTCAGTGAAGATGGTCTGCTTGTTCCCCATGGTGGCCGCGGCGTTATCGGTGGCCGCGGCGTCGTCTCTCGCCCTTTTGAGCGCCGCTTCCCATCGGCGGCTTCTGGAGCCCCGAGCACGGCGCCCGCGGCCCTTGCCAGCCTGGCGGCGGGCAGCGTCGCTGGCCCGCTTGGCTCAGTCCCGCAGTTCAGTGGGAGGGACGCGGGGGCTGGGAGGCAAGGCGGGGCCTTGTGGGGGCGGGCCTCGGGTTAGGGCGGGGCCAGAGGCGTGGCGTGGCGGAACCATAGGCGAGCCTGGGGCGGAGGAGAACCTGGCGGGGGAGGAGGCGGGGCCTTAGGCTAGTCTAGACGGAGCAGGGAGGTGACTTCTCCCCGGGGACAGTCAGTCTATGCTACTGCAGTGCACTGGGATCACCAAGCGGTGGCCTCGGAGGGCTGCCTGACTCCTGACCACCCAGCACTTCTGACCGGCAGGGTCATGCCTGAGAACAGCGTGGGCAGGAAAATCCCATGGAGCAGTGTGATAGAATTGGCTCAATCCTGGGGTCTCTGATGGAGTGTGTGGTCCTAGATTGAGAATGAGAGTGTTATTGAGTTTGGCGAGGTCACAGCCTACTTCCCAAGTCACGTCTGTCCTCAACAAACCAACTGAAAGAACCAAATTAAAGGTTAAAAGCAGAAAAAGGAAATTTTCTTCAATGTGGTCGCATTGGGAAGAGGGACAAAGAGGTCCAGCGAACCCAAGTCTGCCTTCAGAATCCTAAACTAAGATCAAAAACTAGAGGGCTAAGGATGTGCATATCTAAACAGTCCTGGCCAAGGTGTGCCCACCACTGACCCAACATTGTTTTAAAACTCTTTCCAGGAAAAAGAGGTAGGTGGATCATTGTGAGTTCACGTCCAGCCTGGTCTACATAGTGAGTTCTAAGATGGATCATTGTGAGTTCAAGTCCAGCCTGGTCTACATAGTGAGTTCTAAGCTAACCAGGTCTATACAATAAGACATTAACTCAAAAAAAAAAAAAAAAAAAAAAAAAAACTAAAAAAGAAAAAAAGAAATCCCTTTCTAAAAAACAAAGCCCTCTCTTGCTGGTGCATTTTCCTTCTCCCAGGATGAGATTTCTGTGGAAGTCTCCATTTCTTTGGGGTCCATTTTTTTAATATTTATTTATTTATTATGTATACAATATTCTGTCTGTGTCTGTGCCTGCAGGCCAGAAGAGAGCACCAGACCCACTACAGATAGTTGTGAACCACCATGTGGTTGCTGGGAATTGAAGTCAGGACCTTTGGAAGAGCAGGCAATGCTCTTAACCTCTGAGCCATCTCTCCAGCCCTGGGGTTCATTTTTTTAACAGTCTGATTGGCAGTCACAAGTGTCTCTTTAGAGCCTCATGGTGGTGGCGCATGCCTTTAATCCCAGTACTCGGAAGGCAGAGGCAGGCGGTCTCTGTAAATTCAAGGTCAGCCTGGACTACAAGAGCTAGTTCCAGGACAGGCACCAAAAACTACAGAGAAACCCTGTCTCAAAAAACAAACAAACAAACAAAAAAAAGAAACACATGACAAAAACAAGTGTCTCTTTAGAGTATCTTCATTTCTGCCAGTCTGGTTAAAAGAGGACCTAGATAGGGCCTGCTTCTGCCACCTATGTTGACCTTGGACAAGCCCTTCTCCTTTGCCAACCCCTTTGCAGAAGAGCAGGTCTGAGGCCCTGACCACTGAAACCCTCTTGGAGGGCGGGAGTTGTAGCTAAGAGGCAAAGTGCTTGCAAAGTGGTCAGGAGACCTTGGGTTCCATCCCCATCAGGAAAAGGTGACAGGGTAGTGTAAAGGCTTGAAGCCTGGCAAGCACCTGACCTTTGACCTAAAGTGTGTAAGGCATCTGAGGCCCTCCAGGTTCCTCAGGGAGGAAGACAGTTTCCTTGTTTTTTTGTTTTGTTTTGTTTTTGGGTTTTTTTTTCTGTTTTTGTTGTTTTTGGTTTGTTTCTTGTTTTTTTTTTGTTTTTCTACTTGAGAATATTCAAAGAACTTACTAGATCTGGAGAACTGTGAAAAAGACCGTGATGCTTTCTTGGGATTTTAATAAAATGCATTGAAAAAAAAAAACCTTTTAGCATCTCAATCTGATCCTGAACACTAATTTGGCAAAAAGGAGATTTAGGTCAGGCAAACATACAGATTTATTGACTGTACAACCAACTGGGCATGGAACCCCTTGTAAGGAAACAAAGCCTAGAGACAGGTGGCATATGCCTTTAATCCCAGCACTCAGGAGGCAAAAACAGACAGATCTCTGAGCTGTAGATCAGAGTCAGTTCCAGGACAACCAGGGCTGTTATACAGAGAAACACTGTCTTGAAAAACCTAAAAAAAAAGGGGGGGGGGGAAGGGTTGATATTTGTGCCAAATATAAAAAATTGACTGATAAGATATAAGCCTCAGAAAACCTATTAATGAAACTAAGAAAAGCACTCACCACAGAGACAAAGGAGTTTAGACCAGAACCTACTGCACCATGGCATGTTGAAACTGAAGAGGAAGAGCCCAAGGTTATTAGAAAACCAGCCCTCATTTATCCAGTTATCATACAAGAAAGACCACCAGTTAAGGTCATTATGGGAAAAATACCTGTACAAATTAAGACAGACAATGCTCCAGCTTTTATTTCTAGTAGTGAAACAGTATTTTGCATATCATAACATAAAACATATTACAGGATACCACACAATCCTACAGGACAAGCAGTTATAGAAAGATCTAATTGTACTTTAAAAGATATGCTTAATAGAAAGAAAGGGGTAATAAAGACTCCCAAGAGATAGATTACACAATGCTTTATTAACTTTAAATTTTTAATGCTATTGATAAAGGAATGACAGTTGCAGAAAGATATTGGATAGTATTTAAAAACTGCTGAATTAAATCAACCAGTATACTTTAAAGTTGTATTGACCTCAGAATGGAAACCAGGATATATGTTATATTGGAGAAGAGGTTTTGCCTTTGTTTCCAAGGGAGAAAAAAAAGGTATGGACACCAACAAGATTGATAAAGATTAGATTAAAACAAGAGAGACCTCTTGACTAGGAGAGGCAATAGTTCATCAAACAACATGGTCATTAAATTTAAACTAACTTCTAAGACTAACAAATGCCTTTTATTTGATTAGATATTACTTGGCAAAAACTCCCCAAAGTTAGTGTTGGGGCAGGGTTTTGCCTTTGTCTTTCTAGAAGAATAAAAGTATCTAACTAAGAAATCTGAAGACTATTGGACAAATGAGACATCGAAAGAAGGATGAATCATCAAAAGGAAATGTCCCAAGAAAAAGAGTAAATTGGTGCAATAGTATAGCACACTTCCAACAGGATAAAATTTCATAAATCTTCTCAAATGTTTGTTTCTACTGTTATCTACAGACAAATTAGGCAAATGGTCTTTTTGTAGCCCCAATTTAATTAAAAATTAAAGCTGGCTTTGGAGATAGAGTATGTTTTTTTCCTTCTCTAAATCCAAGTAACTTGTTTTAAAAAAAATCCAAAATCTTTGTCTCATGTCAAAAGAGTCACCTGGCATGGGACAGAGAAAAAACAAAGTAAAGGGACTATTATATTGCCATTAATGTCATAATCCTTTGGATTTATTTTGACTCTTTAAAACTTTCCTAAGGTATAACTATCTCAAAATTTGTAAGATTGTTATATATACTTAAACTTCCTGTCGTGATTCTAATGATCATATAGAGTACTAACTGACTTTAAAAATAGCTTCATCTATTCCCACACATGATTTTGGGCTTGAGTCTGAAGCAGGTAAGTAGGAATTAAGTTTGTGGACCCTGAACGAACTTAACAAATTGTGGTCCTTTAACCTCTCTGAGATCTGCTACATAAGACATTTAAAAGTTTAAGGTTTCTAGCCAGGCGGTGGTGGCGCACGCCTTTAATCCCAGCACTCGGGAGGCAGAGGCAGGCGGATCTCTGAGTTCGAGGCCAGCCTGGTCTACAAGAGCTAGTTCCAGGACAGGCTCTAAAGCTGCAGAGAAACCCTGTCTCGAAAAACCAAAAAAAAAAAAAAAAAAGTTTAAGGTTTCTGCAGTGAACTGTGACCATTCCTAACAGAGACCTTTGATGTCTCCAAAGGGATAATGTGGTCCCACAACAATTATTCCACCTAGATGGTGCTAATGCCACTAATCTGACAAACACCACCCAAGGATCAGCTTTGGACTAAAAACTGCTCAAGAAAACTTCAAAATAGTTAGCTAAGATGGTCAAGACTTACATTCTACTCCCCAGGACTTCAGATAAGCCCTGCACTTTTCCATCACACAGAAACTGGACAACAGCTATCTCCCCCAGGACATGATCATTATCAATTTTTTCAGGGTCCCCTAGAGATGCCATTGCGTCCAGACAACAAGAAGTGATTTTAAGAACACAATACCCACATTCCCAAGAGGTAGCGTGGGTGGTTTTTGGTCATTCTGTGGATTACAGATGTTTATCATCTTTTAGTAGGATTGGTTGCAAGTTGCTATTGGTCAGGGAGTAAACTAAGCAAAGGAGAATAGATTCAGGGATCTCATTCTGAAAAGAAAAGGGGGGTATAGAAATGATAGGATAAAAGGGTAGATTATTGAATCTACTTTTAAACTTAAAAAGGAATGACTAGTCTTAAATATTTTACATTGGTGTGTTTTTTATATTGATAGAAATTTAAGGTTGTCTTTGTTATTCTGTATATGTTTCTCTACTCTTGTTTAAGTTATTTATGTATATTGATACAAATTTGAGGTTATTTTTGTTATACTGTATATGTGTTTCTACTCTTCTTTAAGGTATTGTACCTATGCAGCTCATTTATAAATGTAATGCAAATTTCTAGTCCTTGAAAATTATTATCACAAAATATTTAGGATAATTAAGAAGTACAAGTTAGCAGGTAGTCATCCAACAATCAAACTGTGACCATGTTAGGTATGTTTTTAAGGTCAAATAGAGATAGGTTTTAGATAGATAAATGGCCTTCAAACATTTCAGAGATCTACAGTATATAACATTTAAAATGTTTTAATAACATAAGGCTTTTCATGACAGCAAGACAAATCTGCTTCTGACAGCACCAATTTACTTCAAAAGAGGATGTGGTCTTTGAAGAACCTCCAAATGGAGTTTGCTTTCTTTGTAGTAAAAGTTAGTCACTGGGCAAAAAAACTACCCTTGCCTCAACTGCTGACAATATACTGTCCAAATTGGACAAGCAGGACACATACAAAAAAGCAACTGCCAAACTTTGCAAAGACAAGGTAAAAAAGTCCTTTAAATTTTCTGCTTTACAGAAAAAACTGTCAGATATTCTAGGCTTGTGGGTTGAAAATGGATGCCCCACCATTGCCGAGGAAACTTTGATGACTGTCTGTCCAGGCAGCCAAATGTCTCTATCGTTTCTATAGTTTTGGAAGTTGTTTGCTCTGCATTTTCTTTTTACTCAGGTAATAGTATATCCTTCTCGGATCTCTGATGGGGTTGAAGATTAGACAGTTATAGTTACAGTTTTCCTTGTTACCAAATTTAGAAAAGAAACTCAGAAAAAAGGTGTAAAGTATACGAGGTTGACAGACATAAAAGTTTAAATTATTTATCTAAGAAAATGCTTTGAGATCTAAAAAGATAATTTTGTGTTGGTAATACAAGTTAGGATAGAAAGTAAATTAGGTACAAAACTTTAAACTTTCCAAGATAGGATAAATATAATAATGGAGTATTTTCTCTGAATTTGCCAAATGTAAATGGACTGGATATTATAAATGTAATTGTGTGTGTGTGTGTGTGTGTGTGTATGTTTGACTTTTGAGACAGGGTCTGTCTGTGTAGCCTTGGCTGTCCTGGAACTCACTCTGTAGACCAGGCTGGTCTCGAACTCACAGAGATCCATCTGCCTTTGCCTTTGCCTCACCTCCTGAATGCTGTGACTAAAGGCATGCACCACCACCGTCCAGCATGAATGTAATTCTTACCTGATAATTGTTCTTATTGTATATAGTAATAGTATATTACTGTGTTAGAGTTAAAACTTTCCCTTTTGGGGGCTGGAGAGATGGCTCAATGGCTAAGAGCTTTGCTTGTTTTTCCAAAGGTCCTGAGTTCAATTCCCAGCAACCACATGGTGGCTCACAACCATGTGTAATGAGATTTGGTGCCCTCTTCTGGCCTGCAGGGATACATGCAGGCAGAATGCCATATACATAAAAAATAAATTTTTTAAAAAAAAACTTTCCCTTTTTATGTAGACAAAAGTGGGGAAATATGGGATACTTTGATCTTACTCTGACATTCCTGAGACTGCCAATAAAGTTTAACTAAGGTTAAAAGTCAGGGGGTGGAGTTTAATAAATACCAAAAGCTAATAATAAAAAAAGAACATAAGAATTCATGATGTTTAAAGATAAATATGAAAAAGAAAATGTTGTCAAGTATAGGATTTTCTTTGTGGGAGCCCATAGAAGTAGATCTGTTCCCACCTTGAATAAAGGTCAGAGAGTTCAGGCCTAGTCTTGCTCCTTGAAGGACCAGCCAGGAGCAGCCCGTGAAGGTTACAGACAAAAGGCTTGACTTAAGGTGTGACTACTAACAAAGATATCTTGTCCTAGGGTGTGGTTATGTGGTGTTTTGGGTATTAAGATGGCCCACGGAAGTGGATCCGGTCCACCTCGGCTAAAGGTCTACCTTGACTAAAGGTAGACCGGATCCACTTCTGTGGCAGCTGGTGCCCAGATGTGTGGCCAGTGGTACAGAGGACAAAGTGATGGACGCCACAGGTGACTAAGACACCGCAGGTGTAAGTAAAAAGATAAAAAGTAAAGTTAAGGTGCGGTGAATAACTGGGGAGTGAAAGTGTAATCACTTGTAGATAGGGGGCACGGAGATAGCATTCAACTCTCCGTATGTTGCTTGGACGTATTTTGATAGCCGGAGGAGCTGAGATGGAGCAGAAACAGAAGCAGAGATGATGTTTAGAATTTGCAAATAGTTTAAACTTAGGTCTGCTCCTGGACTTGGGGAAGGGAAAGCAGTGCCCCTCCCAGAAGTCCAGGCCTGTGGCTGCAGCGAAGGTGGCTGCCCACACTCTGCAGCCATCTCCCAGAGCCAGCAGGGAATGGCCAGAGGCTACATTGCCCTGAATCCAAGGAGCCTGTACAGCTAGTTCAATAGCTTTTAGCAGGAATTCTCCTAAATTTTTGATTACAAGATTTAAAATAGGAAAATAGGAGTAATAAAAACAGCATGGCTCTACCCGCCTGCGTTCCCAGCTAGCTTAGCTGTGGACACAGTGGTCTCAGAGCCATTGAAATGGCGGGTACCTGGGAACCTAAGCTACAGCTAAAATATGCCACCTGTCCTGGTCTGTGGGGCGTGACCTGCAGACACCCCCCCTCCTTATCATTCAAAAAGAGGTGGGACCCAAGGCTGGTGCCATGAGGGGCAGTGGTCCCACGTGGGGCAGTGGTGGGCCAGGCCTCCGCGGCTCCCCTTGGGAGACCGCAGCGGGTGAGAGACAGACAGAAAGTCCATGCAGAGAGAGCTGGGGAGAAGGGGAGGGAGGAAAAGGGTGAGGGGCAGACAGAGACAGAGCAGAAGAGAGGGAACTGGAGAGGAGGTGGGAGATCCGCTTGCATCAGCAGAAGGGGGGGAGATTGGGAGTGGGAGGAGCTTGTCTCTAGAAAAGATGGGTACCCAACACCCCCAGACACAGAAGGCAGTGAGGGACCAGAGCCTCCAGGTCCCAGGTCCCAGTAGGGCACAGCTGCAAAGAGTTCTGTAAAGTTCTGCCCTTCCCCGACGAAGATCTGTAAAAAGGCAAATGAGAAATCACTACCTGTCAGCTAGTGAGCTTTGGAACTCGGGTTAGAAAGATAGTTTACAAACTTTGATTTTCAGAAATTGCAAAATAGCTGGATGGAATCTAAGCAATATTTTTGTAGGGAACCTAATGTGATCAATGTTCCTGCAGGTATACATGCAGACAGAATACTGAGAATACTGTACACATAATAAATAAATAAATCTAAAAAATAATAATAATAAAATAAAAACAGGCATTCCTTATAATCCTCAAGGACAAGAAATTGTGGAGCGTGCCTCATGGCTCCTTAAAAACACAACTTCAAAAGATAAAAATGAGGGGATTATACCCTCAGTTGTCACAGAATGCCTTAAACCAAGTTTACTCTAAACTTCTTGAACGTGGAAACCCATGAGCAATCTGTCGTGGACAGAGTTTGGCATGATGGCACCAGAGTGACCTTTGCTAAAGCAAAATGGAAAAACCCTTGCACTGGATTATGGAAAGGACCTGGCCCTGTTTTAATATGGGTTAAGGTCATGTTCGTTTTTTCACAGGAGGAGAATGAGGCATGATGTTTTCCCGAATGACTGGTCCAGTGTATGCAGCAGAAGGATGCCAGCCCTGATGACATTGTAGCCGCTGGTGACAGCACAGAAGAGTCTGTGTTCCTGTCCCTCTAATGTCACCATGCTGTAGACTGAGAAAGGAAGGAAGATCATGGTGGTGGTTGGTGATTCCCAGCTCCTTGGGGGATCTACTGCTTAAACTTCCAGACCTTAGTGAGTCCTATTTACTTTGGAGCCAGTCCAAGAACACTGACTGAATATTTGCCAGTTTATCCATACTATATCTTGAGGCACAGAACTTATCTTTGCTATTATGGTGTTCAATCGGCTGTTGAAATAAAGGACCTGAGACCTCAGAAATTCCCCTCTGGGGAAAAGAGATTTGTTAAAGCAATGGAACACCATGATGGAGACAAAGAGTGACTGAAGCCCCTCTTCAGAGATGAGGAGGAATACCATAGAAGCTTTTGCTGCTGTTCAGAGACTGGGACACTTTGAACTTACCGTGAAAGTTAAAAACAGCAATACAATTAGACTGCAGAAAAGGGAAACGACTCATCTCACACGTCACGGTAACATTTTCTTGTTTTTGTGACTAGAATGAATTTAACATTTCTAACTCACATGCTCCTACCCTGGAACATATGAACCTGTCGAGCTTGGACCCTGACATTTCCTATCTGTGTTCAGCTCTCAGAAGCTGAGGCGGGATGATACAGTTCAGTTCAAGATAACCTGGGTTACCTAGCAATTTCCGGGCCAATCTGAGTATTATAAAGAGCTCTTATCTCAAAAAACAAAAATAAAACAAAACAAAAATAACCCCAGAAATCAAGTAAGTGAGGCATAGTGGCACATATTTATAATCCTAGTACTCAGAAAGCAGAGGCAGGAGGATTGCCGCAAGGCCAAAATGAGCCTGGTTTACATAACAAAACCCTGCATCAAAGAACAAAAGCAGGGCCAGAGAGACAGTGGAGCAGATGCAGCTTGCTGACAAGCCTGAGGACCTGAGTTGCTTCCCTGAGATCCTCATGACAGAAGAGAGAACCTGCTCTGCCAAGTTACTCTCTGCTCTCTACATACTCATCTCGGCCCACGCGCCCCGTCCTACACCTATGCTCGTGAATGCTCAGATACATGAAATAATGTGATGTGGAAAAAAAATGTTAAAAAGGAAAAGAAAAGACAGCTTTGAAGCAGTGGAAAAGAAGACTCTAGGCCAGGCGGTGGTGGCGCACACCTTTAATTCCAGCACTTGGGAGGCAGAGGCAGGTGAATCCCTGTGAGTTCGAGGCCAGCCTGGTCTACAAAAGCTAGTTCCAAGACAGCTAGAACTGTTACACAGGGAAATCCTGTCTCAAAAAACAAAACAAACAAACAAACAAACAAAAACAAGAAGGAGGAGGAGGAGGAGGAGGAGGAAGAGGAGAAGAAGAAGAAGAAGAAGAAGAAGAAGAAGAAGAAGAAGAAGAAGAAGAAGAAGAAGCAGCAGAAGCAGAAGCAGAAGCAGAAGCAGAAGCAGAAGCAGAAGCAGAAGCAGAAGAAGAAGAAGAAGAAGAAGAAGAAGAAGAAGAAGAAGAAGAAGAAGAAGAAGAAGAAGATGATGACGACAGACTCAAGACCTTCCTCCCCTACTTGGGGACTTCCTTCTGTTGCACTGCAACTCCAGATAGTTTACAAAAACCCTTCACATTCCCTGAGTATCAAGATGGAACTCAAGACAGGGAGGGGCTTCAAGAGGAGCCTTGCTTCTTAGGTTCTCAGTTCTAAATCACAAAGGAAGTGGTACTCCAGAGTATCTGATTTAGTCAGGCTGGGTGGTGTAAGTTGTGGGCATGTGCCAAGTTCCTAGTGGCCCCTTGACCACACCTAGACCTGTGCTCGCTCAGGCTGCGGCTTGTTAGGAGAGCAGTCCAGACTCCTCAGGTGGCACTCGTACTTTTTGTGGTTTTCCGTAACTAACTGGGGCTTTAATCTATCAGCCCCCAGGGATCACAGCAGAGGTCACCTGAACAGACAGACCCCACTGCAGGAATTCCAAGTTCCTGGAAGCATTGCAATCAGTAACCTCGGGATGGGCAGGAAGTTAGTAAGCAGCCCACGAAACTATGGAGCAGTCTTCAGAGGCTGCCATCTCTTCCACTCAGTGTAGACACATGCAGCCAGAGCCTTGACTGTGGAAAAGAAGTAGGGTCTGTCCTCCGAGGTTCAGGGAACCAGAAGCTGGGAAGCAGACAGGTGCTTTAAAGACCTTCTGCCTGTCCCTTTCTCAGATGTTAGAGCTGGGGAAATAAAAGCCCTTACCAAACTAGACTTATTATTACAAATGCTATTCCTGTCTTAGAGTGCCCAGGAACTGCCACGCCAATGCAGCCTGGATGCCGAGACTGGAGGGGGTGGGGTGCCGAGATTGAGACAGGGAGGCTTCTTTCTAGAGGAAGAGCAGCAACCTTTATTTTGCCCGGAGCTAAAGCCTTTTACACCTTTATGCAGCTGGACCGCTTCTGTGGCACCAGACAGAAAGAACACAAATATCCTTGTCAATTACAGAGTACAAGAAAGCTCTGCTGTCGGTCAGGGGGAGGGAGGGCAGCCAGATCACAACAAGGAACAAACCAGACGTCTGTGTGTTCAGATCCTGTTCTGGGACATGCTTGTGTAAATGCTAACATGCTGCTCATTTGAATACCACACATTCTAGGTAGAAAAGCCAGATCCTCAGCAAACCCTCACAGGAAGTGCAGGAAGCCAACCTGAGTTGGCAGCTCCCTTTTAAGATCCCTGTTAATTGCTCTTTCCATTGCCTTAATTGAAGCCTTCTCTTTTGAGCTAAGACACTGTGAGGAAGGCCAAGGGATACAAATCCTGGATGACAGACTGGAAGCTAGAGGCAAAACAACTGGCCCAATGTCACCCAGCTAGCAAGCGGGGAATCAAGGCTCTGATTTCATTCTTTATGCCGTATGCCCTAGCCATTCCAGATGTTCAGGACAGGCCCTGAGGAAGTCAGGATGCTACTTAGAAGGAGAAGGAATACTGTGTGCAAACCTGGTGTCCAGGACCATGTCAGATACTTTATATCAACTGAACATAAGCTCCCCATCATTCTGTAGCGTCTGGTGATACTTCCCTAGTAGTAGATGAAGACATGGTCTCAGAGAAGGTACACAGGACCACAACTATAGATGGCTGGATTGACTAATTGCTTTTGAGACAGGATCCCACCACGTAGCCCAGGCTTGCCTGCATCTGTCTCCTACGTGTTGAAATTACAGGCACACACCACCATGCTAGGCTAATGTATGGATTTAAATCTGGGTCCTGCTGGACATGGTGGTACACATCTAGTATCCTGGCATCTAGGAAGCTTCACTAGGAGGATAGGAATTTCCATGCCAGCCTGGGCTACATAGTGAGACCCCGAGTCTCAAAAGAAAAAAGTATATCTGAGCCCTGACTCTTTCCTTGACTGTACTGTCCAGGGCAGGAAATAGAACATATAGTTACCTCTGTTTAAGGGATCCACGCTCCTAGTCAATTGCAGTCTTGTCAATACTATAACACAGGAATACAGAGAAGTGGAAGGGTAGGAGAGTGGACCCTGGGGTGGGAGTAGGTGGGGTTACTGCAGAGGCACCTGACAATTTGTAAGTACCTTTGAAACCTAGTCTTTTGTTTGTTTCATGTCTGAGTCTCACAATGAATTCAAAATTTGTAAGGAAAACTAATGTCAGCACATTGCCATGAAGTGAATTTGACAACGGTAAAAGGATTTGGGTCAATACAATAAATTACTACGTCCCTTCTGTCTTCCCACAGTCCTTCTGCTTTAATCAATGGCTTTGCTTGGTTCCTTGTTGTTGTTGTTGTTTTTTTTTCTTTCTGTGGTACTGAGAATTGAACCTAGGGCTTCTCAAATGGGTGAGCAAGTATCCTATCACTGAATTGTATTCCCAGTCACCCCCTGCCTTTTTTTTAAAAAAACTTTTTATTTTGAGACAGCACTTACTAAGTTAGCTGTCTTTGAACTCTCTCTCTAGCCCAATGACACCTTGAGCTTACAATCCTTCTACCTTGGCCTCCCAAGGGGGTGATGGAATTACACAGGTGTTCAAGCTTTCTTTTAAGATTTGGGTGTTTATAATGGGATCCCAGCTGTTGGATTTCTGAGGTAGAGTAGAGAGACAGAAGGCAGAAAGAGACAAGAGTCTGACGTCAACAGGCTGTGTTTATTATTGTGTACATCAGCAGCTCCTGAGTGAAATTAAGGGGTCTTCCAGGGGACATATCTGGCTGCAAACCTTTATAGGGGTGGGGTGGGAGGCTGGAGAATGAAGAAATTATTGCAGCCGTAGGGGGTTACAAGTACTGTCGAGGTCCAGGGCTAGCCCGGACCTAAATTATTTCTCAGACTAGTGTCACCAAGCTAACTCAGTTCACTACCTTTGATGTCTTAAACTTAGCTACTCTAGGGAGAATCAAGACTTGAGAATCAGGCTGGAGAGAGGGCTTAAAGTTTAAAAGCAATGACTATTCTTCCAGAGATCCTGAGTTCAATTCCCAGCCACCACATAGTGGCTTGTAACCAGCTATAGGGGGAAGTGGTGCCCTCTTCTGGCATGTAGGCATACATGCAGGCAGAGCACTATATATAATGAATAAATAAAATCATTTAAATAAAAGACCTGGAACTCATCTGCTTAGTTAAGTTTTATTGCTGTTTGCATAGCATCCTAAGCCCTTGACCTGTGGACTTGGCAGACAGAGCGAAGCCTGGGTTCCACAGGGTGAGCAAATACAAGAGACAGTTGAGATCAATGCAATTTGAACAGTTCCCAGACTGCATTCCCAGGTCTTATTATAGGGCAATCCCAGAGAAACTATCCCCCAATAACCTCACAGGGCAAATCGTTTGGCCAGAATTCATTAGGCAAAACAATGAATTTGTAAGTAAAACACATGATCTGTCCGATGATGTCCCATTACCCCCCCCCCCAGGACAGAGTCCATGCCTCTTACTATGATACACATGTGAGGGTTTGGGCTCTGCCCTTTACTTCCCCAATAGCATCTGACTATCATTCACTTCTGTATCTTTGCTCTTAAGACCCAGGAGGGACCCACCCATGAATGTGAGTGACACCGTCCCGTGGATGGGGCTCAGATGAGATCAGAGGGAGGGAAAGCGCAGGTCAATCATTAGCATCCACCTCTTTCTGTTTCTTGACTACTGGTGGGTGAAGTCAGCTGCAGCCTGTTCCCAACAACACGGTACCACCTACTGCTGTGCCTTCCCAGCCATAGTACACTGTGTCCCTCGAGAGGCTTCAGGCTTTGGACTTTCTTTTTGGACAGTTTCACTGTGTGGCTCTATCTGGCCTGGAACTTGCTATGTAAGCCAGACTGGGATCTTAGACTATATAAAATGGAGACTGCTGGTTGAACAGGAGTGCTCACCACTCTCTGCTTCTTCTTTTTAAAAACTATTTATTTCACAAATTTATTTTTATTTCGTATGTACATGTGGGCATAGTCATCACATGTGCACAGTGCCCAAGGAGGCTAGAAGAGGGCATCAGATCTCCTGGGACTGGAGTTACAGATGATAGTGAGCCACCCTGTGGGTGCTGTGACTAGAACCTGATTCCTCTGGAAGAGAAGCCAGTGCTCTGGACTGCTGGGTCATCCGTCCAGCCAAGTGCCGCCCCATCCCCATGGACACAATGTAACCAGCTGCCTCCAGATGCCTTTACTTCCTATAATGACAGACTATACCCTGAAATTGTCAAGTCAAAAATAAACCTTTCCTTTTAAGTTGCTTTTGTCACAAGTAACTAACACAGTCCCTGTCTACAAAAAAAAAAAGAACTAAAAGGTAAGTAAAGAAAATCCTATAATGAGTAATGTTGATGGTTTCTCTTTCTGAAGTTTTGCAAGAGAAACTTGCTCAGGAATAGATCTAACTGGGTGAGAGAGTGAGACGCTTATTGGCTCCTGAGACATATTGCTAAACCGACCTCCAAAAAGCCGTGGTGATTCTTCAAGGTCAGCCACAACTGTGTGTCGCAGTTTCACCATCAGCGGGCATAGTGTGTGACCCTAGAGTCTTGCTTCACCCCTAGGAATAAAGCGGTTTTAAAGTTTCCATTACCTTCATGATACGCGTGTACTTGAGTACAATTACAGTCAAATGTGGTTTAAGCTATGCGCGTATTTGGCTGTGAGCTGACTGTTCAGATCATTTGCCCACTATTTACTGCTGTATTTAATGTCTCTTTTCAAAGACATTTGTTGGATTTTCCCCTAAAATTGAGATGGGAATTGTGGTGGATAGTTTTATGTCAACTTGACACCGTTCTCTGAGAGGAGGGAACCAACCTCAGCTGAGAAATTACTTCCATTAGATTGGGCTGTAGGCTGGAAAGTCTATAGGACATTTTCTTAATTGGGGATTGATGTGGGAGGGCACAGACCACTGTAGGTGGAGCTACCGCTGGGCTGGTGGTCCTGAGTTCTATAAGAAAGCAGGCTGAGCAAGCCAATAAGTACCACACCTACATAGCCTCTGCATCAGCTCCTGCCTCCAGGTTCCTGCCCTGTTTGAGTTCTTGTCCTGACTTCTTTTAATGATGAACAATGATATGGAAGAAGTCAAATAAACCCTTTCCTCCCAACTTGCTTTTGGTCACTTGCTTTTATCACAGCAATAAAACCCCTAAGAGTTAGGCAGGCAGTGGTGGCACACACCTTTAATCCCAGCACTCTGGAGACAGAGGCAGGTGGATCTCTGTGAGTTTGAGGCTGAGGCCAGCCTGGTCTATAAGAGCTAGTTTCAGGACAGGCTGTGATGCTATAGAGAAACTCTGTCTTGAAAAACCAACCAACCAACCAACCAACCAACCCTAACTAAGGTGAAGATTCAAGCTTCACTGATGATATTTTTATTTTGTTATGTGTGTGGGTGCATGCATGTATGTGTCTGTGCCTGGTGCTTTCAGAGGCCAGAAATAACCCATTGGTTTCCCCTGGAACTGGAGTTACAGAGTGTGACCGTGTGGGTGCTGGAATCAAATCCCCGTCCTTTGGAAGAGCAGCCTGTACTCTTAACCACTGAGCCGTCTCTGCAGCTTCTCTTTAAAAAAATTGTTTTAGATTATTTTCATTTTATGCCTCAGTGTTTTGCTCACGTGTCCTACTGCCCACAGAGGTCAGAAGAGGGTGTCAGATTCCCTGGTCTATGGGAGGTTGTAGGCCATCATGTGGGTACTGGGAACTGAGCCTTGGTCCTCTGGAAGAGCGAAAGATTCTTTTCACTGCTGAGCTATCTTTTCAGGTCCATTTTATTTATTTAATTAATTAATTTTTGAGGCAAGAGTTTTGTTCTGTAGGCAAACTCATGGACATTCTTCTACCTCAACCTCCTGAATACTGGGATTGCAAAGCACGAATCACCACATCACACTGTAGTCAAGATGCTTAAACTAGGAAAATGCTGTTGAAGGGAGTTTGTTTGCTTCTTCTAAAAAGGGGGCCAGTGAATGGTGAAGTGGGTAAAGCAATTGCTAGGCAAGCTTAAAGACTCCAGTTCAATGCCTGAAACCCACATAAAGGGCAGAGGTCAGTGTCAAGCTCTCTCCTCAGCCATTGATCACATTATTTTTTGAGCCAGACTCACTCGCTGTCTTAGTCACTGTTCTGTTTCTGTGAGGAGACACCATGACCAAGGCAACCCCTACAGAAGAAAGCATTTAACTGGAGCTTGTAACGCCTGCGTTACTCTTCTACGGTACAATTCGCACTACTGTACCGGTGGCGAGCCGGGCAAGGGCCTGGAGATTAAAGGAACACACAAGAGACATAGGTCATTCATGAGAAGAGAATGCCGAATGCCGTTTATTCAAGCTTAGAAAAAAAAACTTATATACCTAGCTGCTGCACAATGGAAATCCCCCAGGCAGGTGGGAAATTACCAGGCTCAAGAGTAAACAAAACCCTTAAGCTAACCACCAGTGGGGGCAGAGGAAGCACAGGAACAAACTGGATTTTAGCCAGAAACTGCAAGCTCTCCTCAATATGACCCCCAGGAGGACGGGTAGATCTGTGGGCCCTACAGGAGCTTACTTACAATTTCAGAGGGTTAATCCATTATCATCATGGTGGGGAGCACGCGGCAGGCATGACCCTGGAGCAGTAACCTAAGATCTCACCCCAGAAACATATTTCCTTCCACAAGGTCACATACCCTAATCCTTCTAACCTTCTCAAAGAGTTCCACTCCCTGGTGACAAAAGCATTCACATATAAGAGCTTATGGGCCATCATTGGACAACAAGGACTTTGGTGCACTAATTTCTGCTCCAGAACACAGAGATGCTCTTGGGACTTGATGGTATATAGTGGAAAGTTTCTCAGGCTGGGAGTCACACATTTGGTGTTCTTAGTAGAAGAGACACTGTACAGATCTTTCCCAATGAAACCAGCGACTGAGCTGAGTTTTGACAGTGGCTCAGAAGTCAGTAATCGAGAATGGGACGAAAAGGCACAAGGGCAAAGGGGACAGAATGGTAGGAGCCTAAGTATGGAGAGTGGCACATGAGAGACATTTAGGGGTCAGCCAGTGCGCCTACTTGGCTGGTACCTCCGGTCACTGACGCTGGAGTGAATGATGATGGGAAATAGGCTGGCAAAATACACCAACGGCAGGAGAAATGATGGGAGAGCCACCCTTTGAAGGCATTGGGGCTTCAGTCAGAGCTTTAAAGAGGACAGCCGAGGGAGGAAGAACGCTGAAGAGGTAGCCCAGTAGGAAAAGTGCTTGCCTTCTAACCACAAGACCTGAGCTCCAGCCCAGACCTAGGCTAGGAAGGAACGGGGAGGAAAGAGGGGAGGAAAAGGAAGAAAGGAGGAGAGGAGGGAGGAAGCAAAAAAGGAAGAGGGAGAGAGGCAGCAAGGGAGGGAGGGAGCAAGGAAGTGAGAGGGAGGGAGAGAGGGAGGGAGAAAGGGAGGGAGACAGGAAAAGAGAGGGAAGGAGGCAGGAAGGAAGGAAAGAAGGAAAGAAAGAAAGAGGGCTGGACAGCTGGCTCAGTGGCTAAGAGCACTAGCTGATCTTCCAGAGGTCCTGGGTTCAGCACTGACATGGAGGCTGACATCTGTGTAACTCCAATCCCGGGGAATCCAGTCACGTTCTCTTGTCTTCATGGGCACCAGGCATGCACACGGTACACAGACATATGTGTAAGGAAAACACCCATACACATAAAAATAATTTTTAAAAGGCCAATGAGTAAATAAATTATTAATAAATAGAAAAAGAATAAAAATGAAAAAATAGGTCAACAACCAGGATAAATTTGGTCCCCTGAGATTGATCTCTTTATGCAAGGATTTCACAAAGCTGTTCTCTGGCTTCCACATGTGTACCCCCACCCCACATAATAATAAATTCATTTTTAAAACTAATCCCAGCTCTTGGGAAACAGAGGCAGGTGGATTTCTATGAGTTCAAGGTCAGCCTGGTCTACATACTGAGACTCCCTGAGACTCCATTAAAAGAAAGAAAAGAAAAGAAAATATGGTAAATGTTTGTAATCTCCACTGAAGACACAGGAATAGACAAATCTCCTTGGAACTTGCTGACCAACATTTGTAGCCTATTTGATGAGTTCCAGGCTTGTTGGGAAATTTACCTTAAGCAAAAAAAAAAAAAAAAAAACAAAAAAACAAAAAAACAAACAAACAAAAAAAACAAAAAACAAAAACAACAAACAAGTAGCAGCTGTGGTGATTTAAATGTAAACAGCCTCTACGGGCTCATGTGTATTGAATGTTTGATTCCTAGTTGGTGGGCATCTATGGGCTCATGTGTATTGAATGTTTGATTCCTAGTTGGTGGCTGATCTAGGAAGGATTAGCAGGTATTATTGGAGGAAGTGTGACCCTTGGAATGGTCTTTGATGTTTCTCACTGCCTCCCGTCTTTGGTTTAGAATATAAGCTCTCAGCTACTGTTCCAGTGCCATGCCTACCTTCCCTGTTCCCTGCCATAATGATCATGGACTAAACTGTAATCAAGCTCCCGATTTAATGTTGTCTTTTATAAGTTGCTTTGGTCACGATGTTTCATCATCGCAGTAGACAGTAACTAAGACAACAGCGCTTGAGGAAAGACACCTGAGGTTATTTTCTGACCTCCACATGTACACATACATACCACACATACACACACATACACACATGCACAGACACACATGCACAGACACACATGCACACACACTAAACATACCACACACACATGACACATACAATCTCTCTCTCTCTCTCTCTCACACACACACACACACACACACACACACACACACACACACAAGCTTTTACTCATGAGCACAAATAATGCTGGGAGAAAGGCCTAGAAAGACACAAGCCAGTCAGGCATGAGGCTGTTGTGAGAAAACACTTCAGGATGGGCCTGCAGGAAGTAGGTAGGAGTTGACTATAGGAAAGGGCACAGGGGATAGAGTTGAAGAGGGCCCCTGCTTTCTGACAAGGTCAAAGAATTTTTTCGAGACAGGGTTTCCCTGTGTAACAGCCCTACCTGTCCTGGAACTAGCTCTTGTAAACCAGGCTGGCCTTGAACTCACAGGGATTCACCTGCCTCTGCCTCCCAGGTGCTGGGATTAAAGGTATGCACCACCATCGCCGGGCCTTCTTCACTTGGATTTATTACTCTTCTGTAGGAACCCTTTCTAGAATGGACTCTAGGGAAAGCTGGTTTGAATTAACCTACCTCCCCTGGCTCTTAGCTAGGAGCCCTGTGTTAGTAAGAGGAGTATGGATCTTATTTTCTCAAAGAAGCCTCTCTGGGCTGAGTATTAAGGTTTGGGTTTGCCAAGGTCTTTTGAAACCAGGACTAACCAGGAAGTAGGAAAGGGCCAAAGAGGAGACTTAGAAATAGTCAATAAAGAATGTTAAAAATGAATCAGTCAGCCAGACAGTGGTGGCCCGTGCCTTTAATCCCAGCACTGGGGAGGCAGAGGCAGGCGGATCTCTCTCTGTGAGTTCAAGGCCAGTCTGGTCTACAGAGCAAGTTCCAAGACTGGCTCCCTAGCTACTGAGAAACCCTGTCTTGAAAAACCAAAACCAACCAACCAAACAAACAACAACAACAACAACAACAACAACAAAAATCAGCAAACAAACTACCCTCAGGGGCTTAAACTTTATAAACTATATACTATCCAGGCACGAGTTAATAACCATCAAACTAGACTTCACATTCAAAGAAAAATAAATTATCTGCAGACACCACATTTCACCTTTTAACCAGAATCCCTCAATCAGAAGTCCACATGCAAGAGAGAGATCTGGTTTCTCAGAGTCACCTACCTTTCCAGGGTTTTCTTGGTGGGCATAAAATTTATTCTAGTTTACACAGGTTTATCTATTTATTCAAGTTTACACAGGTTTATCTATTTATTCTAGTTTACACAGGTTTATCTATTTATTCAAGTTTACACAGGTTGGTTTTAGGTTGGGTTTTTTTGTTGTTGTTTTTGTTTTGTTTCACGTAGGTTGACTTTTTTTAACAAAGGTTACTGTATTTATTGGTTATGGCGTCTGTGTTATAATAATAAACAGCCCAACCAAAGCAAAGTAAGGAAAGAAGGTTTATATCCTAGGGACTGAGAAGGCATGGAGGCAGTAGCTGGAGGCAGCTGGTCACGCAGTGTCCTCAGACAGGAAGCGGGTGGACCCCACAGTGGTGCTCAGCTCTCTTTCTCTTTTTGAGTCCAGCAGTTAAGACCGGCCTTGCACACCAGTTAACTGCTCTAGTGAATCCCTCACAGGCACACCTAGAGGTGTGTTTCCTAGGTCAGTCCAGATCCTGTCAATCATTACAGTGATTTGACAGGAGAAAGAAAGATGTACCCACCTTGAAGGTAGGAGCCTGATGCGTAAGTGACGTTAACAGTGTTGATTAGGTCTAGTGGCTCAGGCCTATAATTCTAGCTTCTCTGAAGGCTGAGGCAGGAGGATAGAAAAGTACAAGGCCTGCCGGGACTATAGAGTGAGGTTTAGGGCAGGATGGGTAACTCAATGAAGAGGGCTGGTGGTATAGCTCATTGACAGCACTCTATTTTGTTGCTGTTTTAGTTTTGTTTCTTTTTTGGTTTTAGAGACAGGGTTTCTCTGTGTAGCCCTGGCTGTCCTAGAACTCCCTCTGTAGACCAGGCTGGCCTCAAACTCACAGAGATTTGCCTCTGCCTCCCAAGTGCTGGGAATAAAAGCACTTCTTGGTAGCATTCTTGCCTAGCATGTATGAGGGCCCAGATTTTCCAGTACTAAAAAACAAAAGTTTGGGTATATGTAAGATAAAATGATAGATCAAGGTCAGGGAAGATGGCTCAGTGGGTGAAAGTCCTCTTTACCAAGCTTAATAATCTGCCCCAGAACCCACACAGTGGAGAGAGAGAAAACTGACTCCAACCAGATGTCCTCTGACCTCCACATGTGGGCTGCGGTACTCTTGTGGTGTTCTGCCCCACCACCTTCCACAAAAATCAATCATCAATCAATCAATCATTCAATTTATCAATCAATCAGTTTGATCAACAGTTGCCAAGGACAGAGATCAGGAGCAGGAACTAAGTGAAAATGGACCTGAGGAGCAAATCTGTATGTTAGAAACTGGATTGTAGTGATGTCTGAGAACTTAAGTTCCCAGGGGGAAAAAAAAGCCACGTGGATGTTAAATATTCTACAAGGCTAACTGTAGAGAGCTGGAATGTTGCAAGTCCAGACGCTAATTATCTTAGCTATCTTATCTCCTACATAGGCATTTGTTGTCCACCCCCCCCTCCCGTGTGTGACCCAACTTCCTCGGGACTATTAAGTAAATCCTCTTAGTTGCACTTCCTCCCAGCTCTCCCTAACCCAAATGCTAAGAAAGTCATCAGATGACATCTGAGGTCTACAGGCAGGGATTTCCCAGCCTTGCTGAAACCTGCCAGCCTGATGGTCCAATGCATTTGGAAAGAGTCTGCTGATTTTTCTTGTTCTGCTACTATAAAGATTTCACAAAACTGTTGCTGTGGTGGTTGTTGTATGTGTGGGGGTGTCTCTTGATTCTTGTCTTCTTAGGAAAGGATTCTGTCAAGAGATGTAGACAGATTGATTAGACGTTTCCTTAATAAAGCAGGAGTTTGGTCAGTAAATGCAAGTAGAACATTCCCTAGGGTGTGGAAGCTGGGGGAGCAGCTCAGTAGATAAAACAGAGAGAGATTAAAATGCACTTCCCTTGCCCAAGGAGCCCCAAAATGAGTTATGCATTGTGAATTTTAAAGAGGCTTCTATGAATATTTATGAGGTAAGTAACATTCATGAGGTAAGATGACAATTTCTCCATCTTAAATCATGAGCAGGGTCTTCTTCCTTTTTGCGGCTTTCTTCCCATTATGTCAACAAAAGGGAAGATGTAGCAATCCCATAATGTAAATGATATTCTAACGATGTCACATTTCTTGAGGATGCAAGCCCTTTGATTGTGGACATGTGTAGGTAAATGTCCTGGTTCCCCCACTGAACTGCTGACCCAAGGATGTCTCCTCCCAGAAGAGCGTTCTGTTGTCAGCAGGCATGGTTACCAAGAGGGACCTGTAATTACCTTCACTTTACCAGCTGCTCTTTAGCTGTGCCTGGGAGTGGGGCCGTGTCTCCTTCCTGGAGTAGGTGATGCTCTCATACAAGCTTTTCTTTAAAAAAAAACTTTTTTTTAAATTTATGTGCTCGTGTCTCTGTGAGCACATGCTACTTGTATGTTGGTGCCCAGGGAAGCCAGGAGAGCATGTAACTCCCTGGAACTGGAATGCCAGGAAATTAGGAGCCTCCTTAGCTGAGTGCAGGAAACCGAATTTCATTCTTCTGGAAGAGTAAAAGTTGCTCTTAAGTCTTAACTGCTGAGCCAGCTCTCTTTTCTGCAGAAGTTGTTCTTTCTTATTCAATTTAGTCTTTTGCCCCAGGGAATTCTTTGTGGGTGCCAGTCAGACCCTGCTAAAATGAGACCAGCTCTTCTTTGTCTGGTGAGCTTGGCTGTCTCATAACCAGCTGTCTTTTGTGTTTCCAGGCAGGGTTTCTCTGTGTAGCCCAGCTTGTCCTCAAACTCATTTTGTAGGCCAGGCTGGCCTTCAAACTCAGATCCAACTGCCTCTGCCTCCTGAGTGCTGTGATTAAGGGCGTGCACCACCATGCCCAGCTTGCAAGCTCCTATTTACCTTCCTCAATGTTCCTGTTCTCAGCATTCTAACATTAACATTTAACATTGATTTTAACTGAAGCACTGTTTTTAATCATGTTGGAACAAGGAATTTGGGGTAACCTAGGTCTGTGTTTCCTGGCTTTAGTTACTTATATTTGGCTAGAATAAGCCCTTTTATTCTCTTTAAGATAATAGCTGTAGTATGTGTGTGTGTGTGTGTGTGTGTGTTTCATGGCAGGTATTCTTTTTTTTTAAATTGCTATTTATTGAGTCTACATTTTTCTCTGCTCCCCTCCCCACGGCAGGTATTCTTACCTTAGTTTTTGAGACAGTGTCTCTCACTGAACCAGGGACTGGTTGGCAACTGGGGTAGGTATCCAAGCAGCTCAGGGTCCCGTTGCTCAGGTTATAGATGCTTGGCCTCATACCTGGCTCTTTACGTGGGTGTCAGGGATTGAATTCGGGTCCTCACACTTTTGAAACAAGCACCTAACCTACTGGGCCATCTCCCCAGCCCAAGAGCTGTGTTTTCTGAATTGGTACTATGCAAGTTTACATTTACTAAAAACTTAAAACTGTACATTTATATCGACTACTTTTAAAGATCTATTTATTTTATACATATGAGTGTTTTGTCTGCATTTAGGTGTGTGCACCACATTGGTACCTGGTACCCAGAGAGGCCAGAAAAGGCTGCTGGATCCCCTAACCTGGAGTTACAGATGGTTGTAAGCCATCGTGTGGGAAACCGAACCGGTGTCCTTTGTAAGAACAACAATGCTCTTAACCTCTGAGCAACACGGAGTACCTGTTATATTTGAACTATATTTCAGTAAACCTATTAAAAAACAAAAATCAAGTTAGTGTGGTGGTGCATGCCTGTAGTCCCTGCACTTGGGAGGTAGAGGCAAGAAAAGAGGATCAGGAATTCAAACCCAGCCTCAGCTACATAGAGAGTTTGAGGATCTATAGGACTGTCTCTAAGAAACAAACCAAACCAAACCAACGTTTGGGGAATAAGTAAAATACCTGTTGCAGTGAGACTGCAAAGGGGCCCATTACCCTCCAAATATAGAAGGCTCATTAGACCACTAATAGGTGGCAAACAAACACCTCATCCAAACAGCTACTCAATGAATGAAGCGGGTGTGTGGGGAGGGAGGGGGCTTCCGGGTCGCAGCTGGGCCTGCTCAGTAGCACGTCATCGAAAGATTAAGGCAGTGATTGGCCAGCTAGTGGCAGCTGTGCAGAGAAGGGTCGGGTCTGTAGGCGAGCGACGTGAAAATCCCAGCTAGGGGCGGGGCCACGCGGTGCCTCGGGGCGGGGCCGGGCGGGGCGGGCTTCTGGAGCGCCGGCTACGCGCACGCGCCCTGGTGTTGCCGCTGTCGCCGCGGTGAGGAAAGTGGACGCGATGGCCGGGTCCGCGTGGGTGTCTAAGGTGAGCGCCACAGGGCATCAGGCTCGCGGGCGGCCCGGGAGGGCAGACTGTGATCCCTCCCCATGCCTGGCGGAGGCGAGCGCGCGGGGGCTGGTGGAGGCGGCGCACGGCCCGCGGGGAGAGTTTCGGGGAGTGTGGCCAGCACGCCGAGCGTGGCTAGCCCTGAGCCGGGACAGCCGCGCCCTCGGCAGGAACGCCCTGAAGGTCAAGGCGGCCGGCTCTGCTCCGGGTGTCCCTACCAGGCTCCTCCGGTACTGGAGCCCAGGCCTTGCGCGGAGCCCCGGAAGGTCACGGAACGGCCGCCCAGGCCCCGCGGCCCTGTTACCTGCCGGTTTCGGGGCAGCCAGCGGCACGGCCCAGGTCGCCCCTCCCAAGTCCCTCAGCCTTTGAGCCGCTAAACTATGGGAGTGAGAGGTTTTCCTAGGTGAGGGAATCCCAGGGCGGTCCTGCCGGCCGGATTTTTCTCCCTCTTGGAACTCTTCTAGCCTGATGCCCCGGTAGCTGTTTCCCCTTCAGAGGACACAGGGCATCATGCTCCTTGGGATTACTCTGAACACTCAGAGAGGAAGACCGCAGCATCATCCTTGCACCTTCTGTTGTTGGGAACCCTGCTTTAGGTCTCTTTGATATGATGGCCCAGGTACAAGCTGGAAGGCAGCACTTGAGGTTACTTATGCAATCTTTTGGCTTCCCCGTGGGGCTGACCTGTCCCCAAAGACAGTCTTACTCAAGGTCATACAGGATGTCATTGTCATCTGGGAGAGGAACCCAAGTATTTTGATTTTTCAGGGCCCTTCTGCTTGTCTAGTGGCCAAGGTCACTTAGCCAGTTATGGATATAGTACTGACCAGGTCTTAGGTCATCTGATGCTAGAGCGAGTGGTCCCCTGAAATCTGCTATAAGCAATGCGATTTTTAACATAAAATTTGGTATTTCCCCCTCCCCCCTTTTTAAGTTTAAAGAGAGGTTTGGAGATGTACTATCATGTGCTGCTAATTCAATGTAGGGGGTCTTAGTTTTAAATCCTGATAATGCCATCAACCAAACTGTGTGCCCTGAGCAAATTACTTAATGTCTGTGACCCCACCTGTAAGATGGGTTGTGTCACAGAGTTGTTTGTGCTTGAAAGCAAGCACCTAGCCCATGCAGGACAAGAAAGCCTGGAGCTTTCATAGTTCTCAATGTATCTATCTTGGCAATTGCCAAGCAGTGGTTCTTGGGCCTCAGTAACTAGGCTTTTTCACTGGGTAGTTAGAGTCTACTTTGCCACGTTCTTCAGACCCACATCAGGACACATTTACTGTTAAAAGTGTAACGACAAGTTTGTCCTTTAATGTCTGGACTTAAGCTCCCTGCCTGATCCATCCTTAGTAGGTATAGTCAGACTTCAGGGGGAAGGATCGAGGAAGCTACACTGGTGGAGAGTTTGCTGGGAAGTTGGTTTTGCCTTTAGCTCTGTAAGAAAATTCCCAAAAGTTCAGGAATTATTGGCTGTAGGGTCAGAAGATGTCCCCTGGGACATGATTCCATGTGTGACCTTTGGCAGAGTGGCCTAGCTTTTAGGTCAGTCTCTGTAGGGATTAGGGCTCAGGAGAGGCTCCTGGGGCTAACTCATCAGGTGAAGTGCTAAATGGCATTTGGGGTTTCCTTCAGGAAGGCTATTTCTGGGTTTCCATTTAAGGGTTTTGCTTTGGTCTCAAGTATAGCTAAGGCTGTAGCTCAGGCTGACCTTGAACTCCTGGTCCTTTTTCTACTTCCCGATTGTTGGCATGATATAGGTGTGAGCCACCACACCCAGTTTCCCTTTAAGGTTTCATTTGTTTCTTTAAAAAAAAAAAAAAAAAAAGGTCATTTGTAGATCAAAGATTTCCCCAATGAGAAAAAGTGAGTTTTAAAGGCTTTTTAGCTCCCAAGACTAGGAGAGCCACCTCCAGCCCCTCCTTTCCACAGTACCTCTTGTTCTTAGGTAGAATATGAAAGTAAAAGGAAGGGAAGAGCCGCAGGGTTCAGGTGATTGGGGCCTGAAATCAAGTTCATGAAGCTAGGTTTTATAGAGGAAATATTATTTTATTTTAGTCCAAGATCATAGAGGAGAAATGGAAAAACGGGAAATACCGGCTGTTAGAGGAAAGTCAGTACAGGCATGGAAGCTGGGATGGGAGCCCTCAGCTGCACATAGCATTTTTCTGAGTGGCCTGGGTTGTTGTAGAAGGGTTTGTTGAGCATCAACCATGAGGCAGGAGGTGTCCCAGGCACTGTAGATGTAGTAGCAGCCAAAACATAAGAACGGCTTGCGTGTCTTGGGATATTGGTTGTTGCTGTGGCGGGGGAGACTGAGCCTGGTGCCAGGAAGCACTGTCCCACCGAGCTGCGCCCCCAGTGCTGTTCTTTTCCTCCAGTTGTGAAGTCAGGTCTCAGTAAACCACCCATGCTGTCCTTAAACTCACTCTGTAGCCTAGCACAGACTGGCAGGCATTGAACTTTCAATCCTCCTGAGGGCCTGGGAAAAATAAGACAGGGTGTAACAAAGTCTCTCTGCTCATGTATCTAACATGAAAAAGTTACATTAAAATTTTTTTTTAGCAGATTTGAATGTCTTTGGTCTGTGTATTCAATTATTTGATTTTATTGTAATAAGACCATTTCTGAAGGAGTCAGCTATTATTATATTTGAAAGCTTTTTTTCTTGAGACAGGGTCTCTCTGTAGCCTCGCACTCACTGTTTAGACCAGGCTAGCCTTCAGACTCAGAGAAATCCACCTACTTCTGCTTCCCAAGTGCTAGGTTTAAAGGTGTATGCTAGAGTTTGAAATACCTCTTTAAACGTGTACATATGCTATTGGTTATCAGAAAAAAATGTATTAATACTGAATGAGTGGGAGACTTGTTTTGTTTGTGTTTTTGTTTTTATTTTTTGAGACAGGGTTTCTCTGTAGCTTTGGAGCCTGTCCAAGAACTAGCTCTTGTTGACCAGGCTGGCCTCAAACTCAGAAATCCACCTCCCTCTGCCTCCTGAGTGCTGGGCTTAAAGGCGTGCGCCACCACCGCCCGGCTGAGTGGTAGGTTTGTTGAGTGACTTTTATTTTCCTTTTTTATATCTTTCTGTAGTCTCCAAATTAACAAATTAACAAATAAAGCTATACAAATAACAGTAATAACTATTTCCTGTACTCCTAGAAGAACTAAACAGTTAAAATATTCTGTGTGGCATTGGCATCAAATAGTGCTAAGTAAACTAGTTTAGGTTTACTATAAACTGTTATAATATTTTCAAAAGAGTTGGCCTATGATGGACACAGAAGACCTGGTTGTTTTTTTCCCTTTTGGCAGTATCGGGGCTGGTATATGTTAGGCAGGTGGTCTGCCTCTGAACTGTGCACCCAGCCCTCCTTAGTTTTTGAGTTAGGGTCTTGCTGAGTTGTCTTCATTAGTGTTGAGGATTCCCTGTAGCCCATACAGGCTTGGAACCTCCTACCTCAGTTTACTGAGTAGCTAGGACCACAGATCTGTTCCATGAGGCCCAGCAAGATTGTTTCTAATTTGCTGATTGGATATTGGAGAGATGGCTCCGTGGTTAAGAGCACTGGCTGCTCTTCCAGGGGACCCGGGTTCCATTTCCCATGTGGTGGCTTATAACCGTCTATAACTCTAGCTCCAGAAGACCTCCCTGGGCACCAGGTACATGTGTGCAGGCAAAACACCCATATGCATAAAATTCTATAATAATAATTTTAAAAAAGAACTCAGTAATTTGCTTATTGGTCACTCTGATCTTAGACAAATCCCGGCCTTTTCTTCCTTCCTTCCTTCCTTTTATTTTGGCCTTGAACTCATAGGGATTCACCTGTCTCTGCCTCCCAAATGCTGGGATTAAAGGTGTGCGCCACCACCGCCCAGGTGCAAATCCCAGTCTTTGACCTTCTATCTACAGAATTAGTTTGGAGAGGAGCCACGCTCTGGTTCCTTAAGGACCCCTCTGGCTTTAAATCTGGTGATAATTTTCTTAGAGCATATGGCTTTCTCTGGTGGTCAAGAGGATTAACAAAACTAACCAGAACATTAGAGAAAACTAAGATTTGAGGCAAAAAAAAGTGTAGTTCCATTTTGTCTTCAAAATTTTTTTGACAGTTTACACTTATAAACTCAGACTTCAAAAAACAGTTCAATGCTGAGCTTGGCAGCGGGGTGGGGGGCTGGGGAGGTGGGGCGGGGAGGGGTTTTGCTCAGTCTGTAAAGTGCCCACCCTGCAAACACGATGACCTGAGTTAAGATTTCCTGCATCTACATTGAAAAAGGTTGGGCAGAGACCTGCCCTTTCCTAAACAGAAATGGAGGGGGAACGGGTTGGGAGGGAAAGCAGAAAGCAGGAACGGGGGGGGGGGGGAAGAGGAGGGAGGGGAAACTGCTGTCCGGATATAAAATATATAAATTTATTTAAAAACAAAAAAGGCTGGATGGTGGCACATGACTATAATTCCAGCATTAAGGAGGCTGAGACAGGAGGATCCCTGGAGCTCACTGCCAGCTCTTCCTAAATTGGTGAGCTGTGGGTTCAGTGAGCTCACCCTTCTCAAAAACTAAGAGGAGGACACTTGGTGTGGACATCTGGCTTTCACACGCATGTACACACATGCATATATACACTAATATACTACACATGCATACATAAACCCCCAAAGAAAGAAAAAGTACAGAACTTTAGTTCTACCATTTCAATTCAGCCACATTGAGCTAATAATATTTGAGAAAATTATTCCTGAAAAGTCTCCAAGTTAAAAAAAAAAAGGAATTGAGTTCTTCCAAGGAAACCTATCAAAAATGACTTTTCCTCCAGTATTTGTGTTTAGTTCTGTGCATGACATTTCTCTGTTGTATTGACGTAGGTCTCTCGACTGCTGGGTGCATTCCACAACACAAAACAGGTGACAAGAGGTTTGGCCGGTGGTGTGAGTATAATTATGTCTTTACTTTTCCTTTTAGAAGTTTCTCAAGAAAGATGCTCAAATACATTATTTAGCATTCCGTCTTCATTTATTTAATGCTAAAGGGAATTGGCCATACTTCTAATGTATGTTAAAATTATTGGCTGACAATTACACAGATCTCATGTCATTTTCCTATTGAAGAGAAGTCTGTTACATCTGGCTATGTAAGCCTGTCACAGATATCTTCCAGGAGTCAGGATAAAAATAAAAGTTACCCTAAAGCTGTTACTTTATTTTGTAATCTCATTAGTGTCTTAAGACACTTAGGGTTTATGATTTTTTTGGAAACATACAAGTTGAGAGAAAATTGTTGAGAAGCTTCAAAAACTTTGCTTTGCATTTTGTTTTCTGAGCTTCCCTAAAAGCAGTAGATTGGTTATCATCTATGAACGTCTTGTGCTTCTCTGGGCCCTACAGACCTACACTCTCTATATGCAGTCTGTAGACCCCGTATTAGTGGATCACCTAGTGCCCATTAAATCTGCTGTTTTTGGAACTCCCGACTTTAGAGTTCTGTGCTTGAAAAGCTGATGGCACATTTTTGGAGCATTCCAAGACTGTGTGTCAGTAACTTCCTATTTATTATTTTTTCCCTTTTTATAGAACCTGATTTGATTTTGTAATTCCTTCATTCTTATACTCCCACATCACATTTCATGCCATGAGGAATTGATGAGACCATAGTACATTTCTTCCTCTATTTGCTGGATGTACTGGAGAAGAAAAGTAGCTTCTTAGATGGCATTACATGTGGGAGAACAGGAAGAAGGAGCCTCTGGCCCTGCTTATGCCAAAAATGCAGAAATGAGCTCACAGCAGCTGAATGCATGAACAAGACCAGTGCAAGCCCAAAGCAGACCAAATTCCAGCATGGGAGGGGTATGGGGCACACAATCCTACCTCTAGCTGCAGAGTGATTGGTGGTTATTAGCTGCTGGGAGAGAGAGTTAGTTTTCTCTGATTAGATTATAGGCCCTGGTCAGATGACCGTGCTCCGCTCCGTTTGAAGTCCACAAATCCTAGAATATTTGAGCAGTACAGATTGGTCTTGATGGTCAAAAGAAGAAAAAGGACACAAAGTTAGATGGGTGGGGAAGGCAGGGAGAGATGGGGAGGGAGGTGAATATGAGCAAAACACATCGTATGGAATTCTCAAAAAAAGGATAAAAGTTTTTAAAAATATAGAATAAGACTTTCATTTCAAGCTCAAGAATAACCAAGTTAGTATTTCAAAGCCATTCTGAAGCTGGACTTGATGGTATAGGTCTGTGATCCTAGCTGCTCAGGAGGCTGAGCTAGGAGGGTCAGAACAAAAATGGATGAAGTCTGATTTTCTCGGGGGTTTCAAACAGACCTCTGGAGTTCTGTTTTATGAGCCTGACTTTTTCCTGAGAACTTCCCAGCATTCCACAGTCTGAAGCTGGGCTTTCGTGAGGAGCAGCGAGTTAGCAATGCTGAAATGGTTGCTCTCTTGGGATCTACAGACCTGAATTAGTCCGTCATTGGAGCTTGTCTGAAAAGAAGTATAAGTCAGGAAGTATGCTTGGTAGTTTATTTTTGTTTTATTGAAGAGCATAATTTGCATTACTATTTAAACTTCCAAACTCATTTGAGAGCAGAGACATGGAGTATCATAGAGTTGGTTTCTCTTCCACTGTCGTGATCGCAGTGGGAGGTTTGTCTGCTTCTTTAAAGTGTTTGGGTCTTTCCAACATACCTGGGAAAGTGAGTTTCTCTGTGAGTGATACTCTTTTTTAAAAAAGTCAAAAACCAATCCTTACTATTTTCTCAATGATTTTTTCTGTTCAGGTTCAGACAGTAACTTTAATTCCAGGAGATGGAATTGGCCCAGAAATCTCAGCCTCGGTTATGAAGATTTTTGATGCTGCCAAAGTAAGTGCTTTTAAATTCTCTTAAAGGTACTCCACAGAGGCTCTCTTAGCCAAGATGAATTGTTTTAAGTTTCTATATAGTTTTGTGGGGTCTGTTGTTAAGTAGTCTCCACAAATTTTCTACTTAAAAAAAAATAGGACTGTGAGATGACTCAGTGAGTAAAGGCGCTCACAGCCCGGCCTGCTGACCTGAGCCCAGTCACAGGCGCTCACAGCCTGGCCTGCTGACCTGAGCCCAGTCACAGGCACTCACAGCCCGGCCTGCTGACCTGAGCTCAGTCACAGGCGCTCACAGCCCGGCCTGCTGACCTGAGCTCAGTCACAGGCGCTCACAGCCCGGCCTGCTGACCTGAGCCCAGTCACAGGCGCTCACAGCCCGGCCTGCTGACCTGAGCCCAGTCACAGGCGCTCACAGCCCTACCTGCTGACCTGAGCCCAGTCACAGGCGCTCACAGCCCGGCCTGCTGACCTGAGCCCAGTCACAGGCGCTCACAGCCCGGCCTGCTGACCTGAGCCCAGTCACAGGCGCTCACAGCCCGGCCTGCTGACCTGAGCTCAGTCGCCAGCTCCTGCATGGGGGAAGAGAAAACCTACTCTCGATCTCCACCCATACTGTGGCATGCACACACTACCCACATGAACATACATAAGTGCACCCAAATAAATGAATGAATAAAATTATTTTAAAGCTGAGTGTGGTTGTCCAGGCCTTAATCCCAGCATTTAGGAGGCAGAGACAGGCAAATTTCTGCATTCAAGGCCAGCTTTGGCTATGTAGCAAGTTCCAGACCAGCCAGGGCTACCTAGTGAGACCATCTCAAAAAAGGTTGTCTTATTTATTTACCTTTTTAAAAGATTTATTTTGTTTTGTACATAAGAGTGTTTAGCCTGCAAGTCTGTATGTATACCACATGCTTGCCTGGCTCCTGTGGAGGCCAGAAGAAATTGCTGGGTCCTTAGAACTGAAGCTGTGGATGGATGGTTGTGAGCCATCCTGTGAATACGGGAAGTTATCCCTGGGTCCTCTGCGAGAGCAACAGATGATCTAAGCCGCTGAACCGTCTCCAGCTCCTGTTTACTTTTGACACAGTCCTGCTCTCAAGCCTAGACTGGTTTAGAACTCACTGTGTAGCCTAGGCTGGCCTTGAATTTGTAGTGTTCAAGCCTCAGCCTCCTGAGAGCTGGATGATTGTCTTGTCTCTTTAATCATGCCTGTCTCGGTGCTGTCACTGTCATGGACAGTTATAATCAGATAGCACTGCAGTACTCGTGACTCTTTAAACCCTGCTTGGGACCAAGGTGTTTAAATCTTGCCCACTCACCTGCCTGCCTTACTGTATCTAACAGAAAATGCTTCAGAACTTATATAGGTGGTTTTCAAAAGAAGCTTTTTCATGTATTATAGTTTTGGTGTGTTGGAGATTAAACTTGGCTTTGCACGTGCTAAGCATGAATCCTTGTTAAAATTCAGGCATCTGTACTGACCCGCCCTTGGGGTCCTTACAGGATATGTCCTCAGCTGCAGCCACTAAGAGCACCTCCTGTTCACGTTTGCTACATTCCCTTTAAAAGGGGGCCTTGTCCACCTCCCGTCTCTTTCTCTTCTGTTACTCTTATCCCCAGGGACCAGTCACTGCCCCCATCCCCCCCGTCCCCTTGTCTATTCTCCTTTCTGTCTTATGTCTCCTTTTCCAATAAACCTCCTATGTGAGCCCTGTTGCATGGTGTGACTTCTCTTCTTGGGGTTTTTAAATAAATTACAACATTGGTTCCCTGACCGGGAAAGGCTTTCCTGTGTTTCCTCTTGCCCACTGGCATCTGAGGCATGCTGGGACTCTGGAACCCACTCCTCATAGGACAGCCTTACTTCTCCACCTAATGGATCACTGGGCTCCTCTATCTGACACCTGCATGATTGGTAGGCCCCCTCTTCTCCACCTCTGGCCATTTCCCACAAGTTAGGACTCATCTCTCAAGTGTGATTTCTCATCTCCTTAGCCTTGTTAAACCCTGGTACCAGGCAACCATGGCTTTCTTGGGCTTGGGGCCCTTGGCCCCTGCTCTGTGTTTAATGAATTACTGAGCAGCCTGTGACTTCTCAAAATCAACCCCCTCTGAATTCCTAGGAAGATAGGAATTACAGACCCTTGGGTCTCAAATACCTGCCCAACTCATGGGAACTTTGGCATCGCCTATACCTCCAACTTTTGCACTCAGTGCCCGATTTAAGGGCTTCTAAACTCATCTGCCTTTGTGGGCAGATCTCATCCAAATACCCCTTAGATATTGCTTTCTGATCTTGTCTTTTCCACCTGCAACAAATTTGCTTTCTGATCTGCTCTCTTCCACCTACGACAGGTCTGCTCGTTCACTGGCAGCTGGGTCTTTGGTGGGGCTACCTGCCTCTGACCGTTCCCCTGGGTGTGAAGTTTCATTTGTCAAGCACAGTCCTCACCTTGCCTTCTGGCTTTTCTCAAAGTCCTGGTACCAGGTGAATGTGTCCCTCTTGGGCTCAGAGCCCTTGGCCCCTGTTCTTGTGTGACAACACACGGGACAGCCTGAGCCTACTTAATCTGATCCTCTCTGAATTCCTGGGATGCTAGGAATTGCAGACCCTTGGGTCTGACTTCTCTACCTCACTTAAGGGAACTGTGTCATACTTCCTCATTCCCATTGAGATGTCCTTTGGAGACCTACTGACCACTCCTTTCAGATCATCTGGCCTCAGTATTTCTTGAACCAGGCAGTAGGAGTTCTTCACTTTCTTTCTTTTGTTCTAAGACCTGCTAGTGTCTGTCTGGTCTCCCTTTCCAAATGTCCCATCTGTTTGCTGCATCGTGCAGGTCAGATGGAGAAGCCAGCTTCCTCTTGCTCAGCACACACCGGCTTTCCCTTTCTTTTTATTTATTTACTCAACTCCTGTTCCCATTTGGCCTTGGTGATCTTTCCCATCATTTTTACGTGCCTTGTCAGGAGACAGCCGTACTAGTTGGAGACAAATTTGTTCTGTTTCACTTTTTACTATTGACTGCCCTCAGTAGTCAACCACCTGTGTCTTATGAATCAGATAGGAAGAGGGTGTCAGGGTGATGTTGCAGTGATGGGAAAGGAACAGCTGCTTTCAATTCTTGTGAGCTCCAGGGAGTCGACTTGGATCCACCTCGAAAAGTATTTTACCAGGTCCAAGAGGCACCGAACGGCCCCACAGGGCATGGACGGTGAAATAAAATAGCCATCTACCCTAGAATGTGAACCCCAGATTTCTCAGGTCCCCAGATATGGTCTACACCCCTTAGGTCAGCAGGAAGCAGTCTCGAGAACACAGTGTCCTCATCCCCATCTCACCTACTACCCCTTTCTAACTCCTCACCTTTTTAAGAGGGAGGAATGTTAGTATTCGGGCATCTGCACTGGCCCGCCCTTGGGGTCCTTACAGGAAAAAACCTCAGCTGCAGCCGCTAAGAGCACCTCCTGTGCACATCCACTACATTCCCTTTTAAAAGGTGGGCCTTGCCCATTGCCCATTTTTCTCTCTCTCCCTCCCCCCCTTCTCTCTCTCTCCTCTTCTGCCACCCTGGTCCCCAGGAACCAGTCTCTGCTCCCCCCACCCCGTCTTCTTCTCTGTCCCTTTTCTGCCCCTTCTCTCTCTCCTATTAAACCTCCTATGTGAGCCCTCTTACATGGTATGACTTCTCTTCACTGCATTTTTAAATAAATTATAACACCTACCACTGAATTATGCCTTTTTTTTTCTGTTCTGGTATTGCGGTCAAGCATGGAATATTATTCCTACAGCCCAACTTTCAGTTGGGGTAGATATCTTAAGAAATTTTTGTTTGGGGGACTTTAGACTGTAACCTGGCTTTTTATTGTTGTTAGAACTGTGTAGTGTAACAAAATAGCTATGAGTTGAAGAATGAAATTTATTGAAATTATATGAACTCTCTTTTTTCCTATATGAGTTTCTAATGGAAATTCCTGCAGATGAGATAATGGGTGTAAGCTCCTTCTGAACAAGGTCCACATCTTTTTCTATACTTCTCTGTCTGGCTGTGTGCAGACAGTGTGCTGGCTGGCAGATGTCAGCTTTCATGACAGGTGGATGGGGAAAGAAGGGAACATGAGTTTGTGCTTTAAACCAGGACTTTCATAGGTAGTTCTTGTTCTTTGGACAGTTTTATTCAGATATAATTCGCATATTCACATCATTCATTAAAATGGTACAGTCCAGGGCCGGGAGTTGGCTCTGGATAAAGTGCTGTGCAGGCGTGAGGGCCTGAGTTCAGCATGTGTCTGCAGTCCCAGCCCTTCTGTGTGAGGTGAAAGGACCGGCTAGCCTGGCATATGCAGCAGTGAGCAGCAACAGACTCTGTTTCTAATACAGTGGAAGGTGAGAACCAACACCAGAGTTGATATCTGGCCTTTATATATCATTGCGACTGTAAAAAAGCATCCACAGATAACTACCATCCAGTCCAGTGATTTTTAGTATATTCAGAGTTGTGCAGCCACACACACAGACCGTCTAATTTAGAACAATTTTATCACCAAAAAAGATAACCCATAATGTGTAGCAGTCACTCTATGTCTTACCCAGCTCTAGGTAATCATTTGCTTTTTCTCTATAGATTTGATAACCTATTCATATCAATAAACTCATACATGGTCTTTTCTGGTGGACTTTTAGCTCTTAGCATTGTGGTTTCAAGGCTCATCCATCTATTAGTGCTATGAATCATTTCTGTGAACCTTATACCCCCTTCTTATGTTAATCTAATTATAGCTACCTTAAGAGTCCTTGTGAAGAAAATAAGTGAGCAGGTGGCAGCTGGATGTGATGGCTGGGCCAGAGTAAAGGAGAATCCCTGGGGCACACTAGTGAATATCACTTACAGCTTGTCAGGGACTTTCAGGACCTATGGTCCATGTGTTTACTAGTGCATCCAGTCTTGATGCACCATCATTATAATCTGAACACCAGAGTTGTTTAAGTCTGTTCAGTTCACTGTGCTATTGCCTGACTTCTAGGCCCCTATTCAGTGGGAGGAGCGGAATGTCACTGCCATTCAAGGACCAGGAGGAAAGTGGATGATCCCTCCAGAAGCCAAAGAGTCCATGGATAAGAACAAGATGGGCTTGAAAGGTACAGTGGAGAGGAGGCTTTGGTTGTTCCCAGGCGTTCTATTTTGAGAGTACATGCATGTCAGCCAAGTACAGCCTGACGTCTATCAAAAGTAAAGAGCGCCTTTTATGAAGTATCTAAGGTACCTTATTTATTTATTGAATGTTTTATGTTTGTGAGACTGGGTCTCACTGTGTAGCCCAGCTGACCTAGCACTTGTTTTATGTGCAAGGTTAGCTTTAAACTTGCGATTCTTCATGTTTTAGCCTTCTGAGTGCTGGAATCACAGTCATGCATCTCTAGATGTTGCTTTCTTTATTTGCTCTACCATGGAAGTATATTCTTGGCCTGAGATGATTATTTCTTATTTGGGACATTTGTTGTTTTTGTTTGATTGATTTTTTTGAGACAGGGTTTCTTTGTGTAGCTTTGGAGCTTGTCCTGGAACTCTCTCTGTAGACTAGGCTGGCCTTGAACTCACAGAGATCTTCACCTGCCTCTGCCTACCTAGTGCTGGGATCAAAGGTGTACACCATCACCACCTGGCAAAAGTTCATTCTCGTTTAAGATTTATTTTATTATGTATACAGTGTTCTGTCTCCATATATGCCTATTAGCCAGAAGAGGGCACCAGATCTTATTATAGATGGTTGAGAGCCACCATGTGGTTGCTGGGAATTGAACTCAGAACCTCTGGAAGAGCAACTGGTGTTCTTAATCTCTGAGCCATCTCTCCAGCCCTGGGACATTTGTTTTAAGACTTTAGTAACAACATTAAAGTATTGCTGGCCAATACCAACTTTACTGTGTCTGTTATTTTTAACTCCATTTACCTCTAGTCAGACTTTTAATGCTTTTATTATCTTTATACATGCTTAAGGCCATGATTCAGAATAATTAGCACGTGACAGTTTGAAATTTGGCACAGGCTTTAAACCATGTTCAGGTCCATCTTTTGTGAGCCACTGGCTGGTAAGCTTAGGCCAAGTTATTTCTCTGGGGTTGTTCGGTTTTTCCCTTTTACTTGTAAGCGTCCCTCTTGAGCACTGAGGCTTAGCAGGTGCTAAGCTCCTGATGCAGTGATTGGTCCTCAGACGTTCTCAGGACAGGAAATGCAGGCCATATCCCAGAAACCTCCCTAGAGGATTTGTTCCTCCTCTTGGATCTTTTTCTTTCTTTATTTGCTCTCCCATAGAACTGTTTTCTTGACCTGAGATGGTCTAAGGGAGGGGCAAAGTTGAAGCCAGAACACATTTTACAGAAGCCAGGTGGGTTAGTGGGTTCCCTGTGAGACCAAGCATATCCTGTTGTCATCTGACTGTTCTTCCTTACAGGCCCACTAAAGACCCCAATAGCAGCTGGCCATCCATCTATGAATCTATTGCTCCGTAAGACATTTGACCTTTATGCCAATGTCCGGCCGTGTGTCTCCATTGAAGGTTATAAAACCCCTTATACGGATGTAAATATTGTCACCATCCGAGAGAACACCGAAGGAGAATACAGTGGAATTGAGCATGTGGTACGTTCATCTCTTCATCTCAGAGATGAAGGTTTTTTTGTTTTCTTTTGTTTTGTTTTTTTTCCTCAGAGATGCTTTGCGAGCGTGTGTTTGTGTTTTGACACAGGGTCTCTCCATAGTCCAGGCTGTCCTGGACCTCACTGTGTAGACCAGGCTGGCCTCAAACTCACAGGGATCTACCTGCGTCTTTCTCCCTGTTGCTGGGATTAAAGGTGTGAGCCACTGCACCTGGCTCAGAGAGGTTTTTATTCCCTGTGGGGTTTCCTTCTGTGCAATTGAGGCAGATGTTCAGATTCTCAGTTGAAAATATTTCTGAAAGACATTGCCTCTGGGAGGAGCAGAAGTTGGTGGGTGTTGTGGTGCTGTGGGTCTCCGGCTGACTACTCAAACAAATGAGAGAAAGAACCTGACCTGGTTTGTGGTGTAGACTTGTGAATCCCACTCCATGGCTACATCATGTAGTCACTGTCCAGAAAGGCTTGTGATGCCTGTCCTGTGGGGCTGGAGATAACGTTGACTGCACAGCCCGTCCAGTGAAGCCCGGCTTCCTCTCTTTCAGATTGTTGATGGTGTCGTGCAGAGCATCAAGCTCATCACAGAAGAGGCGAGCAAGCGCATTGCAGAGTTTGCCTTTGAGTATGCTCGGAACAACCACCGGAGCAACGTCACAGCAGTGCACAAAGCCAACATCATGTGAGTCGTGGAGGGGCTGAACTTGCTTTGCTGTGGGGATGGAGCTTCCAGGACTTAATCTCCAGCTTGTTCTCTCTCTGTGCCCCAGAGTTTAGAAAAGAACATTGTATCAATCAGAGTGGCATTTTCTCCTTTGGTCCCTCCTGAGGAAATGAGAGGAACAAATGAAGCGGGCCAGGAATTCATGTCCTGGAAGTTAAATGTGGCTGAGGTATCAGAAGGAAGCTGGAGAAGATGTTAGGTTAGCAGAGGCCATGCAGTTCATGTTTCCCAAGTGGGGGAGCAGGGGTGTTTCTGAAGTGCCATGTGCTCAGGGCTTAAAATAGGGCAGATCCTGTCAGAGGATTTCTCTGGCAGGTGAGGTCTCAAGCCCCAACTATTAAAGGCTCCTCTGACTGGACAAAGACTTGACTTACCTAAGGAAGGACTGAACCTGCACAGTAGGAAACCGTTTAACTAACAGTTACCCTCCTAAAGCATTTTTCATACGAGCCAGGGCATTTTCCATGTGTACCTATACTCCCAGCAGTGGGTATTTGAGGCCAGCCTTAGCTACATGCCAAGTTCAAGGCCATCCTTAGCTGCATGGGACCCTGTCTTTGAAAAAAAAAAAAAAGGCAGGTGGTGGTGCAAGCCTTTAATCCCAGCACTGGGGAGGCAGGGGCTGGCGAATTTCTGTGAGTTCGAGACCAGCCTGGTCTACAAAAGCTAGTTCCAGGACAGGCTCCAAAGCTACAGAGAAACCCTGTCTTGAAAAAAACAAAACAAAACAAAAAAACCCCAACAAAAACAAAAAATAAGGGCCCTGCCAAATAAAAAATTTGATTATTCTTGTTTTTACACTTTGGTACACGCATATGGATCTGAAAACTTTCCAACTCCCAACTTATTAACTGCCCAAGAAATAATTATACTGTAATTGAAATCAGATAATTTGAATTCTGGAACTTAATTGTTTGTTTTGTTTTCTTTTCTTTTTGAGTCAGGGTCTCAGTATGTAGCCCTGTCTGTCTTGGAACTCACAGAATCCACCACCTCTGCCCCCTAGTGCTGCAATTAAAGGCATGCGCTACCACACTGGGCTTTCTTTCCTGAGTGTGTGTGTATGGTGAACAGCCACGGGTGTCATCCTTAGGAGCAATGTCTGCCTTCTGTGGGACAGTGTCTTTCATTGACCTGGAGCTCACTGCTTGACTCCTCTTGTCTGTATCCCTAGCACTGGTATGACAGCTTTTCTGTGGGTGGTAGGGGTCTGAACTCCAGCCTTTAAGCATTTCAGTGACTGAGCCATCTTCCAGCTTCTTGGAACTTAACTTTCTTGAACTTTTCTTTGATTTGATTCAATTCTTTGCTTGCTGCAAGTCTTCAGTTTAAACAATTTATTGTGTATTTTATTAAATACAGGCGGATGTCAGATGGGCTTTTTCTGCAGAAATGCAGGGAAGTTGCAGAGAACTGTAAAGATATTAAATTCAATGAGATGTATCTTGATACTGTATGTTTAAATGTAAGTACCTTTATACCGTATGTTTAAATCTTAAGTATGCATTGATGCTTACTGGTTGCTTTTTATGGTTCATACTGTGTATTCATGGTGTGCAGATTATGATTGCTAAATGTACGACTTATTCTTTGTAGATGGTACAAGACCCATCCCAATTTGATGTTCTTGTCATGCCAAACTTATATGGAGACATCCTTAGGTAAGTCTGACTGCCCTTTTTATTTTTGACCTATAGTTTTTATATAAACATCCTAAAGTGAATCATGGCTTTCTGTTTTCAGTAATGTATTAAAAGCTATTTAATACATGTCAGTGTATTTTGTTACTTGCACAGCTAGTAGATTGGTGGTCGTTATCACAATGTCCCCTCTCTTCTTCCCGCCCCCTTGTGCTAAGCTATCATGGAGCTTCACCTCCAGCCCCAGTCACTATTGACATAATCTCAGACTGACGAAAATCTTACTGTAATGGTAGAAGGAAGCCCCCTGTACTGAGTACTTAAATCTTTCAAGCTCTTTCTCTAGCATTCCTTTCTTCTTTGGATTCTTCCCTCCTCCCCTTGGGATTGGGAGATGTTGACTTTTGAAGCCCATTCTTCTACACTTCTTATGAGGTGCTCTGTTGAGAGGCTACAGCTTGTCTTCTCTGAGTCTGCATATAGGCCTTCACCTCTGGAGCTTTGCATATTATCAGGAGATTATACTGTATTTTAAATTTTATTGTTTTAATTTTGAGGTGGGGTCTGAGCTGTGTAGCTAATTGTCTACATCAGCATGTGTACTCCTGGTTTTCTCTTTTAGTCATTGGTGAGTTCCTCACTCGCTCAGGTTGTCTTGACTGTGCTCGGCGCCTCCTGTCCATGGATCCTATGTCCTGGGCTGGGCCTTCCCTTTGAGCCTTGCCTTACTGTGCCACAGGAAGCTGCTCCAGGCTCATATGCATTTCTGACCTCAATGCCTGGAATGAGCCGCTTCTCCAAGGACCTCTGCTTTCCTCTAGTGAATCGTATCTAAACACTAAAATCTGGGTGCTAGGTGAATTGCTTTCTTTTTCACAATGTCCTCTTCTGTTCCCAGTGATCTGTGTGCAGGTCTGATTGGAGGTCTTGGTGTGACTCCAAGTGGCAACATTGGAGCCAATGGTGTCGCCATCTTTGAATCGGTAAGTACCCTAACACCTACATAGAATTCATGTCTCATTATATAGCCCAGGCTGGCATCAAACTCATGATCCTCCTGCCTTAGACTCTGGAGTTGGGATTATAGGTATGTACCATCATTCCTGGCTTTCAGTTTTTCTTTTCTTTTTTTTCCTTTTTCTTTTTTCTTTTGGTTTTTCGAGACAGGGTTTCCCTGTATAACAGTCCTAGCTGTCCTGGAACTAGCTCTTGAAGACCAGGCTGGCCTCTTGTAGACCTGCCTCTGCCTCCCGAGTGCTGGGATTAAAGGCGTGCGCCAACACTGCCCGGTCAAGCTTTCAGTTTTTCAAGACTCCCATCTCAGGCCACTGCTTCCTGTCAGTCTAACTTGTCTCTCTAGAATCCTTATTGCTAGAGTTCATGGCTAACTCAAACCTTCATCCACCTGATCCTGCCTCTTGTTCACTGTTCTGCGCGTCCTTTCTCTCCTTAGCCAGCTTATATCCTGCTCTGGGAAGCCCTTGGGGGAGCACTCTGTCTATTCATGCTCCTGTGCAGCTGAGAATAGCGTTTGGCCCATTGTTGGGTTCACTGTAGTCTATACACAGGCTCTTAACTGCAGTTTTTCACATTGTCTTAGAAATTAGACTTTGTTTTTTATTGTATTTGTCTTAAGTTTTGTGACAGGGTTTCAAAATATGCCTGGCATAGCATTTGCTATGTAGATTGGGCTGGCTTCAAGTTCAGAGATCCACCTACCTGTTTCCCTGAGTGCTGACATTAAAGTCATGTGCCACCATGCCCAGTTTTTAATTTAACTGTCTATCTTTAAATGATTATTTGTTGGTTTTTTTCTTTCTTTTTTCTTTTTCTGTGTATTGTTGGTGTGTCTGTGTGAGGGCGTCTATCTCATGAACTGGAGCTACAGACAGTTGTGAGTTGCCATGTAGATGCTGGGAATTGAACTCAGGGCCTCTGGATGAGCAATCAGTGTTCTTAACCACTGAGCCATCTCTCCAATCCCACAGCTTTTATTTTTTTATATAACACTGGTTTGTTTCTTTTTCTCCATATATTTCTGCCTATTTATATATTTTGAGGAGTTTTGTTACTCAGACTAACCTCACACTGGAGACAGGAAGCTGCCTCATGTCTGGCCAGACACTTTTTATGTGCCTCCTTCACTTTCAGATGTTACCAGAATTTACTGGAAAATATTATTGACCCACAATTTTTTATATGTATGTGCATATAGTATGTGTGTGACAGAGAGGGAAACAGACTCTGTAGGCGTGTGTGTGCTGCTATGCTTGTGTGTGTGGAGGTCAGAGTGTTGGTTCTTCCCACCTTGTTTGAGGCAGGATCTGTTTTTCTGCTGCAAACAGCAGGCTAGCTAGCCCACGCGCTCCCCGGGATCCATTCTCCACCGCAGTCTCACCCTGAGTGGAGACTGACTGGGATGTGGATGCTGCTGCTCCACATCCTGCTTCTCTGTGGGCTTTGGAGATGTGAAATTGTGCAGCAAGTGTTTCCTCGCCCAGCCGTCTCCCTGGTTGGCGCCTATATTTTTACCCTCAAAAATCAGCTCTGCATTTCTTCACAGCTTTATCTTACTTCTGAGATGTGTCTGTGACTTGTCCACACTGTTTTTTACATATGCATATGTATCTTGGGGGGTGGCAGAGAAAGAGGATAGAGACTTCGGCTTCTCCAGGAGTCTGTGCTATCATTTCTTTTTTGTTGGTGCTGGGGATTGAGCACAGAACTTGATGCATGCTGGGCTCATGCTAAGACCAGGAAGGGCTGCCTGCTCCCGTCTCCCTCCTGCTGATGCTGTCTTCTTACACCACCATAGGTTCATGGAACAGCCCCGGACATTGCAGGCAAGGACATGGCCAACCCCACCGCCCTTCTGCTTAGTGCCGTGATGATGCTGCGCCACATGGGACTCTTTGACCACGCAGCCAAAATCGAGGCTGCGTGTTTTGCTACTATTAAGGATGGAAAGGTATTTTTAATCTAGACCACTGTAAACTGAGTAAATGGTGTTCCTTCCGTAGAAAGGAAACAGAGCCCTGAAAGATTTGATGTTAAACAGGGATTCTTAAGGTGGTCTCCCAGATTGAGCTTACGTTAGGCATGTGTTCATGTATGCATTCTTCTGGGGGAGGGTCTAGATATTTGCTCTGAAAGAGTAAAGAGGCACTGATGGGCAGCAGTCTGCAGCGGAAAACATGAAAGCCAGATAAAGGCACAAGCGCACCCCACTGGCCTGGTGTGTTAGTATGCAATCTGGTGTTAGTATGATCCTAACATAGTGCCTCAAAGCTGGCCCCTTCTGAAGTTAGAGCTAGGAATTCCTTCTTATGGCCAACACACAAGGAGTACAGACATGTTCTTAGTAGCCTGACATCGTTGAGCGGACATGAGACCTTGTTATCTGTACCAAGCCTGTATTAGAGCTGAGCAGAAAGATGCCTGACTTACACAGGGTGTTCTGCAGCATGTAGCTAGGCTACGGGAGGGAACTCGACATGTTTGCAGCGAAGAGGAAATGAGTTGGTAGAAAACAGATTGGCTACGGTAGAGACTTCTCCTAAAGTTAGGAGTTAGCTGTGTAAATGTTTTCATGCTATTTGCCTCCAAATACCAAAATAGATCAGAACGTGTCTTACAAATTTTTTTTGAGCTTTAAAATTTCCCCTCAGATGTTTTGCTTAGATTTGCTTTCATTTAACTGTCCATAACCAACCAGTGTTTTCTCCATTAATAGTTCGAGCAAAGGGTAAATTCTGGAATATTCCCTGCTCCTTAGAAAGGCCTTATCCTTGAGAAGTGTCTGCTAGCTCTCAGGCGGTCTGTATATACAGAAATGAACTCACGCTGGACTGCAGCAGAACTTCTGGTGGTTAGATAAAAATCCAGTGTTTCTTGGGAACTAGTGAAACTTTTTCTCTCATCAGAAAGAGTCATTTCTCTTGCCTCTGGCAGGAAGGACATATGACTCTCCATTGTGACATGCTTTTGTGGTTACATATCAAAGTTCATGCCATACATTACAAAGCCCTCACACTAGCATCTGGGCCCTTCTCGCCTCCCCATCGCATTCCCTCTCTCACTGCTCGCTGTTCTCTGTCTCTTGCTATCTCTGCTGTTCTCTCCTGTTCTCCCACGTCTCTCAAAGATAGCCCTGGACATGTCCAGTATGTTTCTTTTTTTCTCTGCTCTGGAATCTTCCAGATGCTTCTGGATACTTTCCTCTTTGTTATTCACAATAAAAACATTCCCCTTAATGGAGTGGCCATTTCTGTAGTTTCTTTGCTACACCTTCTCATATATAGTGCTGAGTTGTTTTGAGACACGGTCTTGCTGTCTAGTCCTGGATGGCCTGGAACTCGATGTATAGACTAGGCTGGCTTTGAACTTGCAAGAGTCTTCCTGCCTCAGCCTCTCAGTGCTGGGATTATAAGTGGTGCACCATCATGCCTGACTTGGGAGTGTTTTGGGGTACACACCTCATGGGTTTTCCCCAGGCCTCCTATGGTAGGTAGATAGTGTGTAATGGGACCTCTCTTGGACATCAGTAGGCAGGTACCTTGCTCAGTTCCTATTTCACTGAGTGCTTTAAGTGAAATTATCTTTGCTTAATTTAGTGTGGTGATGATGGATGTTTAATTTTGCTTTTTCCTTTCCTCAGAGCTTAACAAAAGACCTGGGAGGCAACGCAAAGTGCTCCGACTTCACAGAAGAAATCTGTCGCCGAGTAAAGGACTTAGATTAGCACCTCTGCAGGTGGATTTGCTGCTGTCAGACACTCCAGAAGGATACCCTGGAATCCTCCTTGAGAACGCCCGCCATTGGTTTGCTTGCTTCTTGACAGAGTACATTTTCAAATCCGGCCTTTTCTTAACAAAACCCTTGCAACAGATGCACATGATGGCTCCGGCCTGCATTCAAAGGGTTTTCCCAAGTGCTTGTTGTATTTATTGTCTATCTGGTAAACCTTTTTTTGTAAACTGTAAGTGAACTAAATCATTTACCATTGTTACCCATTTTACACTTCAGGCAAAATAGTTTTTCCTCAACTGTAAATATTATGATACAGACTTAATAAGAGAAAATATTTAACTTTTTAACAAAAGCCCTGTTTTTTGGTTTATGAAAACATACTGAGAATTAAACAGGGTTTTAACAATCGCACAAGATAACATTATTCTAGAACTAAATGGGCTCAAAAGGAATTTCTTGGGAAAGTTCACAGCAAAAATGGTATATTTCTTAGCAATATGGAAAATAAAAATATTTGTCCTGTACATGAATTATTAATAAAAATGTAAGCTCCAAGAAATATATAATGAACAATGTAATTTTGTTAATAACATATAGGTAATCCTCGAGTCAAAGCCCCAGATGCCCTGTGTATTCAATTATTTTGTTACCTTGAGATTCACTATTTTTTGGGGAGAACTCTTAAGGGAGATCATTCCTCTTCAGAAAACACATTGTAAGAAAGCATTTGAACCCCTGAACTCCCAGTTGGGGAGCTAGCCACTGCAAATGACTCCTGTGTGGCCCTGGAAGGAAGCCACACTCCAGCTGGTGCTGGAGGTGACACTGGACAGGCTTGGCCACCTCTCTCAGCTGTAGTCGAGGACCCTGGGATGCTGGCTATGATTTATATATCATAGCTGCTCCTTCACTTCCCCCAGAACACCCAATCACTGCCATCTGCCCCAGTAACACCTACAAAAGACCCCACTGCAGAAGCGAAGCTGACTCAGCCCAGACTGGGGCCTATGTTACCAGCTTCCTCTCAGGTTCCTATCCCCACCCTCCCCTCAGCCTCTGCACCATAGCATGAAGCTACCCTTTGGCCCACACCAAAGTTAAGCTGTCTTCCCTCAGCCCTTGTACCAGTTTGCAAACCCATGGCTTTGTATAATGTACCCAGGTCACAGGGGATTTCCTAACAACAGATCCCCTCCCCCCCAATCTGGGTCATTTTTAAAGCTTTTATTCAGATTTAAAATCTGTATTTTACTTTCAACTGCTGCTTTCTCTGTCTTACGGAATTGTTCAGTGGCTTTGGGTTCACAGTAATAAAGAATTTTAAAAACTGCTGAGATGTTTGCATTCTCTGCCTCTTTCCTGGCCAGGTAGGTGCCTTAAGGCGTTTTGGCTTAGCTTGTTGTAACAGGTGGTAATAGAGTTGGCTGCTTTAACTGGACCGTTTCACCTGACCCCATCTTGCACCTTTGTGTATCGTAGGCCACTAATGATATACTAATGGTTAACTCACTTCCTTGGGTTAACTGTTCATGCTCTGTCCCACCCGCCCAGTCGACAAAAAACACCAGGTACTTGTTGCAGGTCTGTTAAAAGGTTTAATACTCAAAATTACAATTAAATACAGCCACATAGGCAGGAGCAGTTTGTTAAGCGTCAAGCCTATTGTGTTTAAAGAGGAGAGCCTGGTACTAGCGTCCGAGAAGATGCCAGAGTTAAGTGAGGCCATTAGACAAGCTGCCACTGCTGTCTCTGAAGCACACATTAGTAATGGGGCTGTCATTCCTTTTCCCTCTCCAGCAGCCAGCCCTGGTAGACCTGTTCCGAGGACTAGAACCTTGTAAGTCTGCCTGGACTGAGGCCAAAATGAAGTCTTCTCTTCCAGAAGGAGAGTGGTCTCTCTGACACCTGAACAGGAGCAGTGGTTAAGGTATTGGAGATGTCAGTGCTGTGCCCTGAACTAGGGGTGAAACCCGCTTCTCAGAAGCTCCTGTGTCCAAGCGGGGAGACACCAACCGTCCTCCCTCCAGCAGATGCCAAGAGCATGGCCCCTGACTACTGTTTCTGCTCTTGATAAAAGGAATCGATGATATCTTTGTACTTCTCCAGAACCGTGAGCCGTTTCAGTTTCATGGTGGGGCCTAAAACAAAAATTGAAAGAAAGGAATGAAGCCTATGATGACTTGAGAAGGTATGGTTTGAATAAAAATGGCCTCCAAAAGCTCATATGTTTGAGTACTTAGTGCCCAGTTGGTGAACTGTTGGGGGAGGGTTAGGAGATCTTGGAGGAGGTGTGTCATGGGGTAGGCTGTTTTTGCTGTCAGGCCTTTGCTCTGCTGTTGTGGACTCTTAACCCTCTGAAACTGTAAGCCCATTTAACGCTTTTCTACGTTGCCTGGTCATGGTGTTTTATCACAGCAGTAGAAAAGTAAGAGATCTCACAGGAGACCCAGGAGACAGGAAGTAAGCCAGAGAAGTAGGGTGTGCGCTCCAGCCAGCCTCTGAAGCAAGAGTCCCTCAGCATTATCTGCCGAGCCTCCCTGTGGCACAGTGAATTAGGGCTGGTCTGCAGCCAATAGGATACAGAGGAGGTGATAGAGTGCCATTTTCAGGAGCAGAAGTGACTTTTGTTCTTTTATTTCCCCCATTACATAATGAAGTAGTATCCCCAACATGATCCTCAACTGATTCTCCCTTGCATGAACACACCCATCTCTCAGAATATGGGTGTATGAGTCCAGAAACCCTTTTTCAGATACCTAAGCTAGAAATCCTTTTTTTTTTTTTGCACAAAGCCCATGCAAATCCATACACTCCAAACCATCTCTAGACTGCTCAGAATACCAAATGCAGTACGAATGGCATGTTAATATAATGGGGGAAAATGTCTGCCTAATCAGACCTTTGTGCTCTGTAATCCGAGCTACTCAGGAGGCTGAGACAGGATGATCACAAGTTCAAGGCCTGCCTGAGCTACAGTGAGTTCAGGACCGCCAGCCTGGGCAATTTAGTAAGACTTTGTCTCAAAATTTAAAAAGAACCAGGGAGACAGCTCAGCGTTAGAGCCCTTGCCTGGCGTGTTGGAGGTCCTAGAGTCAATCCCAGTACTGGGGGAAAGAATCAGGGAGGGTCTACATAGTAATATAATTATTTTTTTTAAGTTTTTGATCTGATTAGATCCATAGATGTGGGACCTGTGCATGCAGAGCACCAACTGCAAATGATGGCGCAATCACATGGCCTCCGTCTCAAGCATCCTCTCAGATCATTCCTGGGTAAACCAGCTGCCCTGCTACGACATGCATGCAGCCTGTGCGGAGGTCTGCTGAAGTCTTGCCTGCTGAGCTGGCTTGAGTGATCAGTTATATGAGTGGGCAGCAAGTACATCCTGGGCTCCAGGTGTCCACCACTCAGCCCGCCCTGACTAGTATCACAGAAAACTCCCAGACTGGCCACTCAGATCAGTCGCTCCAGATTCTTGGCCCACCAAAATGGAGATGGCTGTGGCACAATGATCTTGTACCCTGTAGAGATTTATCAGTTGCACTGCTTTAACAAAATGCTGATTGGCCTGTAGCCAAGTGGGAAGTATAGGCAGGGAGATCAGACAGGAAGTAGAGGTGGGGTGACCAAAACAGGAGAATTGCCGGGCGGTAGTGGCACACGCCTTTAATCCCAGCACTCAGGAGGCAGAGGCAGGCGGATCTCTGTGAGTTCGAGTCCAGCCTGGTCTACAAGAGCTAGTTCCAGGACAGGCTCTAAAAAAGCTGCAGAGAAACCCTGTCTCGAAAAACCAAAAGAAGAAAGAAAAAAAAGGAGAATTCTGGGACGAGGAAAGGCTCAGTCTGCAGTTGTCATCCAGACACAGAGGAAGCAAGATGTGACTGCCTCACTGATAAAAGGTACCAAGTCATGTGGCTAACATAGACAAGAATTATGGGCTAATATAAGTTACAAGAGTTAATAAGAAGCCTGAGCTAATAGGCCAACCAGTTTATAATTAATGTAGACCTCTGTGTGTTTCTTTGGGACTGAATGGCTATGGGACCGGACAGGGCCGAAACCTCTGTCAACAGGAGATAATGTTTATAATTATAATAATGCATATTTCATTATTTCAAATCAGTTTTCAACTTAAGGTGCTGGGTAACTTAAAGTCCTTTTTGTGCATAACTCAACCTCAACTAGAAACATTGAGGTTAGGGTCTTTATGAGCTGCCTGGAGAAGACACCTTCCACTCAGTTGCCCGTGCATTTAATGTGAACAAATCTGATTGTGTATTCCCAGCATCTCTGGTACAGCTGAGCATTGCTGTGGTCAGTGTGACTACTTTCAGTGTGTGTGAATTTGAGAGTCTCACCAAGGTGCCATGAGCACCCCAAAATGCCCAATAGCTAGGAGAGACTCCTCTGGTCACATGGGGCTGCACCACAGGCTCTTCTGGGCTTGGGCTGTGACCCAGATAGTTCTATCCTTTTAGCAGCCACGTGGCTGATGTCACAGACTATAGCGGTCTCACTGCGGTCTCATAGCAGGGCTGTGGTGTGTACCTAATGGCTGCACTATCTCTCATTCAGCACAATAGAGTCTCATGGTTAAGGCAAAGCTAAACATTTCGTGTTCATACTGATAAGTTCTGCCACATGTGTAATACACTCATCCCGTGCTCACAGGTTTCGGGAGTTCCCTACCCCAACACCAGAGTCCAGTGTTCTGGCCCCATGTGTGAAATGACAGGTATCTGCACAGGACCAGCCTGTCTTCCTTTATGCTTCTAAGTTGTCTCTAGATGACTTTTGATACCTAAGACACTGTAAATATTTTGCGAGGATTATTATTTAGATTAAAAAACTGCATATGTTCAGGGCAGATAAAATTTTTCCTCTTAGTATTTCTAATCTAAGGTGGTTGCATCCAGTGGATTTGAAAGTGACTGTTTTTCGGACTAACACAATCAGAGGCACCCAGCTCAGATGCTGTCCAAAGCCCTGTCTGACACCTTCTGTTGGCATGGCTACTTCCCCACTGCCATGCCATGGGTGTTGCCCTCCCGCACAGCCCCAGGAACAGTGAACAGAAAACTTTACCCAGTTCTCCACCGGAGATGGAGAAGTCACGTTTGAGAATGGCCCACTTCTGGATGTGGTAGGGCCGGGCTGCCGCATTCGCGTTCACCCTCTGGATCCCTTCCTGGATGGCCTGGTACACAGCCTCATCTCTCGGCCCCACAATCTCGGATATGGTGCTGGCCCTGCTGCCCACCCTCTGGCAGAACTCCACAGCTTGCTCCGTCAGGTTGTCTGTTGGCTCAGATGTCTCTGGGTCCAGCGTGCACTGAAAAGAAGACAGATGAGGGTCTCTCCCTGTCCACAGAACCATGCTCTGGTTTGGGAGGATGTCACAGGAACAAGGTGGGAACTCCTGTGGACTCGGTTTTAGAGTGATGTGTCTAGGGTGGGCAAGGTTCTGTGCTTGTCCTGGAGGAGTGGCGGGAAAAACAGTGGGTGGAGGGTTAAATCTTGGCTGGTGATGTCAGCACCTGTTCAGTAGGGGCCAGTCTTCCTCCCTGGTTGTGATGCTGAGGCTCTGAGCATGTGGGTGGGCAGCCAGACCTTTGCAAACTGGAATGTACTGGCGAGTGGAAGGATCATCTCAGTAGCCCATGGGGCGGAGGAATCTCCACCCTCCCTCACAGTGCACAGCAATGGCTGAGTGATGCCAGGATAAAACTGTATGCCAGGAGCACCTTGGGCTACACTGCAGACCACCCTCCTGCTCCATACTCCCCCACAGCCGGGGCCCTTGACATACCTTCAGAGTCAGCAGCATGGACAGGAACTTCCTCTGGTCCCCTATCAGCATGGCACTACTGATGATGGGCAGCTCTGTCTTCACGGCCTCCTCAATGGGCACCGGGGGCACATTTTCCCCACCCGCAGTGATGATTAATTCTGCAGAGGCAAGTCAGGTCCAGACTGAACCACACTCCTAGGCCACAGCTGGAGAGGCCTGAGCAGCGAGTGCAGTGCTAGAGATGCCCTTGTCGGAGCCATGAAGCAGGCCCCGACCCTCCAGCAGCCCTTGAGGACAAATGCTTACTATGTCACCCATTCCTCAGCCTATTGCCCAAGTCCCTCTGTGCTCGGCCAGCTCATCCCATGGTGCTTCTTAACCTCTTTCTCCATCCCTGCTCAGCCAGGGACATTCCCCCTCCCGGCCTCTGCTCGCTAACTGCCAGTCGATTATAAGACAGTCGTGCCCAGGTGCATGGTTTGGGCTACACAGGTCGGAGCTTTACCCAGAGCACTTTATTCCGTTCCCACAGTCGGCCTCTAATGGGGGGCTCGATCAGCAGAGAGGAAGCAGAGGCCAGAAGTAACTCGTCCATTGCCGCATGGTGCTGAGTGACAAACCTCAGGTTTACACCCAGTTCGGTTCTGAGACCCAGCACTTTTACATTCCCCTTTCCCTGCTGCTCATCACATTCCCTCCGGACAGACCTCTCCTCGCCACTGCCAGCTTCCAGATGTTGCTTGGCATTATCATCAACAGGCTACCCCTCCCCTGTCCCCGCCTCCCGTCCCCGCCTCCCATCCCGGTCTGCCCCGCCCCGTTCTCACTGCTCCCTTCTCTGAGCTCTACCTACCCGGGCTTGTGTTTCATTCATTACTTATGGTGTCTGTGGGAAAGGCCAAGACCACAGCACGCCATTCAAGGTCACCGTCTTCTGTCCTGAGCTATGACAGATTTTCAGGCTAGACAGCGATCAACTCAACAGAACCAAACACTGAAAATCTTCCCAGTGAACTCTGTGCTCGGTGTGAGAGCACCGAAACCCTAACTACCAGGGGAAGAGCCATCTCCCAGGACAAGATTCTGACACCTTTCCTTTCCTTATATGCCCACACTCCCTGCATTTCCAGAAACTGAAGCAGCGCTGTGGGCAAGGCCGAGAGAAGCCGAAAAATTCTTCTTCTTTCCCTAGGTCCAGTCAGCAGGTAAACAAACCCACTGCCTTTTAGAAAAAAAAAAAAAAAAAAAAAAAAAAAAAAAAAAAAAAAAGGTTAAAATTATATAAAACAAATGCATGAAACACACTTTGACTGGTGTGTGGGACTGTCTCCTATCCTCCTGTGTTATCTAATTCAAAAGCGGTCACTGGCCACACTGTTCACAGGCCCAGCCTGACAGTAGGCGCAGATCAGAACAAGAGGAGTTCACGGTTCACTGGAGACAGGAACCGTGTGGTCCACAGATGAGACCCATGGAGAGAGGCTTGACAGGCAGAGCCATAGAAGCACATAGCCTTTGGGAACGGAGGCAGTGAGTCAACCAGGGCGAAGAGGGCTCGGGATCAATGACCGCAAGGCCTCCCTGCAGACGGCAAGCACTGAGAACTCTCAGCAATGTTTTAGAATATTCCAGTGACTGAGGCCATGGGAGTTGTTAAGGGGATAAACTGGCCAGAGAGGAATCCACACGAGTTCAAATGATTAGGGTTTGCTGGAGCAGCAGGAGGCAGAGAAAACCAAACTCTGGAAACCTGGTGGACAGTTCTACCCTCGCTCATAACTATTTCTGTGAGCCTCATGCCCGCCTTTCTCTGTTTCTCCCACCGTTCCCACTACCAGCATTTTTACTAAATGACTAAAACCCTCTAGACAACTAACACGGAATGGAATTTCCTAAATCTAGTGAAGAATACCTTCAACAGCTCTGTAGCAAACATACTTAGCACTAAGCTATAGAGGATAGGCCCTGGGGTAGGCACGGCAGGTGAAAGTATTAGCTGAGCAAGCCTGATGACCCAAGTTCAATTCCCCTGACCCCTGAAAAATCAGGTAGTGTACATTTGTAATCCCAATGCTCCTACAGTGAGGCGGGAGGTGGAGATAAGAGAATTATCCCAGAAGTTCGTGGGTAGCTAGCTTAGAGTATGCAGGGCAGCAAAATTAAGAGAGGCCCCGCTTCAATAAGGCGGAAGGGAAAAACTGACGGCTGAAAGTTGACCTCAGCCCTCCACACATGAGTCATGGCATGTGTGCACTTGTGTGCACATGCAAAGAAAACGTTAGAATTAGAAAATGTTTTAAAATGTTGAAGCTGTTCTGCTGAGATCAGGAACAAATCAGGAACTGTCTCTACCACACAATGTTCTGTTCTTTTTATGGCTGGTGATCGGGGTCTAACCCAGCACAACTATTGCCATTTCTGTCCAACACTGTGAACACTGTGACAGAAAAGGTCTTCCTAGCCTGGGTGAGAATGCAATAATAATAATAATAATAATAATAATAAATATAAATAAAAATAATGGCAATGATGATGAGAGAAAAGGAAGGAATAAAATTGTCACTGTGTACAGACAACGTGATTTCCATAGGAAATTCAAAAGGGCACACATGCTAGACCTGGCAAGAGGGTTGGAGAGGCCGCTCAGTGGTGAGAGAGCACTTGCCTGCTGAGGGCAATGTCCTGGTTTCATTCCCCAGAACTTCAAAAGAATAAATAGTGGTCATGCATGTGACACAAAACCTGTGGTCCCTGCCATCAGGAGGGTGAGGCAGAAGGATTGCTGGGAGTGCTAGGCCAGCTCGGACTACCTAGCAAGTCCCTGCTTAATAAATGAGCCAACAAATGAGCAAATGGCAACAAAAGAAGCACAAGACTCCAGGACAACTACTCTGTGGACTCCGTAAGTCACTTGAAGCAGGCCCGGTGACATTCGCAATCTCAGCCACTTGGCAAGCTTAAGCACAAAGATTAAAAGTTCGAGGCCAGCCTAGGCATTAGCATGACCCTGTTCTCAGGCAAAAAAGTAAGAGTCTGGGCGGTAGGTCATAGCAGGGTTCTCACCTAGCCTGCTCAAGTACCTGTATTTAATCCATAGAATAAGGAAAAGATCATTTGACCCAAGACCAATATATAAAAAACAGGTAATTGTGTTCTGTATCTCAGCAACGAACAAATTGAGAAACAAAAAATGTTAAATGCCATTACTTACAATAGCATACAAATAAAATTCTCCAAGTGGATATTAGTGAAGGGATGAAAAAATTCTATACTGAACACTAGAATACACCGTTGAGAGAAAAGTCAAAAGATGTTAGTAACCAGAGAGGGGAGAGACAGCATGCACATTTAGGGACTGGCAGACTCAACTCCAAAAGACGCACAACCTCACAAAACTTATCTTCAAGTTCAACGAGATGAAAGTCATCATTTAAGCCAATCTACTGGATACACTTGAGCAGTGAAAGCAATGTAATCCAAAGGCAAATGTTCAAAGTCACCGTGGAGAGCAAGTTCACGGCTGCAGAACCACAGACGCAGACACCAGCCCCCGCCCCTACAGCCACTCAAGGGGAGATTGTGCCCGGAAACAGAACTGTCCCGACGTTGGCTCACGGACAGTCACTTGGCAGAAGAGAAAGGTGACACTGAGGGACAGAGAGGAAAGGGCGGCTTGGGTGGACAGTACTGGCCTAATTGTATGTTTCTGGAGAGAAGGGATCTGGATTCTTATCGAAAACCATGTTCACCACACTGTCTAAAATCAAGGCTGTTCCCTCCCAGGGCTAGAATGCGGGTTTCCTCATTTGTCATTACAAGAGTGAACACTAGGTGGCGGAAGTGCCACTCCTCCATAGCAGCTACCTGCTGCTCCAGGGCCAGGGTTTTCCTGCTGAGGCTCACTGGCAAGTACAGCCACCTCTGGCATCCACAAAGGACCAGAGCCTCCTTGGAACCCAGGTTGAGCTGCACCCCTGCCCGTGTAAGTTCCGGAAAGAGTGGGCTTGCCACCTGGGGGCTATGGTACTATACAAACGTCTTTCCATGGAGGAGTTTCTATAACTTCCCTTTCTCTGCCTTTGAAGTTTCACGTTTTATTTCAAATTTTGTATCCACTCTACCCTACTCTCTGTCACATTTTGTGTTTCTACATAAAAATTCATAATACTTATGCCTTGGAGTCTCCTGGAGGCTTGTCTTGTTTCATCTGGGGAAGTAAATCCCAGGTCTCCCATTCACTATCTAGGTGGCCCTGAAGTAGCTACATAATTTCTCTGGATGTCCTTATTTATTGTGAAAATACTCGCCCCAGAGCTGATGCTGGTAGAGTCACGCAACACTCACGGAGGGTTCAGGGATGGTAATGGCAACAGAGGGCGTTGGGGTAGACTTATTTCTGCCCTCGTTGTGCCCCAGGGCAGGACGGCTCACCTTTGAGGCGCCCAGTGATGTAGAGGAAGCCATCAGAATCCAGACGGCCCATGTCACCCGTGTGTAGCCAGCCTTCCGAGTCAATGGCCTCACATGTTCTGTCCTCCATGTTCAGATAGCCCATGAAGATGGTGCGGCCCCACAGGCAGATCTCACCAATGCCGTTGGCATCCTGATTCACCAGCTTCACCCGGCAGCCAGGGATCAGCTTGCCAGAGCTGGTGATGAGAGAGACAAGGGCGGAGAAAGTTCTGGGTCAGCCCCTGCTGGGGCTCTCTGGGATCTCCAACTTCTCTATCTTCACTGGTGGCAGGGGTCCCCTCTCAGGATCGCTTTTTAAGACTTAAGAGTAATTGTGTGTGAGTGTGTGTGTGTCTGTGTGTGCGTGTGTGTGAGCCAGAGGTCAATGTTGGGTATATTCCTCTATCACAGTTGACTTGATTTTTTTTTTTTTTTTGGACATGATTGCTGGTTGAAACTGGGACTCAGCAATTTGAGAGTGGCCAGCCAGGGAACTCTAGAGCTCTTTCTATCTCCATATCCCAGGCATTAGGACTAGGCATGCACCATGACACTAAAGACAGGTTCTCACTATGTATTTCTGCCTCAATGGAAACTTATTACACAGACCAGGCTGGCCTTGAACTCACAGTGGCCCACTTGGACCTGCCTCCCATTTGGCTTTCTACATGGGTGCAGGGGATATGAACTCGGATTCTCATTGTATGGCAAATGAGTTACCTATTGAGCCATCTTAAAAGCAGAGGGGTTTCGTATTTTAATTAGTACCTTAGGGTTTTCATCAAATGAATGAGTGAGTGAATGAATGAATGGCCAAAATGCTAATAGTAAAGCTGGAGCACTATCATACCGATTCAGAGGGAGTTGCCAACGACAACAGACCACTCTTAAATCCTTCCCCAGAGCTGACTGCCCTCCCTGCCTTCCAGAAGCCTGCCCTGACTCTCAGTCCCACCCCAGCAGGAGCCTGTCTGTCAGCTCTCCTGGGACACAGTCTAGAATTCCCTACCCTACTGGGAGAAATGGAAGAAGGAGGTTTCTTCACCAGGGACTCCTGGTCTCATCAGCTTAGGTGTTTTCAGCCACAGGGCACATGTCACAGTGGCAAAGACTACCTATCTAGGTGAAGGAGGGCAAACAAGGGACTTGGCCCAAGATGGCCCTGTTGGCACTTGAGGCCAAGGCTCCAGTGTGGAAGGGGGAGAAAGAGGGACAGTCCCCCAAGGCACCAAAGCGTGTCAGCAAGGACACCTGAGCTCTTGATGTGTCCCAAGCTCAGACCTTACCTGTACAGTCGGTAGTTGTAGGGGCTCGACATGAAGTGGGGGCCTGTGCTCTCGCTGAGGCCATAGCCTGCGTACAGGCGGATGTTAAGGCCCAGAAAGAAGCGCTGTGTCTCTGCAGTCATGGGGGCTGCTCCATAGAAGTTCTTCTGACACTTGGCAAAGCCCAGAGCCTGACGGACCTTGGCTAATACTAGGTAATCCGCCAGTCTGCTTGTGAAGGGCTTCAGGTCACTGTGAGGGGGTGGAGGAAAGAACGGTCCACAGAAAGAAAAACAAAGACACTCACAGGCGCACACGCTGGCATGGCCATTGAAGCTGTCTGCTGTCATGAACTGAGAACAGTTTGGATACTGACCTGGTACACAACATGAATTTGTGTGTGATTATAAGCGTGACTCCTCCGGGTTGCATGCAAACATGTCATGGAGTCAAACAAGCTGAGCCGTCTCTCCAGCCCTTTCTTCTTGATTTTTTTTTTCTTTTGAGACAGTCTCACGAATTTACTCAGGCCTTGAACTTACGCTGTGGCTGAGCATAGCTTAACTGCCCATTCTCAGCCTCAGTCTCCTAAGTGCTGGGATCACAGACCTGCCCATCCATCCTTCCCCCAGGCCTGGCGTGTGAATGATACTGTAGGTGAACAGATGTGTCTGCATCTCTGCCACAAAGCTGACACTGCCTCAGAAGACACACTTATAAAGGAAGCCCCCTCTGCTCCTCCCCTCCCTCTTTGACCTGAGCCAGAGCTTTGTGCTTGCTCGATCAGCACTCTAAGCTGGATGCTCAACTTGAAAAGAGTTTTTATGTTGAAACAAGGCCAGATGTCCTCTGTATGGGAATTTAAAAAGAAATCATGAGGCAGATGTGATGGTCTACATCTATAACCCCAACACCTGGAAGGCCGAGGAAGGAGAATCCTGAATTTTAGGCTAGCCTGGGCTACATATTAAGACTTTGTCTCCCTGGGCAGTGGTGGCGCATGCTTTTAATCCCAGCACTCAGGAGGCAGAGGCAGGCGGATCTCTGTAAATTCAAGGCCAGCCTGGTCTACAAGAGCTAGTTCCAGGACAGGCTCCAAAGTTACAGAGAAACCCTGTCTCGAAAACAAACAAACAAAAAACCAAAAAAATAAAACCCCAAAAAACAAAAACCAAACAAACAAAAATAATAAACAAAAAGTTATAATAATAAGCAAGCGGAAGGGATTTGGGAACGAGCTGAGTAGTCAAATGGACTGCTGGGAAAACTGGAGTGGCTAGGCCTGTATCACGGAAGCCAGCTACTGAGGGCAAGCAGTTTGCAAGAGCTAGCTCTCCCTAAGAGGGTGAGTTCTTAAGAAAAAAAGTCAAGGCCGGGCGGTGGTGGCGCACGCCTTTAATCCCAGCACTCGGGAGGCAGAGGCAGGCAGATCTCTGAGTTTGAGGCCAGCCTGGTCTACAAGAGCTAGCTCCAGGACAGGCTCTAGAAACTACAGGGAAACCCTGTCTCAAAAAAACAAAACAAAAAAAAAAAAAAGAGAAAAAAGAAAAAAAAGTCAAGCCAGTCTTCCCAGCTAAAGCCCCCAGGTTTGCAATGGTATCAGAGTTACAAGCCCAGATACAGAGAGACTACTACAACGTTTCCCCAAGCTGAAGTCCTCTGGAACCAGGACAGCCTATTAGATTCTTGCTTATTACTGTGTATGCGCTGGCCCTGCACCTCCCCAGGACTCCTGCCCCCAACTTACTCGCTAGGGCAAGTGAGGTTCTGTTCCAAGGTCACGGACATGGCCCATAGCAGCATCTTGCGCCGGATGAAGCCAGACTGTGCTGCCACCTCCTGGATCCCTTCCATGATCTTCTCCCACACACGAGGCACCCCCATGTGGGATGTGGGCTCCACCTCCCGCAGTGTGTTCACCAGGCTCCCCTGCTCAAGGCCAGAGAGAAGCAGAGGTGGTACCAGGCCTGCAGACACAAGCCTCACAGTCTAAATGCTCCATGCCGGCGTGCCTGTGGATGCGCACAGGCTTGCACCCAGTTTGTGCGCATGCGATGGGTGTAGTTCAACAGCTGCATCTCCTTGTCGACTGCAGAACTTTGGTGTCCCTGGTGGATCACTGTATCCAGATGCCTGAGCAGCACCTGGATCCCTCAGATCTGTCTGCGTCTGTCTAATTCAAACACGATAACCTAATTTTGCCACATACTGTGATGAATATTTGTAATCCCAACACTTAGGAGGCTGAAGCAGGAGGACTATGAGTTCGAGGCCCAGGGTGGGCACATAGCAAGTTAAAGCCAGCCTGAGCTACCTAATAAGAGCCTATCTCAAGACAAACAGACATATAAAACAAAACATAAGCAAATAGACAAAAACAAGGGCCAGCGGGGTAGTTCAGTGGATCAAGGGGTCTGTGGCTGAACCTGACTACATGGCTTTATTCTCAGAACCCACATGGTGAAGGATGCAACTGGTCCCCGGAAGTTTCCTCTGACGTACACACTGTACACTATAGACACAAAAGACCTGCAGTACTCTCTACAAATACAATAAATAAATAAATAAAAATAGGATGTGGTGGTATTTGCCTTTAATCCCAGCAGTCGGGAGGCAGAGGCAGGTGGATATCTGTGAGTTCAGGCCAACTTGATCTACACAGTGAGTTCCAGGTCAGGCAGAGCTCTCTCTCTCTCTCTCTCTCTCTCTCTCTCTCTCTCTCTCTCTCTCTCTCTCTCTCTCTCCCTCCCTCCCTCCTTCCCTCCATATGTGTGTATGTGTATCCCTGTTTCAAAAATAAATAAGCATAAGTTTAAAATTAATTAAAAACCAAACAAAGGAGCTAGGAAGATGGCTCAGCTGTGAGAGCATGAGAACCTGGCTTCAGGGCTCTTCTAAAAAAGATGGTCACTGCACATGTGCCTGAAACCTCACGCTGGGAGAGTGGATCCCAGGGACTCCGCAACCGAAAGTTCTCACCGAGATGGGGAACTCCAGGCTCAGTGAGAGGCCTTGTCTCACATCAGTGTCCGACATTGGATAATGAAAATGTGGTGTACAGATACGTTATTATTCAGTCGCGTAGAAAAATGAAATCATAAACTCTGAAGGTAAGTGGATGAAACTAGAAAAAAATCATATCCAGTGAGGTAGCCCAGACTCAGAAAGACAGATGTCACATGTTCTCTCCCACTGGAGGCACCTTGCTCCCAATCTTCAGATGAGCACACAGCCTATAGTAACTACAGAAGCCAGGAAAGTAACACAGGACCATTGCCAGGACACAGGGACTGAGAACAAGAGAGAGGTGAACAGCAGGGTACAAGTTACCGAATGGGGGAATGGGAAGGGATGGGCTCTCTAGGGAAATATAGAAGATGGGGAGCTTGAAAACATGGATGCCTGGAAAATCCACAAGGAGTCATGCTGTGAGCTAGTCATCCAAAATGCAATACACAATTCCATGTATGAATAAACATATATAGTTTAAATAAACTTTTCTCATTTGGACTGACAATCTTCCTCCCAAGAGACAAAGACCATCCAACAACAACAACAACAACAAAAAACCCCAAATACTTGGTATGAGAAGCCTTCTTTACAGCTGTTGACCAGGGCTGTCTAAGAGACTCCCCAAATACAGCCTATTGCTATTGCCCTCGGTTACCACTCAGAGATGGAAAGTAAATCCCTGAACTGGAGCTGACCCGAATGCCCGCCTCCCGAGGACTAGCTTTCATGGTATCAAAAGGTGCCATGCAAGCTACTGAAGGAGGAAGGCAACCAACAGTCCTACCCAGCTACGATGCCTATGGACCACATCAGCGACCAGCATGGCCTCGTAACCCTAAAGGTACAGTAGCAGTGTGCATATTTTGATAGTAACCAACAGCAGCTCTTTAACTGTACTTAATAAGAGAGATGCCATGCCTGGTATCCCAGTTAACTGGAAGCCTCGTTAAGTCCTGGTTGTTTGAGGAGATTCTGCAAGCCCTTAATTCACTAAACCAGCATATTCACTAACAACAATCTACAAGTATTTGTCCTTGTACCCACAGAGAAGTCTTGCCCTCACTCCTTATCAAGGAACCTTCCCTTTGCAATAGACAGAACCAGTTCAGAAAATCACAGCCCCAGTAGATACATCTACAAAGCACGTCCACAGTCGAGGCTTAGGAAACATTGCAGAAGAGAGGCGGACAGAGCATAGAGCTGGAGGATCAGGGAGTTTTCTGTGACACTGTGTCTCCTAGATGTGCCAGAAGCTCCATCCGTAAAGTCTCCCCAACAGGACTGCCCACATGCAAGCTGACCAAGGGGAGCATCAACAGATACACTGTAGTGTACAGGAAAAAGCCCACAAGGCCACAATCCTACACAAGAAACTACAGACAACTGAGGAAAGCTGGCGATGGGAGAGGAACACACCAACTGTTTGCCGGGGCCAAATGGTCAGCCCTGAAAACACACAGAGAAAAGTAATATTATACAGACTGAGCGGGTTATATCTAGGAATACATTTATGTGCAAGCAATAACAATTAGTGGAAAAGAGGCCATGAATTTGAAAGAGAGCAGGGAGGGGTATATAGAAGAATTTGGAGGGAAGGAAGGAAGAAATGTTATAAATATACTATGGTCTCAAAATTAAAAAATAAGCCAGGCATAGTGGCACATGCCTTTAATCCCAGATCTTAGGAAACAGAGACAGACAGATCTCTGTGAATTCGAAGTCAGCCTGGTCTACATAGTTCCAGAACAGCCAGAGGTTTACAGTGAGACCCTGTCTCAAAAAAAATAGATAGATAGATAGATAGATAGATAGATAGATAGATAGATAGATGTAAAAATAAAACTTATTTAAAAATACTAATTCTACAATGGCAAAGGAGCTGGGTCCAGTTCTCAGTACCCACATGATGCTCCACAAGCATCCACGACTTCAGTTCCAGCAGATCCAACGTCCTCTTCTGTCTTCTCACCTCTGAGGGTACCAGGGACACACACATGCATGCAGGCAAGGCATTCATACACATAAAGCAAGATAAATATTTAAAAAATAGATCAAATATGTAGGTTAAAATTCTGCCTCTGTAGGGTTGAATTCAGCATTATTAAAACAATTTCACTTGATTTACTACAGTGGGGGGGCAAGCCTGTCTCAAAAGAAAAAAAAATAAAATAAAGTAGATGTGGTGGAAGAGACAGCTCAGCAGCTAAGAGTGCTTAGTGCACTTCCAGAAGACCAGAGTTCAGTTTCCAGCACCCACATGAGGTAGCTCACAACTGCCCGATGTCTAGTACCATGGCTCTATGCCTTCTTCTGGTCTTCATGGATGTGACACAATACATACTTTAAACAATTTTCAAAAATCTTAAATTTTATAATTTAAAAAATGGAGAATTAAAGAAGAAACCAGCCCATGTTGACTAGCCTTCAGAGGTATGTGCACAGGTGAGAACAAGAGTATATCACACACATACACACACACACACACACACACACACACACACACTACCACCACCACCACCACCACCACCAACAACAACAACAGCAACCATAGCCAAACAAAGACATGCTGCTTGCTCCCCCCAGCAGTGTTTGTTTTGGGACTAACCATGTGACACTGTTGACGCTACCAAGACATCAGGTCAGGGAAGCTGGCTAGGGGGTTTCTGGGAATTTTTCTTCATGGTTCAAATAAAGATGCAAAATACTAGGTCTATTTTATGAGACTGGGGTGCAGAAAGCTGTGGCTACCCTTTGATCATCTCATGGTCATATTCTAGGAAACTGTGACTACATGGAGTTTGAGACCGAAGGTGGTAGTTTATATGACTTAATATAATGTCATCAGCTTCCCTATTCGTTTGGTTATTTGAGTCAGGCTGGGCAAACAGTCGCTGAAAGAACTCTGAATGCTATTTGCACTGGGAATCAGCAAGTACACGGGGCTCATTGATTCAAGCACACACCTGGGTAGGCTCTGACTCACACACCGGACACACAAGGGGCCAGAAGTCAGGAAGACAGACTGACCTTTAGGGCATCGGGATCTGCAAAGCAGACCTGGGCTCCCCACTGGATGCCGGTCCACAGGTCGTAGATCTGGGCAGCAATGTGGCTGAGAGGCAAGTAGCTGACGACAACCTCCTGCTGGACTTCTGCTGGCTGGATGTCCCCAGCCTGACTGCCAAACCGGGCCGTCCATGTGATCTGAGGGGAGGAAGCCACAGGAGCTTGGGCTACTTCCATAGAGATTCCCAGAGGATGCAGGTGCCCTCTCGGGTATTCCTACAGGCTCTGGAGACCTTTAGGGACAGCCTCCCCACCTGCTCCCTTCCCTCTCCCCTCTGCAGGGCTTTATCTACACCACAAATGGGTGGGCATTCCTACATCTGGCTCCTTAGGCTGAGCAGTCCGAGAAGCTTCCCCAGAGGCTGCTGAGGCAGGACCACAGCCCAGAGTCATCCCACCCACCCATCTGGGCAATTGTCCTACATTGTCTTGACTCAACATCACGCCCTTGGGGTTTCCGGTGGTGCCGGATGTGTAGACCAGCACGCAACACTGGTTGGGCTGCTGGGTGTCAATGATGGTGTCTAGGGCCTCCTCGGGCACTTCTTGCCCCAGTTCTATGAGTTCTTCCATCTGTGGCAACACAGGGCAGAGGAGTTGGTCTGGGTCAACCGTGTAGGCACAGACAGACCCACCAATCACCTAGGGCCGGCTACTCATACCGTGTACACGTTGGCCATCTTCTTTGGAAGGGGATCTTGGTATATCACCACTGCTTTTAGATGTGGCAAGTCTTTCCAGATCTGCATCGACAGGGAAACAAATTGGGTTTCAGCAAGAAAATGGCCACGTTGTAGAAACAGCCTCATCTGCATGTGTTGGGCTGTAGCAAAAGTCTCCTATTTCTGATCCTCAATGCCAGTGGGACATCACTGTCCCAGCTCCCCATTGTGGGAACTTGGGTGCAGTGACAGTGGGGACCCAGGGCCTGATTGAACAAGTCACACAACAGAGTGTTAGGTTAGTGCAGGTGATAGAGACCGAGGTGCAAAGGGAGTGTAAACTTCAATACGGCGTGTCTCCTAAATTACTCAGTGGGAAAGATGTGTGTCTACAGCATGGCTTCGTGGCCTGAGGAAGGAATGCGGTGTGAACATACATGAATAACAGACACGCATACAAGCAAGCATTTGTTTATGTTTGTCACAGGGGCTCTGGAAGGTTAGAACTCATTACCCTGACTTTCTACAGGCAGAGAGTGGGGACAAGCACAAGACGAAAGGGGGAGGGATAATGTCTTCAAGTATAACAAATAATTTTGACTTTGGAATCATATAAATATTATAATTATTTAACAAATACGTTTATGTGTAAAAGAGAAAAAATGATTTTCCAGTCTTGAAAGCAACCTGAAAGAAATAAACCCGACATAGCCGGGCAGTGGTGGCGCATGCCTTTAATCCCAGCACTTGGGAGGCAGAAGCAGACGGATCTCTGTGAGTTTGAGGCCAGCCTGGTCTACAAGAGCTAGTTCCAGGACAGGCTCCAAAGCCACAGAGAAACTCTGTCTCAAAAAACCAAAAAAAAAAAAAAAAAAAAGAAAGAAATAAACCCGACAGTCAAGTGTGGCAGTGTGTGCCTGTTATCTTAGCACTGAGGAGGCTGAGGCAGGAGGATCATAAGCTAACCTGAGCTATGTAGTAAAACTGTTTCAGACAAACAAATAAAAAAACCAAAACACTTCAAGCCAATACAAATGAAGACTACACATCAACCTGGTTAAACACACACACACACACACACACACTCCTGAGAGAGGAGAAATGAGTGAGATGAGCATCTATAAACTCAGTGTTCTGTCAGAAGATGTGGGGGGAGAGGGAAAAAGAGCATGGGGAAAGGTGAGGGAGGTGAGAGGGTGAGATGGAGGGACAGCAGGAAGAGGAAAGACAGGGAGGAAGGGTAGGGGAGGTGTGTCTAATGTCGTGCATATTGAATTGATGTGAGAGAGCAATGAGTCAGGAGGGCAAGGTAGTTCAGATGAACGGGTGGGAGAGCTACAGAAGGGAGAGTTCCAGGCATTTTCTAGGGTCAGTGATTCACTGGCTAAACAGCCATGCTGACAGACATCTCATTGATGAGAGCTCATGAAACTGGAGACAAAGTTGCTGTGGGATAATGATCTTGTATACTGGAAAGATTTGTCACTGGTATTGGTCTAATAACACATTGATTGGCCCATAGCCAGGCAGGAAATATAGGTGAAGTGAACAAACTAGGAAAATGTTGGGAGAAGGAAAGGCAGAGATGCAGTGGCCAGCCAGACACAGAGGAAACAAGATAAGAATGCTTTATTGAGAAAAGGCACCAAGCCATGTGGTTCAGCATAGATACAGATTATGGGTTGCCAGGCAGTGGTGGTGCACACCTTTAATCCCAGCACTTGGGAGGCAGAGGCAGGTGGATCTCAGTGAGTTCAAGGCCAGTCTGGTCTACAAAGCAAGTTCCAGGACAGTCAGGGCTGTTATACAGAGAAATTCTGTCTCAAAACAAACCAAAAAAATAAATAAAAAAATTATGGGTTAATTTAAATTGTAAGAGCTAGTTAGTAATAAACTTGAGCAATAGGCCAAACAGTTTATAATTAATAAAAGCCTCTGTGTGCTTATTTGGTAGTGAATGCTGCAGGACCAGTCCAGACAGAAACTTCCATCTACAAATGGCACCCAACGTTTGGCAACTATATCTACATAAAACGTGAGAGAGCTTGGGAAGGGATTCTAGACACACACACACACACACACACACACACACACACACACACACACACAAAACCCAGAATCACACATGGCTTCTTGGTAGCAGCATTTTCTTGGGTGGCTTTTGTTTGTTAGATGCAAGCAGAGGTTTGGTTTCTTTAAGAGAGGCTTCCTTACTCAGCATTAGAGGCAAAAATCATGTGGCTCTTTTAAAAGACCCTGCTTCCAAATACTTAAATGGTGTTTATGAGCAGCTGAAGGTATGCTTCTTGCTGGTGGCATGGATCTAGAAACTCTGCAGAGTTGTGGTGACAAACATGGCTCCTACTAGTACCTCCACCATGAAGGGAGACTCTCAGGAAGTCAAGGAATGGGGTGGAGCCAGGTGTCAAAGCCACCACTTTAGTCCTAGCCATGCTGCTTAGCAGGTTAAAAACTCATGTGATCAGAAGAAGATAGAATATACAGTAAAGAGCCGGGCGGTGGTGGCGCACGCCTTTAATCCCAGCACTCGGGAGGCAGAGGCAGGCGGATCTCTGTGAGTTCGAGACCAGCCTGGTCTACAAGAGCTAGTTCCAGGACAGGCTCCAAAGCCACAGAGAAACCCTGTCTTGAAAAACCAAAAAAAAAAAAAAAAAAAAGAATATACAGTAAAGATAGATTCAGATAAAAAACTCTAAATGGTATGTGTGTATATATATATATATATATACACACACATACCATATATATATATATATATATATAGGCTTGGGAGAGAAAAGAAAACAGATAGAGAAAGTCCTTAAAATAGAGTAATTTTTAAAAAGCTATGTAAAGATGGAAAATGCACAGAGAGTCTGGATACTATATGTTATTGTGTTGTCTTTGAATTATATGATTGTTGAGGAAGGAATAACAGTTGCTAATAGACATTTGATTATAAATGTTGCTGGATTAAACCAACCTATATATCTAAAAAAAATCTCAATTTCAAAATTTAAGTCAAAAGATATGTTATTTTGGGGAAAAGTTTCTAATTTTATTTCCACAGGAAATAAGAGGCTGTAGATTCACTCTGGGTTAAGAAAAATAGATTTGATCAAGGAGGATCCCCTGAAAAATCACCAATAGGAGAGGATGGCCCAAACGATCCATCTCAGAGCACCTCTGTTGCAGTTTCCTCCAAGTTCTATATCCAAAACAGCTTCAAGTGACTGGTGGAGGTGATCCAGATTCACAGAATACTCCAGTCAGGATTTAGCCAAGATCCTAAATTTTCTCAGGGTACCCCAAAGATTATCAGTGCCCCCAGTAAATAGGAAGTAGCCTAGAAAACTACAACCACATTCCCAAAAAAATAGATTATGGATGTTCGTCTTTGTTGGCTACAAGTTGTTATGAATAATGGTTAGGAAAAAAGCTAAACAAAGGAGATAAGATCAGAGTTCTTGTTTTGAAAAGAAAAAAAGGGGGAAGTGCGGTGAGATAATGCTCTTGTACACTGTGATGATTTGTCACTTGTAATGGTTTTAGTAAAACACTGATTGGCCAGAAGCCAGGCAGGAAGTATAGGTGGGGCGACCAGACTAGGAGAATGTTCAGAAGAGGGAAGGCAGAGATGCGAAGGCAGAGATGCAGTCACAAGCCAGATACAAAGGACACAAGGTGAAAATGCTGCACCGAGAAAAGGCACTAAGCCTAAGATAAGGATTATGGATTAATTTAAGTTGTAAGAGCCAGTTAGTAATAAGCCTGAGCAATATGCTAAGCAGTTTTTAATTAATATAAGCCTCTGTGTGTTTATTTGGGACTGAACAGCTGCAGGACTGGGAGGGATAGAAACTTCTGTCTACAGAGAGCAATGGTTAAGTCAGAGGAAACAGGTCTTACACTGGTGTCTTGGAGGCCATAAAACAGACCCAGAAAAGCCATGTCTTAAGGGGGTTTAATTTGAACTTGCCTTCAAAAACAGTTTAGAGCAGAAAAAAATAGTAGTTGTGGTATAATATAAAGAAATTTAATATATGTATAATTGAAATCTCTATGTTTTAAAAATAAAGTTGGGGAATTGCTCAGTTAAATTAAAAGTATAAGTCCATCAAATCAAGAATCTCAGTGAATTCAAAGCAAGGTAAACACACACATACACAAACACAAATAAATAAATGAAGGAATTGATTTAAAAAAAAAACTCTCCAGATATAGCCTAAGTGAAGCACTAAACCCAGCGATAGAGAAGAACACATCTTGAGACAGGCATGCCAATGCAGTGCCTGGAGTGTGCAGGGGAGGTCAAGGCTAGCCTCAAAGGAGCAAACGAAACAAGTCTTCAAAGTTGCCAGAAAAGCTGAGTGGTGGTGATGCACATTTTAACCCCAGCACTCAGAAGGTAGAGGCAGATGGATCTATGTGAGTTCAAGGCCAGCCTGGTCTACAAAGTGAATTCCAGGACAGCCAGGGTTAATACAGAGAAACCCTGTCTTGAAAAAAAAAAAGGTCAACCAAGAATTCAAAATCAGATGAAATTAGTCTTTCAACAAACGAAATCAAAAGTATAGGAGAAACGGAAAGAATGTGTTGCTTTAGAAACCTCAGGAATGCTGAGGAATGAGGCAACAAGAGAGTTTCAAGGGCATACACCTGCCACGAAGCCTGGCAATTTGAGTTCAATCCCCAGGATCTGTTTGGAGGACAGAGAGAACCAATTTTTGAAAATTGTCCTCTGACTTTCTCAGTATGATGTTTCACACCTGGGACAAATGGCCGAGGTGTCCATTTACCTATCAAAGCAGAATCCTCCCTGCACCCCTCAGTCTCCACCTACTACAGGGTCCTCCTGACTGCCATACCCACCCCACCCCAAACTTCTCTAGCCCAGGGGCTGGACTGCCCTTCCCCCAGCTGCCCTTCCCTATATAATCCAGCCATTTCGGTTATGTGATCCTTTTCGTCTGTTCTCCTTTGGGCCTCCTGGCTGCTGCACCTGGTTCCCCTACTTTCCCTCCCCCTTTCCTCACATGGTTCGGGGTCATGTCTACTCTGGACTCTTCCGGATGTCCCCGCCTCTGAAGATGCTCTTCCACACATCTAGAATAAACTCCCCTCCACCATGCCTAGAAGCAGTCATGTCCTTCCCTTTCTTTTCTTTTCAGTCACGACTGCAAAGCCCTCACTGTTCTCCTCTGAGGTTGGTTGGTTTGCTTCTGTGAAACCCACTGTAGGGTTGTAGGTCTGTCTGCACGCTCTGTGAGTTCCCGCCGCATGTGGAGCAGTACCCTGTCTGAAGGTGCACTGAGATTTGTTCAAGATGCACACTAGAAGGTCTAGAGTAAACCTTGAAGTGGGAATGGAGGTCGAGATAGACTGGGAAGCCAAACACAGCACAAACCCAATGCAGAAGTCAGAAAGGGGCAAAGAACAGGTAGCCACATGGTTGATTAGTGACCATTTTGTTTTCCAGACCCCAATAAATGCTAGGAGCAGAAGAATCATTGAAATTTAAAGACACAAAGTTATATTTACTTATGTGTATCTGTCTGTCTGTGCATGGCTGTGTATGTGTGTGGAGGAATGTGAGGATGATTTGAGGGAGTTGGCTGCCTCTTTTACCACGTGGATTCTGGAGATCAAATTCAGATCACCAGGCTTGGCAGCGAGCATCTTTCCTATTGAACCATCTTGCCAGCTGTTTTCCCTTTATCTTTTTCTTTGAGACAGGGTCTAATGTATCCCAGGCTGGCCTCTAGCTTTCTATGTAATAAGAGAATGGTTTTGAGCTTCTGGTCTTCCTGCCTCCACCTCCTGAATGCTAAGACTACAGTGGCGTACCTCCACATCCAGTGATGTACGCTAGGCTTATGTGGCCCTGGGGGTGGAGCCAAGGCTCTGGGTAAGCATTCTATTAATTGAGCAACACTCCCAGCCCTCATTACCAGAGATTATTTAAGAAAGACTCACACCGCTGATTGGGATGCACAGGGAAGTACTTGGAGAATGAAGCGGCATGATGAGGAATATTTGCCTTTTAATTTAGCAAAAGGCAAAGACACATGTGAGAGCACCCTGATAAACATGAATCCTGATGATGCAGGGGCCGTCTCTGTTTGCTTGAGAACTTCCATAGCACAAATTCTGTTTTAAACCTAAAGGAGTCATTTAACTGAAGTCCTGAATCTGAGAGGCTGCATTTTAATCTATCCAACCCTCCCCAGCCCAGCATGGGAGGGTTCAAAAGAGGGCGTACCATTGGCTACGGGGCCTGTCGAGTTTGTTTTCCTTCTTCTAAGTGAGGGCTCAGTGAAACCATCGAACTAGGCCATTCCATGGGTGGGAAGGAGGTTTGCTGTAACTATGAAACTGCCTCCTGGCTATCAGATGCTAGAGAGCAGCCAGAAGCATCTAGGGAGTCCAAAGCTGCTGTGGCTACCTGGGGTGGGGGTGAGAGACAGATGTAGAGGGGCAGCTATGGAAGGGAGGAGGTAGAACCTGGTGTTGTCTGAGATTTAGATAGGAGGGGGAAGAGGAAGCGTGTAGGCCAGAAGATCACCGGAGTTCAATGCATTACAGGGAGATGTTGATGTTAATGGGGAGAAAAGAGCCTGGAGGTTAGCTCGGAGCTTTGAAATGTGTTATGTGTGTGTGTGCTGATGCGGAGCTAGATGTACCAATTGCCAGAAGAAGAGAAGCGGCTCTTCCTGGCAGGTAGAGACCTATTTCACAGGTTCCTGAGCAGCGCTGTGGAAGCTTCTATCTTTCTGCCAGCAATCCTTCTGAGACACCCCAAGCTGAGGCCAGATTGTCAGTTCGGACATTGCCAGTGGTACTGCCATTTTGGGGATTGGGACCTAACAGCACCCCCAACATTGTGTGTATGTCCATGAGTGAGTGAGTGTGTGTGGGGGTACACAAGTTGACGTCAGATGCTTTCCCTCAATCACACTCAACCTTATTTTCTGAGGTCTTTTGGTGAGCCTAGCCATGGGCTTCCTCCACCTTCACCTGTGCTGACAGGTACTTGCTATAATGTCTGGCTTTTCATGTGTGCACTGCTGATCCAAACTCAGGTTCTCGTGCACATGTAGAAGGCACGCTACTCAAAGAGCCATGCCCCCCCCAGCTAGAATGGTTCCTTTAAAAAAACTTTATTTTTTGATATTATAATATAATTACATCATTTACCCCTTCCCTTTCCTCCCATCAAACCCTCCTATAGTCCCTTCCCTGCTCTTTCAAGTTCATGGCCTCTTTTTTTTCATTAATTGTTGTTACACACAGATACACACAGACATACTGCTAAATACACACATTCAGTCTGTTTTGTCTGTATAGTGTTACTTTGTGTATATATGTTTTCAGAGCTGACCACTTGGTATTGGATAACCAGTTGGTGCGCTTGACCCTGGGGAGGATTGCTTCTCCTGCTCCCAGTATTCCCTAGTTGTCTGTAGCTCTTTGTACTAGGAAGAGCCACAGAATCTGGGAGTTTGCTGTGAGACTGTCTCATAGTAATGTCAGGAGCTATACCAATGAAACCTCCCCAACATGGCTGCCTAAACACGAGCTGTACCAGGACAATAGACATGTTAACACGATGGTGGGGCAGGCTCATGAGGCCTCAACCCTGTTAGATTGCTTCCTAATCCATCAAGGTTTCAGACCTAAGTGGGCCTGGGAGAGCCTGGCTCTGTTCTGGGTTAGGCTGTGAAGAGTAAGGCTCAGAAAATGACCTAATGACCTGGGTGTGTCTCAGACCATGGGGCTACCTGAGGACTTTTGGGTCATGCTAAGTCCAGGGTGCTTTGAAAAAAGCCAGTAACATATATATCCCTGATGACTACTCTGGTAGAGACAAGGAAAGGCATTTTCCATGACCTCTCTGGAAACCCAGGCCCCATGGTTCTTGGAGGTTGACCACTTAGCATAGCCCTCAGACCAAGAGTTTGAAGAAGGGAAGAAGGCTGCCTGAAGATAGCTCAGCCCTCCTTGTCTCAGAGTGCGGCTGGGGCCACACACGCTGTCCCTCTCTGTCTGTTCCCAATCCCACATGTTCGTCCTAGATAGACAAATGGAGATGGTCACTGAGATCCTGAAAGCAGGACTCAAAGGAAGGGCCCTGTAAGGAGGCAGGACAGTTTCTCACTAGCCAAGGAGCCACAGGAGAAACCCTTCACAGTAAAACAGAATGACCGCAATAGTTTTCATAGTCACCCTAAACTGGCCTAAAAGGCTGTGCTCACATGTCCTAGACTAGCGCACACTCCATGGAGTCTGGATCTAGAACAGGGTAGCCAAGTACAAGATGCAAGGGTGGGTACCTTATCCACCCTCACTGACAAGTTCAGGAGGGTGTGTGTACTCACACCCGCCAGGCCATCTCTGCTGTTTGAGGAATTGTCTCTTAGGTTGATGGTTCAGGCCTCTGCTTAGATCTTGTTTGGGGTCTGGGTTCCCCAGATCCCCCCAATCCCACAGCTTTCCTGGGTCCCAGCTCTGCATTTCCTCCTGGCCTGTCTTGGAGAGTAGGGACTCTCAGCTTCCCTTGTTGCACTAGTGTTCCCTGAGCAGATCTGGACTCTGGAGGCTTGTGGGGGGTGTCTCCTCACTTTACTGTGAGCTAGTGATTCTCAGTCAGGGCTAGCACAGCCTCGCCTGAGGGCACCCTCTCCAGGAGCTGGGTCTGCCCCAGGGAATATCTCAACAACCTAGTGAGAACTACAAGCCCCAGCTTGCTTTTTTTTTTTTTTTTTTTTTTTTTTTTTTTTTTGACTTAAGAGACTTCTCCAGCAGAGATGAAGGGAGGCAGGCACCTACTGTGGTCTCTCTGGAGACCCAGTTCCAGGTTCTGGAAGGTTGACCCTCAGGAGCAGATGAGTAGCTAAAGCCCAAGGAATATCTCCAGAGTACAGACTAAGCCACAGAGGAGTCCAGTATCCACAGCTCTCCCTTTAGGTAAGACCCTGTCCAGAGGTAAAACCATGGCAGACAATGGGCTAGGCCAGGAGTATGAGTGAAAGACAATATTTACCCACTCCTCAAGTGTGTGTGTGTGTGTGTGTATACATGTGTGTCTCTGTGTGTGCATGTGTGTGTGTTGTACATGTGTATTGCATGTGTACATGGGCTGAGAGAGATAAGAATTCTTGATGGGTGAATAAAAGCACCCCTCATACACTAGAGTAGATGCCCAGCCTCTAACCACACACCCACTGCTCCTTCCCACCAAACCTTCAGTATCTTCTCCAGCTGCTTCTGTGTGTCAACCACAATGACGTTGGCACGGCAGTCGTGGGCGATGTACTGGCAGGCTTCAAGGGAGCTAGTGGTGTAAATGCCCGTGACAATGCCCCTGTTGGGGGCACAGGAAGATTTATATCGGGTGCAGAGGAACCATCCCCTCCTCACAGCCTCCCTCACAGCCTCTGTTCCCAGGGAGCTCCAACAGGCAGGGATGGGAAAGGGGGACCAAGAAGGCCCTGGGGGTGGGGGAGATATGGGATTCTGGGGAGTGGTAGAGAACCCGCGAAAGAAATAATAATCCTCTGTCCTTTCTGCCCACCACCAGAGCATAGGAGACCTTACCCCTGCCCAGTCACTCACCCTGCGAACACTGTGCCCACCGCAGAGAAGAACCACTCTGGGGAGTTGAAGCCGAGGATCCCCACGCTGTGGGCTCGCTCTAGGCCAAGCTCCAGGCCAAAGAAAGATAGGCAGGTCAACTACACAGAAAGGGCATTTCCCTCCCCTGCTGCCTCCCAGTAGACTGCAGAAACCTGTCCAGGCCCATCTCAGAGTTCACCCAGCCAGAAAACGTCCTAAGGAATCAGCTTCTGGCAACCCTGTTGACTCTTCCTCTGACTTTCTGGGGAGACCAGTCTATTTGTTTTCCATCCTTGAAGGTAGCCTGTGAAAAGGCTCCATAAATGTAAAATCCTTAGCGTGGGTCCCAGAATATAGTGTTAGCCCAGCGGATGGTATCAGGCTATTCAGTGGTGGTTTCTGGAGACCTCGCCTAGTGGGGAGTTCTGGAGGAGGCCTATGAGCGCTCAAGCTAGAAAGCAGGTCCCCGGAAAGAAAGGGTGTGCAGTGAGGGGCTCCTACCTTCAGGAAGCCCCTGGCGACTTTGCGGGCAATCTCGTAGTACTGGTAGTAAGAGATGCGCTCCCACTTGTTTCTGCGCTTGACGCCCAGAGCACTGAGGCTTCCGTACTTATCCAGGGCCTCATAGAACATCCGGTGCACCGTATACGGAGGCTGCGTGCAAAAGGGTTCCCGGCGCAGGCGCACTCTTCCATCTGCCCGAGCTGTCCAGAGTGTTTCCTCTGCAAGGGGGAAATGACCGCAGTCTGGTCAAATCTACCTGGGGGATCCAGTTCTGACCTGCGCAGGGTCTCCAAGCCTGCTGCTGACAATACCTTCCGGACAGGACCTTGATAGCTGGCAGGCAAGCCAGGCCTGTGGTGGGCCGGAAGGTGGTTTGAAGAAGGCAAGTCTGGCTTGGCCTTGGAAGATGAGCAAAGTTTAGTGTAGGGATATTTCATTTGTATTTTAATAAATAAAGCTTGCCTGAAGATCAGAAAGTAAAACAACCCCACTGATTATTAGCCTTACAGACCAGGCAGTGGTGACAAACACCTTTAATTCTAGTAACCACACTAGTTTGCCATAGAAACTGGGTGGTAGTGGTGCATGCCTTTATCCCAGCACTAGAGAGGAATATAAGATGGGAGGAGACAGCTCTCAGTCACAGTCCCATTCTGAGATTCCTGGAGGCAGGATCGGCATTTCGGATTAAGGTGGCTGTCTTGTTTTTCTGACCTTCAAGTTGAACCCCAGTTTCTATCTCTGGGTTTTTATTAATCTTGTTATAGTTCAGGGAGACAGCAGGGAAGAAGAGAGGAAATGACTGGAGGGAAGTCCCAGAGATGGAGACTCCTGGGCCTTTCTCTGCGTTTATCCTTACTGGCCAAGGTTAGGGTAGGCAGAAGCGAGGCTCATACCCACTCACAAGAGTAAAAATGTCTCTGGGTTCAGAGCTTCTCAGGCTTCTGGAAGCAGGCAAGGACAGATCTAGCTGGACAGAAAGTCAGGGTTTTAGAGCGAAATTGGGATTGAGGTGGTGGGCTGAAAACCAACAGGCTCATATCCCTAGCCAGCAGAGCCTGCAGAGCAGAGACCAGACAGCAGAAGTCTAGACAGTTATGTCTGGGTTTTCTTATTCCATCCTCATGGAGTGGATCCACACAGCCTTATGATGTCACACATGGATAACTGTGGCCCAGACAGGTTCACTCACTTTCCCCACATCACACAGCAAGAAAATGGCAGAATCAAGACTTGAACTCACATATGCCTGATGTATCATCCCATAGTTTGGGACACTGTGTGGGTGGGAACAGAGCCCAGAAGCAGGCATCTTCCTCTTGGCTGAACCACTTAACATGTTGGGTTGAGGCAAACACGACAGCCTGAATCTGCTTCCTCGGAGGGAAGGTGGGGCATTTGTCATCAAGTGTGGGGATCAGAAAAAAAATGGCCAGAAGAAATGACACATATGAAGGAGACTCAAGTATTCAATAAAAGCTCATTCTCCTCCATTTTCCTGTTTATAAAGGAAGTTTCCATGAGTTCTCTGAACTCTTTTAGACCTTTTGGGCTTATTTGTTTGTTTGTTTTCAGGATCTTGAAGGCTAGCCTCAAGTTTACAATCCTCCTGCCTCTGCCTACTAAGCACCAGGATTATAGGTAGGTGCCGCCATATCTGGTTGGGCCTTCCTTCTCTGGGATGAGGATGATCATTCTAAAAACGTGAGCACAATGTGGAGAGTGAGCTGTCCAGGACCCGCATGGGCCTCACTGTTGCCTCCTGGCCAGACACATCTTTGGAGGAAGCCAACGCCTTCACAGGGTTTGCCTCAAGGCTGGCACCAATGGGGTATTTTGCCTCTGGTCCTACCTGAACTAGACAGACAGATCAGATGCCCCTTTCCTCTGTAGATACATTCTTAGGCTGTAAATAGACTTTGACATTGACCTAAAGAAGTAAAGCTCGTGGGGCTGAGACAGGAGAACATAGCCAGACCCAGTCAAAAGGAAGGGGCATGGCAAATACAGGCTGGGCCAGGGGAGGGCACCAGAGAGGTTTTATTGTGACCAGTATTGGCAGAAGCCAGAACAAGTTGACTGAATCTCCCCCTTTCCCAGACCAAGTCCCTGTTGCAGCCATTGCTAGAGACCATTGCCCTTAGGGTGGAGGTGTAAGTCCTGTCCCCAAATCCAGCAGCCCCAGTCCCCAACACTACCCTCTGCAGATTCTGTCCACTATCTCATAAGCTGAAGAGGAGTCAAGGTAACTTGGGTTCCAAACCTTGACCCTGTCATTCCCTGCTGTCACCCTAATATGTCATCTTCCTCTTGGTTGCACTGCAATCATGGAAGGCAAAGAGGGATTAGTGAGGGCAGAGAAGCTGGATGCTCAGGCAGTGCTGGTGGAAATGAAGGCTGGGGTACAGCTCTATTGGGAGACAGCTTAGCCATTTCTCAGAGAGTTACTATACCTCTCAGCATTGTGGCTCCTAGGTAGCTCAAGAAAAACAAACATGTGCCCCCACAAACACTTGCATGTGAACGTTCATACCAATATTATTTATCGGCCCAAGAAGGGGAAGATCTCAGATGTCTACAGACAGGCGACTAAAGACAAGGTGCATGATCTGGTGCGGGACAGTTGTCTATATTCTGTCAATTTTTTTAAATAAACACTGATTGGCCAGTAGCCAGGCAGGAAGTATAGGTGGGACAAACATACAGGAAGTAGAGGCAGGTCAATGAGAACAGGATAATTCTGGGAAGTGGGAAGCTCCCTCTGTAGTCCTGTCCATATACCTAAGAAGCAAGATGTGACTACACTACTGAAAAAGGTACTGAACCATGTAGCTAACACAGATAAGAATAATGGGCTAATATAAGTTATAAGAGTTAATAAGAAGCCTGAGCTAATGGGCCAATCAGTTTATAACTAAAGTAGACCTCTGTGTGATTTCTTTGGGACTTAATGACTGCGGGAACCAGGCAGGACAGAAACACCAACAACAATGATCCATATGATGAGATCCATTTCTATTCTAAGAAGGAGCAAAGCACCAATTGTGAGTCAAACATGGAGACAGCTCAAACCATGTTCAGTGAAAGAAGCCCTATGTGGAAGACTATGTACCTCGTGATTCCAATTGTAAGACAGATCCAGGAAAAGACTGGTTAGTTGCCTAAGGCTAGGGGTGGGAATGGGAATGACCACAAGAAGAGTACAGGGCCTCTTTTGGGATTGATGGAAATATTCTAAAAGTAAATTGTGACGATTACAGAACTCTGTAAGTTTCCAAAACTCAGTGAATTGGGCCTGGAAAGATGGCTCAGCAGGTAAAGACACTTGCCTACTTATATGAGTTCAGTCCCTAGGACCTGCATGCTGGAAGGAAAGATTGACCTCCTGTCTGTTACCTGCACAGTATCGTACCTTCATATCCCTCAACCTACATACATATAATAAATAAGTAAATTAAAAAAACTTTGTATTGTACACTTACCATAGGTGGATTAAATGGTATATGAACTATACCTTAGTGAAATTGCTTCTAAAATAATGAGAGGAGAAAAATGAAAGGGAGAAGGGCTGAGGATGGAGCAAAGTGGTCAGTATGCTTATTTAGCATGCACAAAGCCCTGGATTCAGTCTCCAGCACTACGGAAACCAAGTGTGGTCGTACATGCCTACAAAACCAGCACTTAAGAAGGAGACACAGCCGGATCAGAAGTTGAAGATCACTGCTAGCTGCATAGCAAGTTTGAAGGCAATTTAGGCTGTATGAGACCCTGTCTCAAAAAAAAATGTTGATCTTCCAAACAGAGAAGTGTTTAGAGTGTGTGAAGCTGGGTACCCAGTTGTTATCTTCCTCTTAGTCCTTTTTCCTCCCCAGGGGAACAGAAACTTCTGACTGCTTGGAGCAGAAACAGCGGCTTCCTCCTATGATCTAGTCCAGAAGCCCATGCCCCCCGCCCCTGCACCTGTTCCCCTAGCTGCCAAGAGGAGCAGGGGTGAGCCTCAGTCTTGTGATCATTGCTAAAGCCTCCCTCAAGCCAAGAATTGTCTTTCTTCTTTTTTCTACATGGACTGGAGGTTGCAGCCAGGGCTCAGTGCGTGCTAGGGCAGGTGCGCTACTGCCGTACTGCATCCCTAGTCCAAACCAAGAGGCTTAACATTAAGCAGTTATAATCTCTTGTTTCAATGACAAAAATGGAATGCATCCTCTAGGAAATACGAAACGGCTCAGAGGCCTGTGCTGTGCAGAAGTGGGTGGCCTCCTTATCCAGACATCAAAAAGGTTTCTTTTTGGCTGCTGCTGCAGTTGGGCTGGCTTTGGTTTGGTGTAGCCGCTGGGGCTCTGCCCTGTGCGCCAGCCTACCACTGATCTCCAAACACAGCTCAGCAGTGCAGCTGGCATGTCTTCAAGACGAAGTGGGGTGGGGGAGGGAAAGATCATGTCATTGGCGAAATAACTGGGGAGGGGAAACTCAAAATGCCCATGAGACTTTGGGGCTCATGTGTCAGCATCATAATAAATAATGCATAGCAATAAATAATGGAGGAGTGAGCATCCCAGCCGTGAGGACTTGCCAGTGCAGTCCACAGGGCTGTCTTTGTTTGCACCTAGAAAGAAACCCTCTTGCTTCCTTTGAGACTCGGGGCCCTCCACTCGCACCTTCAGTGTCTTGGCTCTGATGGAGGCCCTGAACAATGTGGTATGTCTCTAGTCTGAGGCAAGCCACAACGTTTGAGAGAGCACAATTAATAACAGCATGTATTTTTGAAAATGAATCAGTAGATTCTTTGTTCTCAGCATGAAAAAAGTTTAGTCTGTGATGGAGTGCATATGCTAATAGTCTCAATTTAGCTACCCCATGCTATCTACGTGTTTTTAAAACAGCCCACTATAAATATATGTGCTTTTATAAATATATGGTTTTTAACTTGCCGATTTAAATTTTTAAGGGGGGGTAAATCTATAATGCAAGGACAATAGTTGTGCCCCCGAGCCTCTATGTTGGAGAGGGAACAGGGATTGGTAGGGACTCCTAAGGAAATGGGAGAGGATATGCCACACTAACAGAGGGCCCTGCTCCTCAGTGGTGGGATTCGGTGCCAGCTAAGAGTGGTGTCATGGGTTGAATGAGATTGGTCCCCTTAGGCTCATAGGTTTGAATCCTTGACCCCCAGTTGGTGGAACTGTGTGGGAAAAAGTAGGGGCGTGGCCTTGTTGGAGGAGGCGAGCCACTGGGGTGGGATTGGAGGTTTCACAAAGGCCTCACCATTTCCAGTTAGCGCTCTCTCTTTCTTGTGCTTGTGGATTGAGATGTGAGCTCTCAGCTGCTGCTCCAGCACCCTGCCTGCCTCGTGCATACACCCTGCCATGATGATCACAGATTCTAACCCTCTGGAACCATGAGCCCCAAATTAAACACTCTCTTTTATAAATTACTTTGGTCATGGTGTCTTATCCCAGCAGCATCAAAGTAATTAAGAGAGATGGAAACCAGGAATTACAAGAAATCTCTCTCTCTCTCTCTCTCTCTCTCTCTCTCTCTCTCTCTTTCTCTCTCTCTCTGTGTGTGTGTGTGTGTGTGTGTGTGTGCACTCTTATTTGAACATTTAAATATTTAAAAAATTATGGGGGTCAGAACAAACACAGTCATTAACCGTTAATCATTTATCCCAGGTCCTCTAGAGGATAGATATTTAGAGGTAGGATAAAAGGATCAGAAAAAAAAGTGTTTTTAAAATTTTGTTTGGGTACCTGGGAATTTGATGTTTGGGATGGAATACAGCACATTCTAAGCACAACGCTCCTGCCCCTGGTCTCCAGCCCCAGCCCCAGCCTTGTTCTCCTGCCCCTGGTCTCCAGCCCTAGTCATGTTTATATTTTTGATGCACATCTCTGGACAGAGTTATTCATCTAATTTATTCTGTCTTGTTCCTGATTTACCTCCTGGAGCCAACACTTTTGAGTGCTCAGCTTCCCCACAGCTTGAAAGGAAGACAGACAGAATGGAAAGAGAGGAGAAGCTGGCTAGTCTGTACTTCCGCTCCCTCTTAGTCCAGCTGTTTCATGAAACAGGACAGAGCCCTAGCCATAGGGACCATGCCACAAAGAACTGGGTTTCCTAGCTAGCAGAATGAATCTTGCTGACTCTCTTTGTCCATAGGCCCAGTTAGGCCAGTAGGCCCTTTAGACTAGCCAAAAGAGAAACCTGGGGGGAAAGGGCCTGCCCCTCCCCTCCCTGAGGCCCAGTCATCCTTTTCCTAGGAAGAAGTCACCATGGTCACATGAATTGAGTGCTCTCATATGCCCACGATCTTCTGTCACCTAGCTAAAGCTTAGGTCTCAGGGAGCTAAGTGGTCGCAGAGCTGGGAGGCAGAACTGTGGTTCAGAGTCACTCTGCTTGATGCTTTCACTGTCCTCCTCTTGTGTGCTGTCCCTCGAGTGGCCTTCACTACAAACCCTGTTTCCATATCTCCTCTGGGAAAAAGATAGTGACTCCGGTCCCAATCCTGTCTTGTAACCTTGGACTTGTGGCTGATAAGTTGTCCTGCATTCCTCAGACTTCCAAAGAAAGGGTCCTTTCTAAACCCAGACCAGATCTGCTCAAAAATCTTCCTTTGAGCTCATGGGCTGCAGGGTGCTGACCACCCCCTTGTTCTCTGACGGGCCCTCTCTCACAGATGGCTATCCCTACATCCTAAGATGTGTCCAAGTCCCCTTGCCGCCTTTCTTGGTATCTTTGTGCATGTTGTGACTCTAGCTGAAAGACCCTTCAGTCTGCAACAAGGACACCCTTCCGTGTCACTTCAGTGCCATGCTGCTAAGACTTTGGGTCCTAAGAGGAGGCCGCCTGTGTGGACGCAGGAGAGGCAGGCACAGCTATGGCTCAGCACCCAGTTAGCTTGACCGTGATGATTTTCAGTAGCTATAGAAGAACAGTTTGGCCTCCTTCTCATCCTAGTAGAGGACTGGCCGGAGCCACTGTGTGTCAGAGATCCAAGACCTCATCTTTCTACTTCACCTGGTCCCAGAGGACGGTGCGATGACAGGGCAGGGCATGATGCTGTCCAGATGGGGGGCCCACAGACCCAAGTCCAAAATTATAGGATCTGGTAGAATTTACAATGGCTAATATTTCTCTGGCTTGAGTCTACCACAGGTCTCTGGCCCTTGGGTTTCTGGTGCCAACTAAGAAGCCTGCCCTTGGACTTGGGAACGGAAAGAAGGGTAAACAGAGGTGTGGGGCACCTCCTACCTATATTTCCTACTCCCAAGCCTGTCCTGACACTGCCTTCCTCCAGCCTCCATCCCCATAGCCAAGGGAACACGTCCCGACAACAAGTTAAAAGGTCTGAGTCTGGGTTTAGTTATTGGTGTGTGCTAAATGCAGGGCAGAGCAGTGAGAAGGGCCCCTGTCCATGGAGGCCGGGCCTTGGGCAGTAAATGGTTCTGCTACCTCGGCCACATGAGTGAAAAAGGGCTTCAAGCTTGGCCATGTGCCCACGTATCAGTCAGTGCGCAGGCAGGCAGTCCAGTCGGACTACTCCACATAGGGGATGACTGACACAACCGGAGTTCTTACCCCTTCCTCTCCCTTCCAGAGGTGACTGACTGAGATCAGGCAAGCCACTCCATAGAAAGCGAAATACGTAGAAGCAAGGAGCAGATAGAAGTAGCTGGAGTCTTTTCACTGGGAACCACAGGAGTCCATTCCCTCTCATTTCCCGCCAGCCTCTTCTTATGCCTCTTCTCTTCCCTGGTCCTCTAGATAAACAGCATGTCATCTCCTGAAGCACCTCACCCACCTGCCACCTCCCACTCCTGACTCTTCTAGAAGGAAAGAACCCAAGCAGCACAGCCGCAGCCAGGCTCCATGGTTGGGAAAGGCGCCAGCCAATGTGGGACGCAAACAAATGATTTTACCAAGGGTGGCTGACAACACTGCCTTGCAGCAGTGTTCCTGGAGTCAGCAGGGGTGCTCTTGAGAAATTGCTCAAGTGAAGCAGTGAGACAAATGCAACAAGCCAATGGCAATGGGCAACCTTGAGTTCCGTGGGACACAGACTCAGTGTCGAACAAGGATGCATGAAATCAGGGATTCCCAGGCAGTCAAGAAAACAAGGTATTATAATTCTCAATGACACAAAGAAATGCTCATGGTTTTAGCATCAAGCTGAAAATGAGGGTGGGTGGGAAGATGCCATCCAGGCATGAGGGTCTGAGTTCAAATTCCCACCACCCAAGTGAAAAATCCAGACATAGTGGGAGGTATCTATAGCTCTGGTGCTGTGGGGGCAGAGTCGGGTAGCTTTCCCAAGCTTACTAATAAGCCAGCGTATCTAATCTGTGTACTCTGGGTTCAGTTAGAGACGTTGTCTCAAAAAAAGTAAGGTAGAGAGCGACAGAGAAAGACACTCAGTGTGAACTCTGGCTTCCACACACATGTACACATATGCACATCTGTATAAACATTACACATATACAACACATACACACTTTTTTAATTTACAGGAGGAGGGGGGGGAAGAATTTGCTTCTGCAAGTCAAAGGCAGGGTTGGAACCCTATCTCCATTGGTCCTGGCATTTGCCCTGTATCCAGAGGCTAGAAAGATTGCCCAGTGGATGGAGAATAGGTAGGTCTGAGTTCACGGGCTGTGGTGCTGCTCAGAGCCATGCAGTAGGGAAAAGTCATGCTTGCTGTGAGTGACAGTCTCCCCATCTGGGGTGTGCTGTAGGAAGAATTACAGCTTGTAATTACCCACCTACTGGGGCGTGGCCTCTTATACTATAGACACAAAAGCCGAACGCCCGTCCGTCCCTTTTTCTCCTTCCCCTTGCTCTTTTTCCAATGGCTGCGTGATTCAACCGGTCAAGTGGAGGATTCTGATTTGTGAGTTTACCCCTAAATAAATGACTATTTCTCAATTCTGAGCTAGTGTGGGATTTCTTTTAAGCGTCCGTCCACCATTTCAGGGATGGCCTGGTAAGGACTGGAAAGACTTAGGGGATCAGGCAGGACTGTCAATACTCCTCAAAATTTAACAGGGGCACAACCCTTGGCTCTCCGCTATGTTTACATTAGTGCTGGGACAATAGCCACGATACATGACTAGAAGCCCATTGAAATTTCCATCACCTAGCAAGGTGCCAGGATCCCCACTGGAGAAGATTCCCAGCAGCACCTCCCATGGCTCAATCTGCCATGCCAACAGAGTCAAGCTGCTAGGAAGCCTGCGCTAGAACCAGTAGCCAGCGGGGCACTGCCTACGCCAGAGCCAGGCCTCTGGGCACGTGGGGTGGGCTTTGCCCCCTCACACTGTCTGCTGCCCCCCTTTGTCTCCAGCACCTTTCATGTTGCTCTCATTTTGGCCTGAGCCTGGCAGGGTCCTTTACAAGCCGCTCATTGTGCTAAAGGGTGCCGGGCAGGCAGGGAGGTGTGTACTCCAGGATTTTGGAACAAAGGCTTCTAAACAGCAGAGAAAAATCACTGCATGTTCTGGGAAGGAGAAAACCTCCAGCATAGGGGTGGAAGGTGAGGGGTGGAGAAGAGGGGACAGGGGGTGAGGGATGGGGGTGTTCCCTGTAGCCTGTGGGAATAGCCAAGCTCAGAAGCCAAGTGTATTTGCAGGGATAGGGTGGAGGTGACAGACACTGGGCCTGAGGACAAGGGGCTCTCAGGCCAGTGACAGAGCTCTCTGCAAGACCACATGGATGGAATCAGAACAACCTCACAGCCCCTCCCCCAATGACCCTGGAGACCCAGCCCCGGGGAGGTCTTCTCACACAGGGATTCCAGGATGAGAGCCTCTCTGTGGGTGTAGAGGTCACATTGACCTTGGGACACGGGGAGGGATAAGGACCAGGCCCTTAGGCCTGAGAGGTCTATGAAGACTGTGGAGGTGTGGTCTAGACTATTCCTCTGAATGTCCAATGACTTTGTTTCTCTGGGCTTGGTAGGAGAGGCCCTGAAGCTGAAGGCTCTGGCTAGGTTTCCCTGTGACTGGTCAAGAGCAGAGTGACCTTAGGCAGACATCTGCCATCCCTGAGCCTTGGTTTCCCTGTCTGGATGATAACAAGGGAAAACATCCACCAGCTGTGAGTCCCTCCCAGTTATTGCTCTAGGGGCCTCAGTCAGCTGGGAAGACACACGGGGACTGTGGGCTGAGAGCACTTCTGTAGAGGAATGAAGTCTGGAATTCTCCTACTTGCCCTGAAAGCAAAGTCTCCAGGAAGGGGGCAGAGGGTCGAGACATCAAGCAGTGTCTGAAGAATGTCTAGGAGAAGCCATGCACCCTGACCCCTGGAAAGGTCTCCCCAGGGGCACCTCAGATGTGTCTTTAACTGACAGGCCTGGGATTACTTCCTGTTTCCATTTTATAGATGAGAAAGCACCTCCACTGCTTCTCCAAATCTCGGGGAAGCCCTTCTCACAGAGGCTAATGTGAGAGCTGGACCCCTCCCTGGTCCCCAGCTTCAGGCTATGAGCTCCTAGACATAAGGGTAGAACCCTGTTCCCTTCTGTCTCCCCAGCTTGTCGCTCCATTCTAGGCCCTCACACGTGTCCCTGGGACGAGAGTAAGGGACAATGAAATGGTATAAATCCCTTGGACGTAACGTCCTCTCTGCCCTAGGGACCAAGTAGGGCTGAGTACCCCACCTTCCAACCCTCAGCTTAGAGCTCCCGGGTGGGACTGGCAATTTCCTGAGGGTGGAAAGCTAGCCCCAGTCAGCATCTCTATCAGCTTTGTCCCTGGCGGCTGTTCTTCCTGGGTCACCCCCCCTTTTTCCAGCAGGGGTTCATATTCAATCTAGAAAGGGCTAGAAAGAAATGTATCTCAGGCCCTGGCACAAGGCTGCCTTTGTGTGGAGGTCAGATTCCAGCATGGCTTGGCTCCACTGCTCCCTGGGAGTCCAGTCTGGGGACTGGAGTGTAGGACCCTCAAACCTCTTGGGAACTCAAGGAGACCAAGGTGCCTCTGAGGGACCCTGCTGAACCTTGACTCCTGCAGGCAGGAATCCAGGAGCTCTGTGGCGAGGTGGTGGGGAGGCTAGGGGAGACCGGGGCTGGTCTGACTCCTGTGTGCAACAGAGTCAAGGGTCCAAAGAGACCAAATGGACCGTTGGGAGGACTACCTCTAGACAGCTGTTGGATCAGAGAAAATCACTTCTGGCCGTGGAGACCTACATAGTTCACCCTAGCACTCAGGAGACTGAGGCAGGAGAATAGCAAGTTCAAGGACTGCTGGGCTCCTGAGTGAGACAAGAGAGAGACAGACGGACAAAGAGAAACAGACAGACAGGCACAGACAGAGACAGGCAGAGAGAAGAAAATTAGGAAATCCCTAATCCTTTCTTCCCTTCCCTTCTTCCCTTCCCTTCTTCCCTTCCCTTTTTTTTTTTTTTTTTTTTTTTTTTTTTTTTTTTTTCCTCAGCTGGAAGCATCTCCCTCTCCACGGCCAGGATGAAGAAAATGAAAACGTACCTTCCTTCTGAGCCTGGCCACAGTAACTGCTCAACAAGGGGCAGCTGTATGTACGTGTTGCTAGAGAGGATTAGGGATTTTCTGTCCTATATGAATCCCATAAATGCCCCTCCCAGGCCTTTGGAATATACCACGGCACTCTTTCAATCTTCTGAAAAACATTATGCCACAAGGTGGCTTCACAACCTACCCACAACTTGTGACTCTTCCTTCAATGGCCACCATAGCCCAGCCTCCCCACAACCCCCACCACACCCCACTCCACACCACAAGCTTCCTTGACTAGGGAGACAAAGGATGCCAGGCCGAAGCTCAAGGTCTAGCATGCGGATAGTTAGACACGCAAGTTAGTAACATCTCCAGGCTGTTCCGCCAACATCCTCCCGACCCCAGGGACATGACTTGTGTGAGTGGGGCCTGGAGGTTCCATGCACCCCCTATTCTGGGTGTCTGCTGACAACCATGGGGATAAGAGACTCCTCCGCACCCCCTCCCACCTCCAGTCTTTCAGAGTAAGAGGGTCGGAGAATAGCACAAGATTCTCCACAACTAGAATGCCCACGGTAGACCCCGCCCTCCAGAAGCAGGCCTGCCTTCTTCTGTTCATGCTGTGCCTCAGAATCTGTCTGCATCCGGGCTGGGAGTTCATGGAGGACAGGAAGGAAGCTCGTCAACTTCACCATCTCCAGAGCCCAGAACACAAGGCAAGGTCGAGAGTCTACACAGGGCCAGCTGGCCTACGTCTGACAGGTGCCCACAGTCCCAGCATCCTGTAATCCCACCCTACATTAACTGCAGTGTCCTCTCTGCATCCCGCCTATCCCCACCTGCTCAGGTGGCACTGCAGATGGCACCTTCGCTGGGATTCCATACCCAGCTTGTTCAGACCTGCGCCTGCAGCTGCTAAAGCAGCTCAGAGGCCCACAGGCTAGCGTCACTCACACCTCTCAAAGAAGCCAGGTGTCCCTCCAAGCTCTCTCATATCAACTCCCTTCCTCTCTTTCAGCTGCCAGGATTGCCAATGCTACCATCCACTCCCAAGACCTCTGAGCCCTGGGGCTTCCCTGGCCTATGCCACTGGGTCTGACATCTGCCCTTCAATTGCCTCAGGAAGCAATTAAACATCTGCACAAGCAAGCTGGGTTCGTTCAGGGAGAGGACACTGTGTGTGGGAGATGGGGAAGTTGGGGCAGGACACTGCCCTGAGAACCCAACAGGTCAGTGAGGTGCTGGGCTCCTAGGAGCAAGGCAGTGAAGCCTGCCTGTACCTTGTGTCGGCTCTGCTTATGCCTCTCTGGAGCCTAGCAAACCACTTTCTGAAACCAGGGAATGGCCTGGCTCCTTCTTTACCTCTGACGGGAGGGTGTGTTAAAGACACACAGAAGGCACTCTCAGCCCTGAGGTGACACTCTTGCCAAGGCCACCAGGGGCAGTCTGTTAAGTGGCAGCAGCAAGCCTACTCAGTGATGGGACTGGAATGCCCAGGATCCTGATGCAGGGCCTCTCTGCATTATTTGATTGTTGTTTTTGGATATTTTATATTTATTTAGAGACATGGCTGGCTGGGATTAGACATACAACCATTACCCTGGTTCAGCCTAAGTGTTGAGACCACAGGTACGTGTTATTATGCCTAAAAGAAATACTTTCTGCCTCAGTTTCCCTGTTGAAAATGGGTAGTGAATTCTCTCTAGCCTGGGACAATACTGTGGCACAACAGAGAAGCCTGGAGCTTGCTGTTGTCTTTTAGCCACTCTGGGACCCCAACAAAGTCTACTCGTCAGTAATATGAGGAGAGAGGATTTGGGACAGAGGTCACAGGCCTCCTCCTCTTTCTCTAGTCCCTGATTCTACCATCACCCTGTGGCTCAGGGACTTAGAAATGGTCCCTTTTTCCCCATCTTGCCTCGTTGCACACACTGCCAGCCACACTTCCAGACATGTAGACAATTTAACCACAAGGAAAACACAGGCATACCCAAATGGAAGGCCATACAACAAAATACACCGCCGCTTCAGACATAGCCACTGATAGCAAATCGCCTTTGACGCTAACTAGCTCCCATTTAGATGGCCACCGGACTGTCTGCCTGTCTACTGGAGTAGCCTACAGCTAGCAAACCTCCTGGGAAGAGCAGCAACCCAGTGCTCAGCCCTGAAAGGTGACCCAGGCCAGGGACAGTCAGAGCTGAAGGACAGCATTGTGAGTGGGAAGCTGGGAACCCCTGAGTGGGGTGCCTCTTGTTTCTCTTTTTATTTTGAAATGCTGCTTCTGTTACAATCTTGTTCTGCGCATAAAAGTGAACGAGTGTTGTAATGATACAATTATCATCCAGATAAGTTTTCAGGGTGAATGATAACTGCCTTCCTTGAGGCCTGCTTATCTGAGGAGAAGGTCACCAAGGGAGCATGTGACGACCCAGCTTCCAAAACAAACTGTGCTAGCTTGCACCCGTCTGCTTGCCCCATGCTCCAGTTAACTAAGTACAAACTCCTAAAGGTGTTGCTTATATGGCTGGCCCCTTTTCCGTCCATTGGCAGCCAGATAAGAATATATACCCTACCTGCTAGGGTCTTCCCATTGTTGGCCCTTCTTCCCAGCCTTGGGGGAGAAGGAATCCCCCGCCCCCGTGATCTTCCATCATGCCTGGCCCTGATGGCCATGTGGCAACCGTGAGTGACAAGTTAGACGGGGTCCCCGAAATGTGGACATAACAAGATTTCCATGGATTCTCCCCGAGTTCTGCTCTGTGGCTCCCAGCAGCCCCCACGACTCCCTTCAGGAACACTCCATTACGCGTGCTCACCTGCGGCATCTGGCGGTGAGGCCTTCTCTGGAGCTGAGAACTCAAGGCCATGAGTTGAGGACTCTTTGGGGAGCGTTCGCCCATCAATTAAGGAGCTGGGGAATGGGGGGGGAGATGGGTAACATAGGTTAGAACATTTTGTGTCCTGCCTCACTTCCTCCAGTCCCCTCCCTTTCCCTCTGTAGGAGAAATCAAGTCTTGCTATCTCCTGATTCGTTGTGTGTCACCATACAAGATCATATCTCCCCATGAGTCTCAGTGTCTCCATCCAGACAGGAAAAGGGTTGGACTCTGAGCCTCCATTCTAAGAGAGTATAAGCTTGAAGGTTTGGGGGAAGCCTCCGCCCCATCTTTCTTCACTCCTACTAGTCCTGGGGCTCATTGAGAGGCTCAGAGTAGAGCTGGGATGTTCCTAGAACTCTTGGAATCCTAAGGAGCTCCCTCTTCCATGGCTTCTGCCTGCAATCTTGACAGTCCCACGCAGAGGACAGGGGCCAGGGAGAGCTGGGGCTGTGCCTGTCCTAGCTCTTCCTGGCCTCCCAGGCTGGGTGGCCCTGAGCAAGGGTCTCTTCTATCGGTCGGGACAGGCTGGCTCCTGGATTTCTGTTATCACCTCAGCCTCCCTGTCTCTCAGCACCAATCCTTCCCAGGGTTTACCTGGTCACACTTCCCCTTCCTGGGTGGACAAGCAGAGGGATTTCAATACACACCCCTCAGGACTACACAGGGCTGCAAGACTGTACAGCAGCAGGGATACATCACCGTCATAGCTATGTAAACAGAACCTACTGGAATTGTATAGTGGGTAACCTGTATGGCTGGTCACAGATGCCTTAAGGGTATGACCCTGGCTCCAGGGAGTCCCATTTGTTTGTCAGGGTGGGGTTACCCCCATCCCTGCCCAGTTCCCAGGAAGCCAGGTCAATTACCTGCTTTGTACATTCGGCCTTATTCCTTGCTGGTACTGCAGGTTCAAACTAAGTTTTCGAACACACCCAGGCCCACCTGGTAGCAGTCTGCTTAAGAACCTGAGATACGTGTTAAAGCAAAAGACACAGGAAGTTATGAAAGGAGAAGGACTAAAAGGGGAAGGAGAGGACTGAGATGGTCTTTTATATGTGCACACTGTGACTAAGGCATGGTCCACAGGACTGGAGCATCCCTTCTGTTGCTATGACGACCTGGCACAGAAGGGGAGGACTGAATTCGCTCCTTCTTGGGAACACTGTGAGCAAGGCATGGTCCATAGGGCTGGAGCATCTTCCCTGTTGCTATGGTGACCTGCTCCGGAGAGGATGGAAAGGATGACAAAGCTGAGGTTTCTGAGCATTCTGGATTTACTGACTTTGGGGCAGCTGTTATAGCACTGTTCTCTAGGGCTGCTGGGTGGAAGCTGCCCCACTTGGGGATGAAGACGGTAATGTTACCAAACAAGCCTGTGAGTTCCCTTAGTGAGGTGGGGCCTGGACAAGGCCAAACCCTGTGCTCAGAGCCGACCCACCTTTAGAATCACTGACTGGAGAGCCACTACAAAATCAGCCTGTAATCGCCCAGCATCTAGCTCAGCAGCCTCCTCTAAACAGGTCTGTTTGTAAGTCCCCACCATCAAAGGTACGGTGCACTTCCGCTCCTAATTAAATTTGGGCAAACTGGTTCTGGCTTTCCCAAAGCTAAACAGAGGAAATAAAAAGACAGCCACCCAGGGAAGCCAGAAGGCTAAGTTACTTATTCTGACAAGAGCCTTCTGGTTAGAGAGTGCAGGAAGCCCGTCTTCCCTGAACAGGCCTTTCCTGGAGCTCCAGCACCCAGGGTACGTCTGTAATCCTAGTCTTTTCTCCAACCCTTCAGTTGGGCCCTGTTCTCCCACCAGGACTTGGTGGGAGGGGACACCTCACTTACCCTTGCAGTTGGCCCACAGAGGGTCAAATTCAACCCTCATGTCTTGGGCTTAAAGAATTTGGGGTACCTAGGTTAAGAAAAAAAGTCAAAAAGGAGTTTTCCTTACAAATAGAGCTGATCTCCCCTTGCAAGGGCCCTGGCAATTGAGGCCCTTGGAGGGACTGTCTGTCACCTGAGTTCGAATGTGTTTAATGTCCTTCCTGCTCACTCGGGGTTCTAGCTAGTGGCAGAAGTGGGTTCAACTGCATGAGGGCCAGAGTCACCCACACAAATCACCAGCATGGCACCGCCTCACACAGCTTGCCTGTTTTTAACCCTTCCTGCACCCATTTTCGCCACTGTCAATGTTGGCGCCTAGCAAGGCATCATTTTTTATAGCAGGATAGGAAAGAAGAGGTCTGAGTGCACCCATACTATAGGTTTTTGTCAGGAGAGAGACCTCGGAATGAAACGGCTCATGTTCCTCTCCAAGAGCACTGGGAAGCCCTGGGTGGTGGAACACTCACCTAGTGTGTGTGAGGCCCCACGTTCGATCCCCAGCGCTAAGGGGGAAACATGGCAGCTCTCTGTTCTTTCCAGAAGGACAGGTGACCAGTGAGTGATCCCGGCAGGTGAGGACACTACGGCTAGTAACACGCCTGTTGACGGCGATCAATGTTTTTGGTACCTGTCATTCTGGAAAATTAGACTCCTCCTGAATGAGTGCTCTGGAAGCTGGCAGGTTTCCAGGAGGAAGTCACCTCAAGTAATAAAATGACAGGGATGGTGGGAGGAGGGCCTGAGCTGACTTGCTTCTGTCTGTCTGTGTTTTGAATTCTGAGGAGGAAAAATTCCAAGATGGAAGGAGGCTGGTTCCCTTTCACCTAGTGTTCTTCTCATATAAACATACTGTTTGCTTTTCACAGAAGCAAGCCAACGAAACTCGGCATTCTCTGCCACCTCCCCGGGTATGCAGGGAACAAGAAAACCAAGGTATTGTTTGAGCAACCCCACCAGATGTGGACAGAGGCGTGTGGCAGGGCTCTCTCCTAACCATCATTCCACCCCATCTAGTCACCCAGGCTTGCCAGCAGACTGCAGAGCCTCCCTAGCCTCCTTAACTCTTCCTCCAGGAAGCCCTCCTAGATTCCCGCAATACCCTCTAGCTTGGTCTTTGAAGGTCACACACAGGAAGTTCCTGGAAAGTAAGGGTTATCCCCAATTCAACTCTGTTCTCCAGCCATGAGTAGTCATTGTCGAAGCCCAGTAAATGTTGGCTGGATAAACCCATCATATCATCACGGTGTGACACATAAATTAAGGGGAGCCCCTGCTTCCTGTGTGACTCCCTCACAATGATCCATTTCCTATATATTCTTATCATCCAATCTTCCCAGTTAGCCCTGAGCAGTAACACAATTGCTGTCAAGTCAATGTTCGCTTGAAACAGCCTAGCATCGAGTCTGCCCCTCTGTGAGGGTTCAACTAACGTCTCAAGCGATATGCTATGGCCAAATTGCCGTGTGTCGCTGAGCTGTTTTCTAACCCATATCCTAAGCTATCGTGACAAGATGATGTAGAAAAACCGCTCAGTGCAGAATCATCTGCCTCCATCCCTGGTGACAACAAAATGGGGAATGAACAGGGTGACAAGTCTTAAACCCAGGTCCGGGACTCAGGTACTGTGCTAAGTACTCCCCCATGGGGAGATGGTGACGGGCAGGAGGCAGGAGGATCGTGGGACCCTGGTTCCTTACACAGTCCTCAGGATGGAGCTGGCAGACCTGAGAAGCAGCGCCTCTGTCATGGTCCCTGTGGGGTGGCTGCACCCCTCGAGCTCACCAGGGAGAGAGCGAGAACCTCAGAGGGCGTGTCACAGCGTCCCCTGGGGAAAGCCACCGCAGCCCCAGAGAGGCCCAACTCGACCGCCCTGCAACAGAGACACAGTGTGAGTCACTGCCCAGGCCTAGCAGGGCAGGGGCAGTTGTCCTTCTTTGAGGCATGACTCACCACTCCTGGGGCTGGGCACCTGACTGCAGTTTACTGCCTTCTAAACCCACACATCCCTTCAATCTGGGAACAACACAAGCTCACAGTTGGTGGCTTCCTTCAGGCTCTGGGCTCAATAGTCCCTAGAGCCAATTGCACACCTGCAAGAGCGAATCAATCAGATTTCCAGGACTCCTGCTTTGCAAACACTCTGCCCACTGCCCAAGTCTCTGGTACTTGAAATGTTTGTCTCTGCTCAGAGACAAGGGGAAAACCAACTTCCAGGCATCCTGAGAAAGTTCTCAATGGAGGTGTTACCTCAGCACCACCCTGCACCCTAAAAGCCCCAATGACATGTTGGGGCTCCCTAAAGAAAGCCATGTCCACACTCCGCCACCCCGTTACCTTGTACACCAGACCTCACATCCCTGCTTCCCTTTGGTCTATATGGACTGCCTTGTTTCAAAGATGAAACCTCTGACAGCTCTCTCCAGTCCTGACTCCCACCTTCCCAAGACCCCCACAGAATAGTCACAGCAGAGGACTTGCCTAGCAAGCTCGGCCCCAAGCTCCCCGCTCACCTTCCTTTTCTTTGTGGCAGCAGGCTCAGGGCTAAATACCCCCCTGCTCCTGCAGCTATGGCATGATGAATCTGAGAACTGGCTGCCGCAGTAGCCCAGGTTCCGGGTGATGAGCCACAAGGGCTGGGCATGAGTGGGGACCCGCCCCAGCCCGCCTTGGGGCTCCTGGCAAGGTGTGGCCCCAGGTACCTCTGACCTACATGGCGTAGGACCCAGCTTATGGCTCTTACATAAGTGGGGTGGGAAGCAGGACAGGGACTTGCCAGTGCAGTACTAGAGACGGCTTGTTGACTGCGATCCCTAACAGAGCCTTGGAGAAATTACTCCTGTTACTGGGCCATGTACCTGACAGAGTCCACCCTGGGGGCCTCTGGGGCTGGGCCAGAAGATTGACTTGTTTGTTCAGTTTGGTTTTGGGGGGTCCATTTTTATGGTTTCTAAATACACATACCTTATCAGATGGGCTGGGCTGGGCTTCCTGTATCTACTGTTCCACCTTGTAATGTCAGTGTTATTAATATTCCCATTTTCCGGATGAACAAATGGGGGCCCAGAGAGTGCTAGACTTGCTCCATGTTACACAGCCGGCAAGAGGCAGAGCCAGCGTGTTTAAACTGGCTCTCCACAGCTGGCTGTGAAGCCAGGATGCCAGGACACAGGTTTATCCGGCACTTGCAACACAAATTCAACCATTCTATCCAACCTACCTCGGACAGCCCTCATCCACAGACCTTGCCCTGGGCTTTCTAAAGCACCCCCCACACCCCACTCCCCACAACACTAGTGAGTTTTCAGCTGCCGTGGCTCCTTTAGTACCCTCTAGAACTAGGAGAACCTCTGCCCCCCCCTCTCCTTCCGGCTTCTCCTTCGATTTCTCTGTTTCTTGTCCCCTTTGAGAAATTCACCCATCTCTTCATCTTTGATTATCCCCTGGGAGCTAAACTCCGAACCTCAAACTGCTCCCAGGCTGAGATGAGAGGCTAGAGGCACCCCAGCCAGCATGAGGGGAGATTTCAAATCCTAGTTTAACTCACATGCAGGGCACAGAGACAAGAATGGGGACAGGGGCTTGTGGGGAGGTCCTCTGCCGACTTGGGTGACAGAGAGCTACCAGCACCCCATCTTCAAGATAATTTTGACCTTCACCCTGTTTTCACTCCTGAGCAGCTTCTTCCCCAGTGGCCCCTGCCCGCCACTCTACCCTGTGACATCCAGGGCATTTCACTCTTTACTCTGAAACCTGGTGGAGAGCCATTTTGAGAGCCTTTTATCTGGGCGGTGGTGGCACACGCCCTTTATCCCAGCACTCGGGAGGCAGAGGCAGGAGGATCTCTGTGAGTTTGAGGACAGCCTGGTCTACAAGAGCTAGTTCCAGAAGAGGCATCAAAGCTACAGAGAAACCCTGTCTCGAATAAAAAAGAACCTTCTAGAAATCCACTGCTTATTCCATCCATAGACTTCTGCAATCAGAAGCACTCTTCCTATTTGAGAAACCTGTGTGACCCCAGGAATCCAGGCCCAGTCATATGAAAGACTTTCAGACTTTCCTCCCACCAGGAGAGGTGATGAGGGAGTTCCTCTCTTCTCCCCAGTGCTGGATGAGTAGCACCATCATGCTTGGGATCAGCCCTGGGTCGTACTGGCAGGGGAACGGGTGGTAACATCTACACTTGAAGGCAAAGGTAGCCTCATCCCTAAGTTTCCAGGCCCTCTAGAAGGCTAGATATAGTTTCCAAATTGATGAGGTTCAGGGAACTTGGGAAATATGTAAGCCCCTTTCCAATCCTTTGAAAAACCCATCAGCAGGCCTCCTCCTCCTGAGCCCTACTCCTCCAAGCCCCAAGAACTCCGAGAGGGACCCCCTGCTGTCACATTTCTTCCTGGAGCTAGCTAGCTAGTCCAAGGCTTTTAGTTAGTGTTTGAGGACTAGCAATCGTTAAGAAACCGAAATGTGAACTCAGTCCTTACTCCCACAGTTGGAAATAATCTCTTCCTGTCCCAGTGATTAATAGCTTCTGGGGGTCCTTCCTCCTACTCCGGAGTTGATTTAATGCCTTCTGTGTGCCAGGTGGCATGTGAGCTGTGTGGGCAGAAGTGAGCAAACTGGATGTACCTTAGAGATAGTATGTGCTTGACGGCCGGTGAGCATGCATGTGTTTAAGCCTACTGGTTGGTGAGGGGCATCATCAGTGCCAGCCTTGGGGAGGGCAAAGAGAGACCGCCAAGGAAGGCTGAAGGAATGATTATTTCATGTGAAGCCATGGGGGTAGGTCAGGGGAAGCTAGTGTGGGTAATAGATATAGACTGTAGACCATCTGGTCTTAGCTCCCAGTTCATGGGTGGGACCTTGGGCCAAAGGAAAGATCTGCCGGGTATATGAAGTCTCTAGAAAAGCATTAGGGTAAGGTATTCATGATCTAGCATATGCTTAGAGCCACCAGAAGGAACGGATTGGCGCAGAGATCGTGGGGCCCTTAACTGGATGAGTCCCAACAGGAGTGTGTTGTTTACTGAGGGACCTCACCCACAACAATTCCTCCTCCGTAAGCCTTGGCTCCCATCTTGATGGGTGGGGCAGCCATCTAGCCAGTTTACTTTTAACCCAGCTGGCAGTACCTAGACTGAGTGTTCAACCTTGGCAAACCAAATCCCATTGTCCGCGTAAGGAAATAAATATACCAATCATCAAGTTCAATGACAATCTCTCAAAGGAGTTGGCTAGCAAATTGGTCAAACCCAAGGCAGAGTTCTCTGGACTCTAATCTTTGGATTTTTGCCTTGATTATGTGACTTCAGACAACTCCTGGTTCTTCTCTGGTACTCCATATTCTGAGATGTCACAGATAAAGGGCCTCCCAGTTTCAAGACTGTGTTTGACAATTAAGGGCCTGCGCTAGAAGCGTGTTGCCAGGATCCCACGCCTGAGAGTGCAGGGGAAAACATACAGGAATAAGAATGGTATGCGCTCTTGATTTTCCTGTATGGGGCCCTTACTGTTGTGCAATGCTTTCCGTGTTTCCATATGTGTGGAAATGACCATCCTCACAACAGCTCAATGAAACAGTGTGCTGTCAGAATCTCACAGGATGAAGAAACACACTCAGACACAGACTTCGGAGAGGCGGGCTCAGAGCGCACGTCCTTAGTCAGCCAGGTATCCTGGAAGTTCTGGGCCCTCCAGATGATTGGAGTGGGACAGGGGAGGGACAAGAAGACCGGTAGGAAATGGGACATCTCAGCATCTTCTGTCCCCATTCCCGACTGTGCATCAAATATCAGGGCTGTGGCAAGTGTTGTGGACAATAAGAAAGGTCAGAATTCAAGTTTTGAAATCCTAATGAAGCTACCTTCTTTTTTTCTCAAATCCCAAATTTTATTTGTTTGTGTGTGTGTGTGTGTGTGTGTGTGTAGGTCAGAAAACAGGCTGAACAGGTTGTTTGAACATTTGCAGGGGTTGCTTCTCTTGTTCTACTATGTGGACTCAAGGGATCAAACTTAGGTTTTCAGACGTGGCTGCAAATACCTCACCCCCTGAGCCACCTCTTATGTGGCATCAAGGATACAGCTGGTAGGTTTGATGATCACAGGGGAGGCGGTGTGAAGCTCAAAGTTGACAGAGTTCTAGCCCAAAAATGACTTGAAAATCACTGACTGCCATTTTTATTTGAAGTGCTGCATGCATGTTTCTGACTGTGTTCTTTTTTCCCTTGGGGCCTCGGCTGCCCTGGCTACAGAATAGGACTTGGGTAGATGGGTAGGTTGCAAATCCCAGCTCTGGTCAAAGAGGAGTCTCTGCTTCTCTCCCAGGGATATGAGAGGAGGGAAACACACCACTTGGTCCTCCAGTCCTAGATCCTCACTGTGCAGAGAAGACTTCCACCAGGCCACTCTGTGCCAATGACGGCCACTGCTCTGGGGACACACCAGCCAAAGAAGAGAGACGTGACACACGACCACAGTCTGTACTTCTTGGGCCTTGGCTGGCAAGGGGCACTGCTGTGGGGTGGTTGGAGTGTCACAACAGCAGAAGGAAATCTGGAATATGCAAGATAATATTCCAGCTACTTTACAGGACTTGCTCATTTTGCTGTCTTAACCGACTGTTGCCCCATCTTATGAGGAAATGGAAGTACAACGAGAGGAAGTAAATCCCTGAAAGTCGTGTGCTTAGGTAATATTATATCCTACTGGAGTCTTTGATGGAGTTGAAGAATGGATAGTCATAGTTTTAGTTTTCCTTAGTTTTGATAAAAGATAAAATAGCTATAAATATTATAACAGTAATTCTTGCTTTATAACTGTTTTGCCATATTTAATTTTATTATGTTAAAGTTAAAGCCTTTTTTTGTTTAAACAGAAAAGGGGGAAATGATGGAGGAGGGTCATCTGTCTATGTGTTACTTTCATTGGTTAATAAAGAAACTGCCTTGGCCCTTTAATAGGACAGAAAATTAGATAGGCAGAGTAGACAGAACAGAATTGTGGGAGAAAGAAAGCAGACACCTCAGGCAGATGCCATGCCTCTCCTCTCTGAGACAGACACAGGTTAAGATCTCTCCTGGTAAGACATCACCTCGTGGTGCTACACAGATTACTAAATATGGGTTAAAGCAAGATGTAAGAGTTAGCCAATAAGAGACTAGAGCTAATGGGCCAAGCAGTGTTTAAAAGAATAAAGTTTCTGTGATTATTTCGGGTGTAAAGCTAGCCAGGCGGCTGGGAGCCAGGCGGGAACGCAGCCTGCCGCTCCTACTACAGTTGTGCAGCTAGTGATGGGGTCATCTGGGACCCAGGCGAGCAGACTCCAGAGTTCACGGTTTTGTTTTTGTTTTTTTTTTGTTTGTTTTCTGGTGTTGGAAATAGAATAAAGCTGAATAATTCACTTGTTCATGCTGGGTAATCCCTGCCCTGAGCTATATACTCCAGCCCCAACTCCATGAAGTTCCATTCTATGTCTTAGTAACATGGGATTTCCTAGAAACAACTGACCCAGAACAGCAGACATGGTGACTAAGGAATGTTTGTGTTTGTAGAGTCTTCAAACTAACATAGTCTTAATCCTTTCAATACCCAATTCATAATATTGACCATTCAGCCAAGAAAAACTAGACATCTGAAAATACATTTTGTGCTGATCACTGGGTATCTGTATGTGTGTGCTGGGATGTACGTGGGTACATGCTTGTGTAGACCCATGTAGAGGGGTCTAGCCTTGTGCTGGTGCCTCACTGTTTTGTGGACACATTGACAAGTGCAGGGGAGTAAAACTCAGAAACGAGTTCCAGTTTCTTGTACAATCAAGGGGGAAAGACAGTGACAGAAACAAACCCTGGTCTGACACCGATATAGAAGTGAAGATACCAGGGCTTTGTGACAGTTAAGACAAGCTGGAGAATTACAGAGGAGAAAAAGTAGTCACCATCCATTGTGTGCATTTCTGTCTGTCTGTCTTTCTGTCTGTCAGTCAGTCTGTCTGGGTATATGTATGATGTGTATACATTTTGTGCTGATCACTGGGTATCTGTATGTGTGTGCTGGGATGTATGTGGGTACATGCTTGTGTAGGCCCATGTAGAGGGGTCTAGCCTTGTGCTGGTGCCTCACTGTTTTGTGGACACATTGACAAGTGCAGGGGAGTAAAACTCAGAAACGAGTTCCAGTTTCTTGTAAGTTCACAGTGAACCGATCTTCACCAAGATGAGATGACTCAACAGAGAGAGAAGGGTCTTTCCAGCAAGCTGAGGTGGCTGAGGAGGATGGAGGCAAAGCTCTTCCCCTGCCAGCTGCAAAACAGAAGCTTAAAAGGAAGCAAGCTAATATACATTATTTGATCTAATTCAATGTGAACTCAATTACTTAATAAAAAGCTAAGTCTGTAAAAACACTGGAAGAAGTAAATCTTATAACTGTGACTTAGGCAAAGATTTTTCACACACAGCACCTAAGATATAAACAATGAAAGAAAAACAGGTAAGTTGGTTGTGATCAAAATTAGAACTATATCTGAGATTCAGGGGACACAATCAAGAACCTGAAAAGTTAACCCAGAAAGTTAGAGGAACTACTTCCAAATCAGATGGTGGTAAAGAGATTTGTGTTTAGAATACGTAAACAAACACTTATCACTCAATAATGAACAATATTGACAAAGGGGAATTGAAAAGACATCTCTCTGAAGAAGACAATAGGCTCCTTAGAGGTTACTAAACATCTCAGTCACCAGGACACACAAATCAAAGCTATATGAAGTAACAGCTTACACCTGCCAGGGTTATGGTAATCCAAAAAGTTAAGGGAGTTGGCAATGTTGGTATGGAAATGCTGGAGCCCTTGCAACTGCTCAGAGGATAGTTTCTTCCTGCTCCTCAAAGATTATCTGTTGAGCTGGGTATGGGGTGCACTCCTTTAACCCCAAAATCTGGAAGACTGAGGCAGGCAGATCTCTGAATTCGAGGACAGCTTAATCTACATAGAAAGTTCTAGGCTAGTCAAGGGGGCATAATGACACCCTTTCTCAAACAGGAAAATAAAATTTTAAAAGGTTATGAAATGAATTTCATATGACCTAGCAACTCCCTCACAGGTATATACCCAGGAGAAATGAAACTAGATGTTGACACCAAAATTGGAGATGGATATTCACAGCCTGATAATTACAACACCCAAGTACCCATCAATGGATGAAGGGGTAAGCAAGTTGTGACATATAAAGAAATATTAATTAGGCATAAAAGAAATGAAAAGCTGCCACACCTTTACTCTGACACTTGGGAGGCTGTGGTTAGAGAACTGCTTTGAGTTCAAAGCCAGCCTGGGTGGCACAGTGAGACCCTGTCTCAGCCCCCCTCATGCACAAACACACAAACAGAAGGAGGCAATAATACTTGCTACGTGGTGACTGAGTCATGAAAACACATGACTGCTAAGAGGTCACTCACAATAGGCTGTACATCGACTTGTTTCAATAGACTGTCTCAGCAGAGACAAATCAGTGGTTTCCTCAGATTAAAGGCATCGAAATGCTGATGGGTATAGGCAATGACAATATTTTAAAAGAAATGGAGGGTCAGGGTGGGGAAGGACACATTAACAAAAGGAAGACTGGCCACATGCCATGGAAGCCAAAAAGATCAGAGATGTCAGTATGGCTATAGCAAATCCTTGGATGCAAGCCAGAATTTTCTTCACCTTTAAAAGGAAGGTAAAATAACGGCATTTTTCTGCAAATGAAAGACGGAAGCATTTCTTACGAAAACTTCTGTCATAGGTTGAAATCATGTTTGCTAATTCTTTTTCGAGATTGGGTCTCCCTGTGTAGCCCAGCCTGGTTTGAACTCACAATCCTCATGCCTCATCCTCCTGAGTGCTGGAAGTATAAGCACGTGTCACCATGCCTGGCCATCCTGCACATTCTTAACACTGCTTCCATCAGTTGGTGAAGTCTGATTAAACCCTCCCACACCCTTAATAAGTGCTAGCCCAATGCCTGGCTCCTAACATTGTAGGGAAGTGCCTAGCTTCCAAGGCTAGGTCAGAAAAAGCAAAATCTCTACCTGACTCTCAAAGTAGGTGATTGTGGATCCCTGACCCGTCATGTTAGAGATCTACCTACCGTGAAGGCATGTTGGTGACATCATTCAGGGAAGACACATAGAAACACATATGCTGAAGAGTCCTAGAACACTCGGCATACTGAGTGTCCCCAGCACAGGCTCCAGACATGTGAGCCATAACTCTCTAACATCCTTAGTAGCCCTGCTGACTTACCACCACGTTGTGAAGACACTCAATTAGCTCATAAAGAAGGCCATTGGCAAAGAACTAAGGTCTCCAGCCAATGCCAGTGTAATAATACACATCCTTATCACTGGCAACTTGTGAATATGGATTTTACTTTACTTTTGGTGGGTGGGGTATGGATATGATTAAGGAGCTCAAGACAGAAAGAATATCTTGTGTTACCAAGAGAACTCGAAATACAATCACATATGTTCTGAAGGAGGTTGCAGCAGTTCAAGATATTGTTGGTGGTAGTATGACATACATCAAATAAAACAAGAACTCAAATGACTCTTGGCGGAATGGAGAATAAACACATTTTGGTATCCATACAAGGAAGCAGAGATGTGCTTGACAATCCAAAGAATAAACAATGTACTACAGAAACACTTAATGGCATGGATGACATCTCAGGCATACAGTGTGACAAGAGCCAGGCACAGAAGGGTACAACCTGTGTGGAGTGGCTTACACACATGACGTTCAAGAATGGCTAGAGAAATGGGTGGACGTGAAGGATTTTTCTGGAAAGATGGGTATTTTCCATATTTCCAGTTGGGTTGTTGGTCATACGGTGTGGACACTGAAGTCATCACCTATAGGTCAGTATGTTTCATGGTAGGAAACATTTGCCTCCGTTAATAAAACCCCACCCACCTACTCAACTCTTCAGACGGACATTCTGCAAGTGAAAGCTTGGAGAGCCAGGCCTAGATGTCTCTCCTGTGATGGTGGCCTTTAGAGTTTCCCAGTTCTCTGTAAGCATCTTCCACACAATCCTCTGTCAGGAGCCACAAAAGGGAATCCAGGAGACTATTCTTCTCTTTTAATTAACTACTTTAATTTGTTAATTTTTAAAATGAATTTATTCCTTGGTAATTTCATATATATATATATATATATATATATAATACATTCTGGCCACAGTCACCACCTACCTTAGCTTATCCCCATTCCTTGCCCCAAGTCTCTCTTCTCATCAGGTGCTCCTCCCTCCCACTATCATCCTTTAAAGGTTTATGTTTATTACTTTTAATCAAGTGAGCATTGGTGTGAAGTGCACACGTGCCTGTGGAGGCCAGAAACTGCAGTTCCGCCGTGGACAGGGAACTGAGCTAGACCCTCTGCAGGAGCAGATGAGCTCTTGACCACTGAGCCATCACTCCAGACCCGCAGTGTCATGAATTTGGTTTTGCGGTCCACGGAGTTTAGGCAGGGCTGCATACACCGACATGGTGGCAGCATAGACAACTCACCGCTAAAGACAGTGGAGGACCACTAAGGACAATGACTCCCACTCCTGCAACAACAGTCAGCTGCCAATCACACCTGGAGGAGGGGCCAGACCCCCATGGGCCCCTCCCTCATCATCAGCTGCCAATAACACCTGGAGGAGGGGCCAGACCCCATGGGCCCCGCCCTCAGCCATGACTGCATGTTGATGGGTTCAGTCCTGTGCCATCCTCCCAGTTGCTTTGAGCTCATGAGTGTGGCAAGCACTCAATGCCTAGAGGATAGCGTTCCACAGCCCTACAGCCTCACTGTCTGGCCCTTCCATCCTTTCTGCAACATGGGGGTCTCTTGAAGGATTGGGTGTGTAACAGAACTCTCTCTTCCCACCCCTGTCCTTTACAGAGGTGATGAAATTAAGTAATAAATTCTCCTTCCCCAGAGGGATTCAAGTTAGAGTAGATTGAAGTAAATTGATTCTGTGTTGGTGTAGTAACCAAATGGGTAAGACTATGACCTGAAAGAACCCATTGGCCTGGGAGGGCATATGTCATTTAAAAGGTTTACCTGGGGACACAGCGATTAACTTGGGTCCCAATCCTTGGCTTTGAGCCAGCTTGGCCTCTGCTGCTCCTGGCTAACAATCGACAACACTGCAAGGACCCAGAGCTGACGTGGGTTAGTCTGAAGATACCCAGATTGAATGTCATGTATCTGGGACCAGGCCCAGTTTGCCTCAGGGACTCTGACTTTCCAGATAGGTCCTGCCCTTTGGATACTCTGACACCAACACCCTGACTTCCTGTGGCCATTATAGTCCCAACTCTGCCCTGTGCCCAATGGCCTTGAACACCAAGGTCCTTACCATCCTTTCCTATAGAGCTCTTTCCCCAATGAAATTCTGCTTACCTTTCAGGTCTCGGATTCTTTTTGTTGTTGTTGTTGTTGTTGTTTGGTGTTTTTAGACAGGGTTTCTCCATAGCTTTGGAGCTGTCCTGGAACTAGCTCTTGTAAACCAGGCTGACCTCGAACTTACAGAGAGCTGCCTGCCTCTGCCTCCCTAGTGCTGGGATTAAAGGCATGCACCACCACCACCCGGCTCAGGTCTCGGGTTTAAAGACTCCATTAGTCCCCAAGACAAAGTCAGATCTCTATTATATTACCTCCATTTCTTTTTTAATTACTAACATTAAAAACCATTTTATTATGATAAAATAAATATAGCCTAACAGTTAACATTTTTACCATTTGAAGTGTATAATTCTCTGGCCCTGGATATTTTTTCTTTTCTTTTCTTTTACTACATTAAAAAAAGTATTTGTTGCGTTTGGGGGGGGATATGCATGTGGGGGTCAGAGGGCAACTTGCAGTAGTTGGTCTCTTGGGTTCTGGGGATTGAACTCAAATTGTTAGGCTTGGTGGCAGGCAACTTTTCTGGCTAAGCCATCTCACCAGCCCCCCTCCCTGCCACATACACACACACACACACACACACACGCACACAAGCACACACATGCATGTACACACATGTACACAAACAGATGCACACATATACACACAGAGGCACACACATGCACACACAAGCACACACGCACACATGCACAAACACACACACATGTATGCATGCACGTACATGCACACACACACCAGCATTTTTCTTCACACATTTTAAAATTCCTTTTTGATACCTATCATTAAACTGTAAGTTTAATGACTCATGGCATAATTATTTATTAATGTTTGCCTTCTTGGCTGGTGTGTAAACTCCTTAAGGCAGAGGCTTGCTTTGTAGTCTATGACATTCTCTTGTGTTTAGTGCAATTCCTGGAGATCTAACAATAAGTGATGTTGAGTTATGAATGGGTATATTATAGAACAGAGGAAAACAATTGAGATATCAAAGCACGAGGAAAAGAAAGAGCAGCCACACTTCTGTACTGTGCGAAGTGGGCAGTGGGAGTCGGAAGAATCTCCAGAAATGGAAGGCTCTGTGTGTTCCCAATGCCAAGGACACTTGTGCCTTTGGTAACATTTCCCTGTGGTTGTTCCTCTTAGGCCATCATGCCACTGAGATGGACTGACCGACCCCTCCCTGCCACCGTTGGCAAGCTTTATCTGTGAGGACAGCATCTCTTGCCTAGCTTGCTGCAACATCCTGGACTGTTTTCCATCATAGGCTCTCGGGGGTGGGAGGTGTTTCTCTTCGTACCTGGCTTCTGTCAGGCAGAGCTAAGACAGTAGCAGGCGGCTCAGGGTGAGTGCGGGCAGTTCAGAGCCAGCAATCCTACAGACCAGTTTTCTGCTTCACTTCCCCTGGCTACCTCACATTCAGTCCCTTTATGGCCACCACCAGAGCCATTCCTTACTTCCCAGAGACTGCCAACCACCGCCAGTGCCTCTGGAGCCTTGGGAGGGTGAAGGGATGCAGCCACCTGTTTTCTCCTCCTCTCTGGCTGGCTGCTCTAGGCCTGCCCATCACAAGTAGAACACATCAGCCTCTCTAGACCATGAGTTAGCCTGGCCCCAGCCTGGTGGTCTGATGGCCACTTCTGCACAAACACACTGTCCCTGCTACCACCCTGGGACCATAGCTACCAAACCTGAGACCAGTTGTCCCCTTCTCCAGGACTTCCTTCCATTTGGGGTGTTTCTCCCAGACCTGGGACTGGATATGACTGAGACCTAATGTCTCAGGGCGTGCTCAGGAAAGCCTCCGTTAGATGGCCTACGCTGCAGCCTCGGGAAAGCCTCCGTTAGATGATGGCATACGCTGCAGCCTCAGTCTTGAGAGGTACACCAGCTCTAGGCACCCCTTGGCTGCCTGATGCCTGTTCCTCCACCGCCAGCCACCCCATCTGCAGTATGAGGGAGGAAAGAGAAAGCAAGGGTCTCTCAACTTATGGGAGGTTTCTGGAACCACCCTTACCGCAGGGGCAGCTGTCCCTGGCCACAGACATGGAGCTTTGATGAGTCCAGTAAGAGATCAGTGGTCTTTCCTCGTAGCTACACTGCAAGGCTGCTGGGGTACCTTCGCCTGCCCTGCCAGACAGATGGGGAAACTGAGGCTCAGAGAGGGTACATCTTGCCTTGAGTCGCAGAGTAAGTCAGGAGTAGAGCCTGACCAGAGCCCAAGGCATGAGTTTTGCAGCCTGCTGCCGAGACGCCCTGGCCACTGCCCTGGGGTTTGTGTGCCTGTGGTGTGTGAGCCTGCAGCCCTGAAGACGTCGTCGTCAAACTCGATCAAGGTCAAGGGAAGTCAGGCCGTTCGTCTTTAATTGCACAGAGGGAGACACTAAAACTCAGAGAGGTTCAACAACTTACCCCAAGTTGCTCAGTGAGAAAACAGTGGAGTTGACACCCCAGCCCCGGCTTCCAGTCCTTGTCTATCCTGCAAGCCCCTGAGCCTGTGCTCGCTCCCATAACAGAGCCCTTCCCTGCCAAGGCTGGAGATGGCCCCCAGGCTTGACCACCTCAGTATTATCAGTGAAGCAGACCCAGGGCCTATCAGCTCAGGTGCCCCACTTTCTCCCTGGTGGCCAAGTCCCTGTCAATATGGACCTGACATACGGACTTCAGCAAAAACGGGGGCTACTGACCCTACTCACCCTTCATTTAGTGGGACAGGGGACTTTGAAAAACAGCAGACACTGTTCTTCATGTTCAAGGTCTGAGCTTCTCAGGCATTTATGAGCATCCCATGGGATGGTGTGCTAGCCCCTGCTCTCTGAGCTCATGAGAGGTGGTACCCAGAGCCTCCAGGGCCTAGGCCTTTCTGTGCCAACAGCCCCAGTCCAAGGCCACAACTGTTCCCCTATACTTGCATCCCCTACAGGGGGAAGGGTACCGCTTGTGGGTGACAAATTTGTTCCAAGAACCTTAAGGGACAGATTAACACATCCTCCCATCCACCCCCACCTTTTTTTCTGCACAGCCCTTATGAGGACAGTGGCCATGTTTTTGGAACTCAAATCCTTACAGGGTCTACACTTTACTACCAAGGGCTCAGACCTTGGCACTTAGCCTTGAGCTACCCTGTATACAATCCAGCCACTTAGCACACTGCTGGGCCTGAGTCCTTGTCTTCCACTATTCTGTGTCCTGCCTATTTCTTTCCTTCATGGGGCATAGATGCAGTTCCTCCAAATCAGTGGCTTTGGACAACTTCAGCCATGTACTGACAAAGAGGGCCAGGGACTTGCCAAGGTCATCCAGCAGACTGGGGCTGGGATCATGGGCACTTCCCGGAACTTATCAGTCATTAACCCTCATATGCCATGTGTCACTTCACCCACCAACTCCAGGAGACAGAGGGACATGCCTGTTGACTGAAACCTTTTTAAATGGCAGTGTAACTCGTTCCTCAATCAAGCCTCTATGGCCACCAGAAGAACAGACACATTAAATGGCATTTCAAAGGACAAGCGTCCCTAACCGTTCCTTTTCCATCACAGAGATCAGGTAAAGAAACCAAGGCACAGAAAGACAAGTCGCTTGCCCGGGCCCTATAACAGAATGAACTGGGCCGGGCCTCAAGCTCCATGTGCTGAGACCTGACTTGGACTCACCTGGTTTGGGAGTTGTTTTGGGTGGTCCCCGAGGCACCTTGCTGCTGGGCATCTCTGCTGTTGGGCATGTTGGAGTCCCTGGTCAGGCAGCAGTATCCTGCTTCAGGACCGCGTGGCATCTGCTGTGGGCATTCACCAAAGACAGCGCTGTTCAGCGGCGGTCTCCCACAGTGAGAGATTGGCCTTGAGTGGGGCAGTGGGGGCGGGCATGGGGCAGAGGTAGGCGGTGCCTGGATTGACCCAGAGGGCCCCATTTCCTCTCTATTTTCAGAAGCTCAGACTGTCCCTAGGCAGTGAAGTTGCTCAGGACGAAAACTTTCCTTTTCTTCCTGGTTTCGCTGTACTCAAGATGAGAAGAATTTCAATGAAGCCAGACTTCATTTTTATGCAAATCGACCCCGGTTCTCCCAGAAGGTCTAGCCAATAGGCTCAGGACTTCTAGGCCCCCAGAAAACCCCCTCGCTGTCTTTAAAGGGACACTTTGGAGCAAATGGGTGTTCCCAGCACAAATCCAGACCCTGAACCGGACATGACTGCTAGTCCCAATGCCCATTCTGAAGCCTCGGCCTCAAGAGATGAAAGTAACCCAAGTTGGGTTTGCGCGAGTACCCTGGCTCCAGGTCCGTACTGGACACTGCAGGAAAGTCCTCCTGCTCTCAAGGAGTACAGTACTGGGGGAGGTTAATGGGGAACTACTTCATAGCGCATAGAAGCATCTGCACTAAAGCAGGCATGAGAGGGAATCCCAAAATGGGGCCATTCAGGGACACCTAAACACAAGCAAGGATTTGCCCCTTTTCGTTAAAGGAGGAAAAGCTAATTGGCAGGCAGCCAGGAGCAGAGGCAAGAAATACACAAGGCAGGCATTTCTCCGAATACCAGAAAGCTTCCTCTAAGGTGAACTGTATGTTTTTTTTACTACAGCTGCTATAACAAAAATCCTGTAATCCAGATGGCTTAGAGCAGCAGAAGTGCGTTCTCTCCTAGTTCAGGAGGTCGGGACCTGAAATGCAGATGTGAAAGGACCACACTCCCTCCAAAGCTCACAGGAAGACTGCTTGCCTCTGTGCTAGTTTCTGCTGGTCATCGCTCCTGCTCATCTTCCTCGGCTTTGAGATGCAGCATCTGTAACCCCTCTACTTTCCCAGGGCTGTCTTCCCCTCTCCGTCTATATCTCTTTCCGTACAAGAGCACCAAACAGCAGACGAGGGCCCATCACAATCCTATACAAGTTCATCTTAGCTGATTACAGCTGCTTACACCCCATTTCCAAAGAAGCCCCCTCTCTGAAGCTCTGGCTGAACATTAATTTGGCAAAGATAAAGTTTAACTCAGTGCAGATCATATACAGGAGGTGTTGGCAGGCGTTCCTATTGTAACTGGGGGAAATCCTTTTGTGGGTCTGTAGTCTGGTAAGAGAATTTAGGAACAGACACAGAAAAAAAATAGCTTGAAAACAATTTTCTTAAAATTTGAGAGAAAAACAACATGGCAGGTGGTACATGGAACCTCTTTCATAAGAATCGGTGATCCGGGTGAGGCTTGGCTCTACAGATAATAAAGGTTACAAGGTTATCAACATATTCACTCCCAGCCTTCTGGATGGAAAACAGGCATACACATCCCTTTCGTTGAAGAGAAAAGCCTTTGTGTTTAACAGTTCTGGATTCTTTATTGCTACCTGTGAGCCCATGGAGCTGGTGCCTTCTACAGGGTACCAGATTCCAGGCTTTTGTGTCCTGAGACACAAGACAGGGGCATGTGGCTAGAAATAGCCATAGAAACCATTTACTAAGAAGAAAAACAAAACAAAGCAAAAAAACCTAAGTGGCACATGCCTTTAATCCCAGCACTCGGGAGGCAGAGGCAGGCGGATCTCTGTGAATTCAAGGCCAGCCTGGTTTACAGAGTGAGTTCCAGGACAGGCAAGGCTACACAGAGAAAGCCTGTCTCAAAAAGTCAAAAAAGAAGAAGGAGGAGGAGAAGGAGAAGAAGAGGAGGAGGAAGAGGAGGAGAAGAAGGAGGAGGAAGAGGGGGTAGGAGGAGGAGAGAAGGAGGAGGAAGAGAAGGGAAATTGTCTCAAGAATAAGAGTGGGCTAGTGAGCTGAAAGGAGAAGCTCCAAAAGCATTGCACCAGAAGGAATAGCCTTTATAATACATTTACATCGCACCCAACTTTTTCATGTTTGTGTATCATGGGTTTTTTGGTGTGTGTGTATGTGTGCATGTTTTATTAGATGAAGCCCAGGTATTTCCCTGTCAACTAGTTTTTTTCATATTGTAACCTTGGTGTAGCTTTCTCTGGTCTCTACTCTGCTGTCACACTAAGAAATGTTCCTAAGATCATTGAGTCTGCTAGTCATAGGTGATGCTATTTTAACTGAAGAAGTCAGGTGACTAAGAAACACTGGACTGTCCCCCAAACAATTCAGGGCATGCACCACATTCACCCAAAGCTTCTTCCATAGTATAGTTGAGGGTACGTTGGGCAGGAGGCCCAAGTCTTTAACTCTGACCTGGTCCATGTATCTCCCTGGGCCTCAGTTTGAACTATTTAGATCATGAGGTGATAGTCTGGAGGCTGGCCATCAATGACTGCCAGCTCCAAATGGGGAGAGCTTTGCCAGGGGCCTGATTGGCTGTGCTGAGGGGAGGGGTGTGTCATAGTCAGTAATATCATTGTGCCCCCATTATGAGGGAACTGAACCAGAAGGGAGAAGATAAGAAATTGTTGTTCAAGATGAAAGTTGGGAAAGGCTACAGAGATGAGTGACCTGGGGAAGGGGTAGTGGATCTGGGTGGGTCTGGAAAAGAAGTTATTATTATTTCACTAGGTCAGGGAAACCTAAGGGTGGAGGGACCCTGGGAAGTGACAAGGCCCTAAAATGCCTAGCAAAGGTCAAAAGGAACAGCGGGGAAACAGGGCCAGGCAGCCCTGTGTCCCAGAGAAGGCAGTGGCCTGTATCTTAGCCCCTGTGAGGGGAGGGTTGGAGGCCTGCCAACAGAAGCTGATAACTGGCTCTCAGAGTCACCTGGGAACAAAGGATAAATGTCTCCACACAAAGTCCATGCTGGGACACAGAGACTAAACCACCAGGGAGTAGGAGAGGCTGCTCTAGCTGCAATAGAAAAATGGCAATTTAGTTTCCTCTTGCAAAATAAATACAGCCCCCATGGTGGTTATTCTGTCTGGTCCTTCTGTCTACTTTCCTGGCTGCTGCCCAAGAGGAGAGGAGGGCTCATCCTGAGAGTCTCTACCAGTGTCCTCTAGTCTCTGGGTAAACTAGGCCAATTCGGGGTGGCAGCAGCAGAAGGGACAGTGGTCGGAAGAGTGTGTGTTATCAGTGGCATATGAAGCTGTGCCTTTGGGTGTGTGTGCAGGAGGGGTTTGAGAGGGCCAGGGGGTATCTGGTATCATCTATTTCTTTCTGCCGTATTCCTCTAAAGCTCACTGATGCAGCTAGGCTGGCTGGCCAGAAAGTCCCAGCCACCCTCTCCTTTCTGCTCTGCCCCCACATTACTGGGGTTACAGGATAGGCGTTTTCATGAGGTCTCGGGATTTGAACTCAGGACCTCATGCTTGTGTAGCAAGCACCCTTGCTCACTTAGTTGTTTCCTCAGGCCTGCTTTTGGACTTTTGATGTCTCCTCCCTCCCTCCCTCCCTCTCTCCCTCCCTCCCTCCCTATGGCTACTCTTTTGGCAGCAGTGAAATCCTTGTAGCTAGCTACATCTCTCACTGTGTGTGCAGCTCCTCCCTGGCTCCGGGTAGGAGAGAAGTCCCCCAACCATAGGCCTTCACAGAGGTCCGCATCTGAACCACAGGGACAGTTTGATGCTACTCAAACCTGAGCTCAACTCCTGGTTCTTCTACTTAGGAACTGAGTGATCCTGACCAAGGTGTTCCATCTCTCCTAGTCTAAGCCGCCGCTACGAAGGTGGGCTAGTACCACCATGTCGTGAAACTGTAGGTGAGGAATGAGTTGGGTGGTCGGGAAGACATCAGTGGGACCGATGCTCTGAGGTTCTGTGTGTTGTAATTCATTTAAAAATGCCCCGAAGGGAAGCCATGCCATGCAACAAGGCTCACTTGGGAGGTTTGATGGAAGAGGAGAGAGGAGGGGCAGAGAGGGGGGGCAGAGACTAGCCGCTGGGGATTAGAGTGGCAGAAGAGAAAGAGGGGTGGGGGAAGAGACAGGAGGTGGGCAAGGCCCCTTTTAAAAGGGAATGAAGCGAACGTGCACAGGGGGTACTCTTAGGGCTGCAGCTGAGGACATATTCTGTAAGGACCCCAAGGGCGGGCCAGTACAGATGCCTGAATACTAACACTGTGACACACAAAAAAATAGAATAAATATTAAATTACACCAAAAAACTAAAAAATATCTTTACTAAGCTGAGTTCTTAGTTTTGGTTTAAAAATCTTGCTTGACTAAATTCATCAGTTGTCATTCTAAAGGGAGCAGCGAGTGGATAACAGCCCGTGGACTCCGTCCCCTTTTAAAATATTTATTTTTATTTTATGTATATGAGTGTTTGTCCGCATGTTAGAAGTATATGGATCTCCTGAATGCAGTGTCTGGCTACAGTTCATTCAGTGTACGAGTTAACCCCAAAAGCTTCTAAGTAAAAAAAAAAAAAATCAAAGCAAAGGCTTCCTTCTAAAGTCCAGTTTCTGTAAATGAGTTCTCTGTGGTTCTCACCACCTACTTTTTGGTTCCTTTACCCTCCATACTGGATCACACATTGGGTTATTTTACCTGTGAAGTGTTTTCTAAATGTTGCCATGATTGTGTGTCTTGAATTCTTACTCAGTGTGTTTATGATTTAAGATTCCAGTAGAGATCACAAGGCAACTGATCAATTTTATAAGTATTCATTTTACAAAGTACATAAAGATGGTCACTTAATCAACACCATCACCTGGCTATTGTTATAGAAGAAAGTACTGTAAAAAATTTTGGTCTTTGTAAACATCTTTAAATACAGGTTAAACATTGAGCATAATTCACCCTTTCGAAAACTTAGAATGTAACTAATGGATACCCAGAATGCATTTTTTAACTCTTTTATTTGTGTGTGTGTGTGTGTGTGTGTGTGTATTCGAGTGCACACACACACATTGTGGTTTGAATGAGAATGCCCCCCCAGGCTCATATCTTTGAATGTTTGTTTTCAGGTTGGTGGACTGTTCTGAAATGCCTAGGAGGTGTGGGTTTGGAGGAGGTGCGGGTTTGGAGGAAGTGCGGGTTTGGAGGAGGTGTGTGTTTGGAGGAGGTGCGGGTTTGGAGGAGGTGCGGGTTTGGAGGAGGTGCGGGTTTGGAGGAGGTGTGTGTGTTTGGAGGAGGTGTGTGTTTGGAGAAGGTGTGTGTTTGGAGGAGGTGCAGGTTTGGAGGAGGTGCGGGTTTGGAGGAGGTGTGGGTTTGGAGGAGGTGCGGGTTTGGAGGAGGTGTGGGTTTGGAGGAGGTATGGGTTTGGAGGAGGTGTGTCACTGGAGTGGGGAGGCTTTGAGTTTCAAAAGCCCATGCCAGACATCTTAAATGGAATCACCAAAATTCCAAAAGCTGCAACTAAACTAGACATCTCTCACCACCAAACGAAACCTCCAGTGCCAGGAATGAGTTACCTCTAATTGACCTGTTGGCCAAAGGGGCCCCACGGAAACCCCTAAACAGCCCTGGCTATTGCCAAGGCTATTGGTTACTTTCTACAAACTGTTGGCGAGTCCCTATTGCTGAACACATAACTCACTGAACACGGAGACATCAAGCTGAAGCTTGCCAACCCCTACTGACGAGCATTTGTGATACTGGAAGGTCCTTCACACTACCAGAGGAGAAAGGGAAACACCAACCTAGCCACAAACCCTGTGAACTACAGTGGTGGCCAGTCTGCAGGATATATTGGTGCAATAGTGGCACAATCACTAGCTGTGTGAGTAGCCAACCACTGTCTGGTTGGCATTAAGGTCTGCTCCATGAGATGGAATCTATGCTTGACACTGCTCTGGTGGCTGAAACTATTTAGACCTGAGACTAATTAGGGAAAACAAATACTGAAATTTGAAAAATGAATGAAATTTATGCCCTGGCAATGTTGAAGTGTGCATGGGCAGCCTGTATATGGCGGTTCTGTTGATCTTGCCCATATTGGGTTTCATGGTCTAAGTTGATGAGGACAACTGACCAGGTCTCTTCCTCAAGAGGACACCAGATCTCATTACAGATGGTTGTGAGCCACCATGTGGTTGCTGGGAATTGAACTTAGAACCTTTGGAAGAGCAGGCAGTGTTTATAACCACTGAGCCAAGCCATCGTCATGGAAGTTTTCTTCTGCACAGATGTGAAGTTACACAAATACCCACAACTGGGCAGTGTTCAGAGAGTGAGAGACCTGGAACACTCAGTCCTGAATAGGACGTCTCCATCAGAACCCTCCCGTCAGGGCTCAGAGAACTCTGAAGAAGAGGAAGTAGAAGGATTGTAAGGGCCCGTGGGGATGGACTTCACCAAGGAAATGAGGCCTTCTACACCCAACAGGACTGAAGCAACATGAACTCAGAAACTGGCAGCACACACGGGACCCACACAGGTCTCAGTAAGATTTTGGAGGAGTTTGTTTATTGGTTTGTTTCATAAAGCTTTGTCAGGGCTTTTTCTTTAACCTTACAGACCTTTTGTTTATATATTATGATTTCCAGTTTTGATTTTATAGGTGTTCTGTGTGCGCAAATGTGTGTGTATCTGAGTCTGTGTTTCCTGTATTTTTTCTTTAGCTCTTTTTTTCCTCTGTTTGTTTTGCTTTATTGTGGTTTATTTTTATTTGATCTTCTTTTACTTATTTTTTTTTTTAGATTCCTGTTTGTTTTCTAATGAGAGAGAAAGAAAAGGTGTGGATTTGGGTGGATGGGGAAGCAAAGGAGTTGGGGGAGGGGAACCATAATCAAAATATATTGTATGAAAAAGATTATTTCAATTAAAAAAACCGGTTCCGGTCTTGCTTTCTCTGCCTCCGTCTTGCAGATAAAATGAGATAATATGTAAACTCCCAGCTAGTGCCCCTGACTGCTGACAGGTTCCAAAGCCATGATGATTATGAACTAACTGCAATCATAAGCAAGCCCCAACTAAGTGCTTTCTTTTGTAAGCTGCCTTGGTCAAGGTATCTTGTCGTGGCAACAGAACAGTTAGTGACACACACAGCTTGTGCGTGGAGACTGGAGGACAGCTTTTCAGGAATCGGCCCTCTCCTGCTAGTGTCTCCACATCCCAGGGAATCTGACTCAGGTTGTCTGGCTTGGCAGCAAGCTTGTTTACCTGCTGAGCCATCTTGCCTGCCCATCGAATGCATTTAGAAATTAGGCTTTTCTTTCTCAACTACCTATTATCTATTTCGTAAACAGTAGAGAGCGGTGTGGAGGCAGAGAAAGATAACTCTGCCGGCACTTGGCTTGCTTGGTGGTTAGAGTTGGCCCCTTGAGAAATAGCTGTGTACTTTAAACCCCTGCTGGAGAACTGGGAACAGCCCAAGGCAGTTTGTGTCTGGGAACAGCTGCCTGGAGTGTTCGGACCTTTTGAAACAAATGTATCATGTAATGGACACTATTGGGTCTTTCTGTCCTTACTCAGAGAGTTTGGCCTATCTAGACCACAGATTTAGACTAAGGCAGAGAAGGGTACAACAGAGAAACTGATATTCTTCCCCTATCAAAAACCAACAGTAAAACCCCATAGTGTGACAGTTGATGAAATAAGATTCATATATTTAGAGAAATATCTGTATCTAATGCAAAGGTACCAATGTTCAGCTAGAACCTAATTCCTGGGTCTAAAGAAATAAAATTTTCTTAAGAAAAATGGCTTTTAATTTTTTAATTTATTGTTGTTATGGGAGGATGGATCAGGCATGTGGAGGTCAGAGGACCTTTGTGGAGTTGATTCTTCTTGTCCACCTTACTCAGATTGCCAGGTTTGCATGACAAAAAGCTTTACTCAAGGGTCTCTCTCAAGTCCAGCGGTTCTCAGCTTTCATAACGCTGCGACCCTCCAACACAGCTCCTCGTGACGTGGTGACCTCCAACTATAAAATTATTTTCATTGCTACTCCATAACTGTAATTTTTCTACTGTTATGAATGATAATGCAAATATCCGTGTTTTCTGATAGTCTTAGGCGACCTCTGTGAAAGGGTCAGTTGACCCGAAGGGGTCATAACCTGCAGGTTGAGGACCATAGTCTAGCCCAAAGCTATTATTTTGTTTTAAGTAACATCTACAAATAGGAATTAACTTGAAAGATGAGGGGTTTGGGTTTTGCTTTTTAAAGGTTTATGACTTCTGGTAATTTTTTCAGGCTTTTGACTACTTAAAATTTTATTTTGGTGTGGAAGGAAGGTTCAGCTACTAAAAGCAGTTGCTTTTCTTGCAAAGGACCTAAGTTAAATTCCCATAAACACACTGAAGAGCTCCTAACTGCCTGTAACTCTAGCCGGGGGATCCCATACCCTTGTCTAGTCTCCTTGGGCACACTATATGTGTGCACATGTGCATAGGCACACACGTGTATAAATAAACATGAGACAAAACTTTAAAGCTGATCTTGTTTCTATTGTTGTTCTGTTTTGTTTTTTCGATACAGGGTCTCACTATGTAGCCCTGGCTATTCTGGTTGTTACTCACTTTGTAGACCAGGATGGCCTTGAACTCATAGAGATCCGCCTGCCTCTGCCTCCCGAGTGCTTGGATTAAAGGCGTGCGCCACCACTGCCCGGCAGATAATATTTTTTAAATACAATATTCATTACATATAAAATAACTAGTGAATTTTTGACATTTATGCTAATTTTAAATTAGTGCCATTCAGATTCTTTTTTAAAAATTTGCCGTTTTGACCAATCCTGTTATTTGAAAGTCTGGGTGTGTCTATTTGCCTCAAGTAAGTATTTTGTTATTGTGGGATGTGCACTTTCCCATCAGAAAATGAGTGTGTTTCTAGTTCCTAGCACTGTTCCCTAAATTTGTCAGGTCTAAACTGTTTATTTTTGTCATGTAGCCCAATTATCTTAGTGAGTCAAAAACTACATTTTGTTGAGTAGGAGAATCAGAGTTGGAGATCAGAGAACTTTGCTTTAAGTAGTTCTGTGTAGTGTTGACTGGTTGTTGCTGGGTACTGCAGAAGCTGTCAAAGAAGCAAAGCTTAGGGTGATACTGTCACCGGTGCCCTAAAAACCCTTCTTCTGGTTTGTGTTATTTCTAGTTGTATCCTGGGTACTTTCTTCTAGCAATAATAATTAAATACACTCTAATACTATGCACTCCAAGCCATGCGTCCTAATAGTTAAAAGAGACGCTGGTCTCCAAAGATGTGTATCTGTAACCAAGTATTTAATCTTCAAACTCATGTTAAAAAATATTTGCTCTTGGTTGTGCTTTGCACAACTTTATAAGTGTTGTCGTCGAATACTCTAGGAGAAGTATTTGTTCTTGATAGTTGTATTTGTGTGGGGGTGTATGTGGGTGGGTGTGTATTGTACGTAGATATGTGTTGATACAGGTGTGTGTGGTCAGAGGTTAACATCTGGAGCCTTTCTCTTTCATTGTTCTCCACTTTATTTTTCAAGACAGGGTCTCTCGTTGAACCTGGAGCTCACCAATCTGACGAGGCTGAGAAAGCAATGAACTCCAGGGTTCTGCCTGTCTTTGCTCCGCTCAGCGCTTGGATTGCAGACATGTGTCCCTGCACCTGGCTTTTGTGTGGGTGCTAGGAATATGACCTCGGATCCTCAAGCCTGGGCAGCAGGGCCTTTACAGACGAAACTGTCTTCCCTAGCCAGGTAGTTGTGTTCTCATAAGGTTTACAATTAAGTATCGTCTATTTGCATTCCATAGGAGAATTCTTTTATAATAAAAATTATTACATTTGTACGTGAGTGTGTGTCCCTGTGTGCGTGTCTCTGTGTGTGTCTTTGTGTGTGTTTAGAGGTTAGAGTCTTCTCCCTGGTCCCTAGTTTGTCTCTTGACTTGACCTCTTGAGGCCATCTGGCTGAGTTCACCCTGTCAGGGCTCCCAGGGTCCAGGCTCGGACCCTGACCACTCTGTGACAGCTCAAACCAAAGCAGAAACCATGATGCCCAGAAAGTACTGGCTGAACTGGGGTGGTGAAAATGAGCTGGCAAGCCTGTCCCTCTCTCAGGTAAGAAGGCCTGGGAAAAGTAGGAGGCAGAAGGGAGGAAGTAGGAGCCACACAGATGACTGGGAGGGAGAGGACTGGAGCAGGCATTGAGGGTAGAGGGCCTACCTGTCCTCGGCTGTGGACAGCTGGCCTTGGTCATCCCGAGCCTCTACAAACTTTCCATAGGCTGGAGTCATGACCCCAGTGTGGCAGGAAGGCCAGAAGGATTTGTTAGAACTCAGGTCTGACAGTACACTGTTCCTTTGCCAGAAGCTTCCAGAAGCTTACCTTCTCACCATAAAAGTGAAAGCCTTCTGTTCTCTGACCTTGGCTTCTACAGCTCAGTGCTTCTGGCAACAGCCACACTGGCCTTTTGCTGCTACGCAGAAGTTACAGGCACACTCCTTCCTCTGGGCTTTTCCACCCCTGTGCCTGAGACAGTTTCTCTCTGTGCTTATCAGCTCACGTGTTCACCTCCTCTAATCCCTACTTCAGGGTTGTTGTCCAAGTAAGGCCTTTCTTGACCATCCAGTCTGAAACCCATGCCACCAGCAGCTCCTATTTTGTTGATTTTCCTCCTTCACCCTGGCCAACAGCGTTGTGACATACTGTGTCTTTCATAAGCTCCTTGGACGCAGGTGTTTCTGTGATTTCTACGCTAGCCTCAGTAGCGGTACCGTATCCTAGAGTTCCCTGTCCATCACTTCAGTTAGCCACAGTCAAGCACAGCCCAAATATAGGAAATGGAAAACTCTAGAGCAAAAGAATTCATATGTGTGCTTTGTCTTCTGTCCTGAGGGCAACTTGAGTGTAAGTGCTGTGATGTGACCTTGATCTGATACCGAGACAGGGCTAAACTAAATAATTGGGCTGGACATGGTCAGAAGCAGGATGGGTGGCGCTGGGATTCTAACCTGCTTCCCAAGGATTGATGGAGGATGACAGTAATTAACCCCCCCCCTTCACCACACAGGCTCCACATCACCTCAGATCTTCCCAGAAGCCATGCGGAATCGTGAGGTAGCTTGAGAACAATAGACTGTTCGTGTATACCATGAGGATATACTAGCATAATTAGTCTACTTTTGTTACAATTAGTTATTCATCTTTTACTGTACCTAATTCATGAATTAGATTCAATTATGGGTACCAATACGTAGGGTATCTATAAGCTGTCTACTAGGGCTTGCCCCGGCTAGTTTCATGCCAATTTGGCACAAGCTAGAGATTTTTGGAGAAGGGACTCTCCATTGAGAAAAGGCCCCGACTAGATTGGTCTGTGGTACGTTTTCTTGATGGATGATTGATGTGGGAGGGTCCAGTTCACTGTGAGCAACTCACCTCTGCACTGATTATCCTGGGTCTCCTACGATGGTCCTGGGTTCTAAAAGAAAACAAGCTGAGCAAGCCATGAGAGCAAGCCAGTAAGCAGCACCCCTCCACAGCCTCTGCATCAGCTCCTGCCTCCAGGTTCCTGTTTGAGTTCCTGCCTTTGCTTCCCTCAGTGGACTTTGACTCAGGATATGGAAGCCAAACAAATCCTTTCCTCCCTGAGTTGCTTTGGTCATGGTCCTTTATCACAGCAATGGAAACACGCACGAAGGCCCGGCTGAGGTTTGCCCGGTGAGTAAGCGAGGCAGGTTGCTGCACTTTGACGAGTGCCTGGTGTAGAAAAGGTGCCCCGTCAACATTTGCCAAATGAAGGAACTGTGCCCTGGTAGTGCCAAAGTGATGCGCTGTGGACCCTTGCTTACTGAGTGTCTCTGGGTAAAGGGGGAGGCCTGCATCAAAAGTGGAAAGACTGAGATGAAGCCTCAACCAGAGGCATGGTCACAGATGAGGAAAACAAGATGATTGGAATTTTCAAGAAAAACCACTGGAAGGCAATGGAGTCCGCCTGTCTTCAGTATCAGTCACACTGTTGCTTGGGTAGCCCAGGATGTCCAGAGCTGGGCTCTGCTACCTCCTTGATTTTTCCTCTGCCGCTGTACGTCACCGAAAAAATTTTCATGTGTGCACGTATACTTGTGTGGCATGAATGCATGTGAGTGTGTGCACGCTCTCGTGTGTGTGCATGTGTGTGCAGTTGAATGTGCATGCACGTGGAAGCAAGAGGTTAAGTTTGGATGTCTTCCTTGTTTGCTTTCTACCCCTGTACTGTGGCAGAATCTCTCACAGAACCCAAAGTTCACTGATCTGGCGAGTCTTTTTTTTTTTTTTTTTTTTTTTTTTTTTGTTTTGTTTTTTCGAGACAGGGTTTCTCTGTAGCTTTGGAGCCTGTCCTGGAACTAGCTCTTATAGACCAGGCTGGTCTCGAACTCACAGAGATTCGCCTGCCTCTGCCTCCCGAGTGCTGGGATTAAAGGCGTGCGCCACCACCGCCTGGCTTGATCTGGCGAGTCTTGCTAGGCAATTTGCTCCAGAGATCCCTCATCTCCTGTTCCTGAGTGCTGGGTTCACAGGCCCATCGTTATGCCATTTGGGAATTTACACAGGTATAAGCCATCTTTCCTCCAAGCCATTCTCCCCGTCATCTAAGATTTTTATCCACCTAAACTCATATTTAAAACTTAAAAATGGGCTTTAGTTTCACCCTAAGGAATTATATCTGTGAAAACACAAACCAAAGGATGTATATCTATGTGCACATACATATATTTTCTAATATATTGAAATTAACATTAAACACATTTTCAAATGTGTATTTACCTATTGTGTAGCTTATTATAGAGTGCTTTTGGAATTTTCTATGGGAAAAGTTGGGGAAATATTTTTTCAAGAATTTTAAAAGTTTATTCTTTCACAATTTCATACCTGTATAGATCTCTCCAGACACACACACACACATACACACACAACGTTTTTTAAATGATCCATGTAGTTCTATTAGTGATGCCTATATGCAGGTGGTGTGGGAACATAACTGAACATAGGCACCCTACCAGTGGCCAACCCCCAATGAAAAATGACTCCCCATCCCCAGAAGCCATCCACTACCAGTAGATCCTCAGCTAGGGGTTGGGACTCATGAGTTCCTCTGCATCCATGCCGGACCATTGTCCAGCTGGGGGTTGGGACTCATGAGTCCTTCTGCATCCATGCCGGACCATTGTCCAGTTAGGGGTGGGGACTCATGAGTCCCTCTGCATCCATGTCTGACCGTTGTCCAGTTAGGGGTTGGGACTCATGAGTCCTTCCGCATCCATGCTGGACTGTTGTCCATCTGGATCTTGTACAGGTAAGCACAGTGGCTCATGGTCAATGAGTGAAGTGGCCATTCCATGCCCAGGGACCGCATTTAATGGCTCTCTCCTCATCCTCTCACCCTTCCAATCTTTCTACACCCTTTTCCCGGCTCTGGGAAAACTTTCCCTGTATTTAATGAAAGAGTGTGTTATTTCACCAATGGCAAAGTAAAGGAATGGTTGAGGGGAGGAGGAGGTGGAGGACAGAGGGGATGCCCCGGTCCTCATTGTACAAAAGTGCTGTTCAGAAACGGGGTCAAATGCCAGTGGGAAAATAGCACATTAAATTATTGAGTAGTACACGGAGGTGGGCAGGGAGCTGAGTATAATGATCTAGGTCATTGGGACAAGTGTTACAGCAGGTGATGAAGCAAATCAGCCCAGGCTAAGGATGACCATGGATTCTAGACCCCCCGCCTCTGTCCTGTGTTAGGATCATAAGCCTGTGCCGTTAGCCCCGTTAATGTGGTGTTGGAAACCAAACCCAGGCAACCCAGGAATTCAAGGACTCTACCAGCTGAAGTCCCTAGTCTTTTGTCAGTACTTTAAAAACAGGCCTCTAGGTCTTGGGTAGGAAGGCCATCGCAGTGTGCCAGTCATACCCACATGTACTCCACTCTCTACCCGGTTCTCTCTCCCTCTCCTTCCCATTTCCCTCTCTTTCCTCCCTCTCTCTCCTCTTTCCTCTCTCCCCCCTCTCCTTTTTTTATTTTCAAATACTTCACTTGGGGCCCCTGACCTGAAACCTTCTTGGCTTTGCCACGCAGAAGCAAGGGCATTTTGGGTCTCTGCTGACCTCTGCTGGCTACAGCCCCTCGGTGCTCCAGCGATGGAGCAGCAAACCGGCTCCAGCAGTACCGGCCTTCAACTGCCTGCAGTATGCAGGGTCTCAGCCGGCCTTCAACTGCCTGCATGGACGCCTCTACCTGCAGTATGCAGGGTCTCAGTTGGCCTTCAACTGCCTGCAGGGCCGCCTCTGCCTGCAGTATGCAGGGTCTCAGCTGTACTCCAGAGCTGCGTAGTCCTGGGGCACATTTGCATTCTCTGGGCCTGATCAACACGGACTGAATGGAGGGAGTTCCAGCCAAAAAGTCTGTCTCCTCCAGCTCTGGATGAACCTGGAGTATGCGGAGACCCAAGGCCCTGGGGGTGCCGGGATGGCGAGCGTCTCCATCTGGACAAGGCTGTGTCCAGAGCTGGGGCCAAAAACTGTACAGTGGGGATTCGGGCTCCCAAGGCCGATCTGGACCACTGAAGTACGCTTTGGAGGAAGAAACTGGGACAGAAGAGAAAGGAAGCAAGCACAGATACCTGCCTGACCTTGGTAGAAGGAAGAGGCAGCTGTTTTCCTCACATGGAAGGGCCGGGATGGAGGACTACACATGTTGTCCTCAGGAATATGGATGCCTGGCTTTGGCACATGACCAAGGCCAAGACACCTGCCTTCCCGGCCGCGTTGTCTTTGACTGTGAAATGGGGACTCGTGGTTGCGAGGTGCAGAAATCCTGTTAGAAACCAGCTTAAGCAGACAGGACAGCATGGCCCACGGATTCCAGATCGTGTGAACAATTAAGCAGGGTTGTGTCATCAACCCCCTTCACTGGGACCGCTTTTCTTCCCATCGCCTGCTCTGCACTTCAACACAGGGAATGGGGTGAAAACCCAGGAAATTCATATTTGATTATATTCTCTGCCCACCCAGCCACTCCCTTTTCTCAAAAGGATAGTTCAAGGTGCAGAGCCAGGACCTGTCCAGATGTCTCACTTGGCAGAGAGCTTTCTGTGTTTTCTTGGGCAATGCCAGGGAGCTCCCAGCGCAACTCACCGCCACCTGTGATGCCCTGTGTTTCCCTCCCCACTTCCCTTATTCACTGGTCCACACCTTCTCCCGCCGTCTCCGGTCATAAGCTTTGTTTTCTAGGGAACCTAAGCCAGCTGTGTAAGATGGAGTCATCACTTATGAGGTCACACAAGCTAAATACACAGGAAACACTGAGAGCAGCCCGATATTTTTTTCAACAAAAGTGAGCGTTGCTGGGCCCAGAGGTATACTCTAGCCGCTCCTGAGGCTAAGATGGTAGGGTAGCTTGAGCCTAGGAATTCCAGGTCAGCCTGGGCAATATAGAGAGAACTTGTTAAAATAAACAAATGAATGAATGAATGAATGACCAAAAGGGATGTTGGAAAGATGGCTCAGCAGTTAAGAAAACCGGCTGCTCTTGAAGAGAGCCTGGGTTCAGTTTCCAGCACCTACATGGCTGACAACTGTCTACAACTCCAATTCCAGAGGATCTGGAACTTCTCTGTCTTCTCTGGCACCAGGCCTGCAAGTGGTACACAGACATACACATAGGCAAAACAGACATTTTAAAAAGTCAAATAAAAATAAATTTATATTTTTTAAAAGGGTGTTTACTGTTCTTGTAAAAGACCTGGGTTCATTTCCCAGCACCCACATGGCAGCTCACAACCATCTCTAGCTCCAGTGCAAGGGGATCTGACTCCTCTTTCTAGCCTCCAAAGGCCCATGTACATATGTGGCACATAAATACTTATGCAGGATCACAGGCACATATGTAAAAATAAAAAAGCAATAGAGTTAGTATTTGTTCTAGCACTCTGTGGCCTGAGCTGGAGTTGAGACTGGTCATCAAGGGGAGCCTGGAGATAGGGAAGACCTTCTTCAGAGCCTGGCAATCATAGTCCTGGGGCTCAGGGTGCTCCCATAGGCTGTATCCCACTAAGCTAGTTGTGTCTGAAACTGAGAGAGTGTCCTGAGGCTGAGGAAGGAGCGTATCCACAGAGGCAGGAACTAGGGTCTAGCCATGATCCTGGGAGAGACTGCCACATCTCAAAACTGTTTCCTCCTCTGTCAAGTGGCTACATAGACTGAACAGAAGCCCGGTAGGTACTTACCTGTGGGGTCTGAGAGTGCCAGACCTGGAAATATTTAAAAGGAGTTCTTCCAACCCCATGCATTCAAAACAGATAAGGAAACAGGGAGAGAGGTGAGAGGAGGCAGAATGGAGGTGGAGAGGAAGAAGGGGAGAAAGGATGGAGGGAGGGGAAGAGAACAGCACCTGTGATGCAGGCTCCCCAGATCTTGGAAGGGCTTGTCCACCCTAAATCTGTGCCCTCTCTAGTCTCTGCCTAGGCTGTGGCTAAGAACTAGAGAAGGGGTGTACAGCAAGACTCAAGAGTCCTGGCAAGTGGCCTGGGAACCAGGGACCAGGGCCAAGGCTGGCAGGACCATGTTGATCACCAAGGGCCTAGACACCTAAGCGTGGAGAATTTACTTCCTCACTCAAGTCTCATGTCCCACTTAATGACAAACTTCTGAGAGAAGCAAGGGAGGGCAGAGTGGGGGTCAGGGCCCCAGGTGTGCTACTTCACATGGAGGGGGGGGAAAGATCAGTTAATACTCCACCCCGTCAGGACTGGCTGCTGCTTCTTGGTCTTCCCAAAGGAGGTAGCAAAGGACGGTGGTCACACTGGGGCCGACATGCCTAGACCCATACCAGACACTCACAGCCAAGGCTTCACGTGTGCCTTTGACAACACTGGCAGGAAGCCTTAGAATGTCGCCACCACACCAGTGGGGATGCTGTGAGGGCTTCAGCTCTCGCTGGAGCTCCATGCAAGCCAGGCATAGATCTAACACCTCCAACCCAGGCCTCGCTCTCTGAGACTAAGGCCTCGGTGTTGAGTGGTGGCGGTGTATAACTCTGCAGTCAACTGTGGGTAAGCAATTGCGGTGTTGACAGTAGCCCAGGCATGGAGCCTTAAGAAGTCCAGTGGAGCTTACAGAACAGAGTCACACATGAATGACTTGTTCTTTTCTCTAACGTTACTTAAGAGTCTAAAGGTCATTTTCTTTTCTTTTTTTTTCCCCAAGTAGAATAGGATCCTTTATGAAGATGCTTTCTTTATGGGGACTCTCCAAGGCAAAATCCAGACAGACTCTGCCCGCTTGCTAAGAGGACAGAGCACCTGCCATGGCCGGGTCAGGTGGAACCAGCTTTCATCGGCCTATTCTGAGGAACTCTGGGACACAGAAAAGTCAACTCATCCCTAGGGACCTTCCCAACAAGCAGGAGTGACTTTACCACCATTTATAAAGAAAGCCCACATTTGAGTCTGTGGAAGGAGCTGATACAGAAGGTCGGGGTCGGGGGAGCCTGGGAGCTGCCATCTTTAAGGAATGACAGTACCTCGAGTTGTCTACTGCAGTGCCTCACACTTACCTCCTCTAACAAGCCTTTCTGGAAGCCCCTGCCTTGATGACCCCCTCATATGACCCCTAAAACCACTTCCTTTTGCTACTGTCAGACAAACTGACATTTCTGATTCTGCTTGGCCTGGGTCATAGGAGACGGGTCTTGTTGCTGGTTCCTTCATGGAACCAGCCATCAGATGTGACAATGCCTGTGTGCCCCCATTAAAACCAATGGTCACCTGTGATTACACCATGATTCCTCCTCCTCGGAGGTCCAGGCATGAGTGGCACCTCCCACTTGCAAAAGTTACGTATCAGCTGGGGCACCTGTAAGGACCTGTGAGTGAGTGAAGTCCCATGTGGGTGTATGTTGCTGACACGAAGGAAGTCTCATCAAGGTCCCGGCCCCACAGGAGTGGCAACACCTAATGAAGTTGGGGAACTGGGAATAACACAGTAGCTGCATTTCTGACGAGTCTATGTCATACTTGTGCAGGTTAAGTGTTGTTAGAGGAGAGCATCCTGGACTTATGTCCTTCTGGTCCAGTGGCTTGGTCACATCCTTCAATACCTGTTAATACTAATAACCTCCTCCTTGGTGGGGGTGGGGCAGTGTTCTCATCACCTGGAGTCCCATGGGCACTGTTCAAGCAGTCAGGGCAGGCTATAGCCTTTTGACTTAGACAAGACTGAATTTGTCATACAAATTACCAACACACATGTATGGTGGCACCTCCTGAGAATTAGAACACATATAATTGGGAATGAATTGGGGCTGGCCTCGTTGGCATTTGGATGCAAAATAATAATGCCAAGAATGTGGCCCAATTATGTCAGCACATCCCAGAAACGCAAAAGGTTTATAATCAGACTGCTTCTCCTGCTAATGTTGCAAAAATGATCCTCAATGAGCTCCGAGGCTTTAACCCTTTACCCTGTTAGAACGTCCTTTTGTTTTCCTTGGGCATAGCAGCTGCTTTGTTCTTTCCTCATCTCATGATTACAGTCTGGTGTGGAGCATTGCAGGGAGCCATCCCTAGACTAAGCATGAAGATTCACCCTGAGCATCGAAGAAATAAGAAAGGGGGCATTGTAGGGAATGGAGGAAGCCTTGACTGACATCCTCAGTCCATGTGTATTGTTGTCATGACAAAGACCAAGGCCACAGACCCACGGGAAGTTGACAAAGCCTATTCCCCATTTGGGCCAGGCTCAATAGAGATAGCAAAGCTTTCCTCCCAGATCTGAGTGTGTGGGAGGAGTCACTGTGTGTGGGAGTGGTCAATGTGCGCAGAAACTAGCAATTGCAGCTTTCTCCTTCCCACCCTCAGACATTTACAGCCTAAGAATGCTCACCTACAGAAGCCTTCTACTGAGACTAGCTAGGCCTACCCTTATGCTCCTCTGTCAGTGAGTACAACCCCACCTGATTCCGGCTTTCCTGTATACATGTCTCTGTGTCTGTTCTTTCTTTATTCTCTCACTGCTCCCATTGAGGGTTCCAGGACCAAGCTGCAAGACACAAGGCAGAAGCCTCTGATACAATGGAAATGGTGGTGGTGGTGTGTGTGTATGTGTGTGTGTGTGTGTGTGTGTGTTACTGGGGATGAACCAAGGGTCTCCTGCATTTTGGGCAGTCATTTTACCATTGAGCTATATTCCCAGCTCCAGACAATGCTGTTTTAAACTCCTGCTTTTCCTGTACATAGGACTCTGTGCTACAACATTTAAAAAATTATTTTTATGGGTTATGCATGTTTTGTATCTGTGTATGTTTCTGCACTGAGTACTTGCCAGTAGAGGCCAGAAGAAGGCATCAGATTCCTTGGAATTGGAGTTACAGAAAGTTGTAAGCTGCCATATGGGTGCTGGGAATTGAACCCAGGTCCTCTGCAAAAGCAGTAAGCACTCTTAACCACTGAGCCATCTCTCTAGTCCTGTGCTATAGCACTTTATGCACATTCTTTCACCTTACACACACCCACGTGGCCTTACACAATTTTATCCAATCACTATTATTACAGCTTTGTAGAGGAAGACAGGACAACACAGGCACCAGTTTGTCTAAAACTTTGCATGGGCTGCACACAACAGATTCAGACAGTTGACAGGGACATCTGTCAGAGCCACCAGTCACACGTGAGACAAGAGAGGAGGCCACTTTCATGTGGGGGCAAGAGTGGCTTCCTGGTGCAGGCGACTTTTCAGGGAACTTTGAAGGAAGTGCATGATTGAAGGCACCGAATGTGGGGAAAGTGTAATGGATAAATAAAAACGCTGCAGGTCCGCAAGTGGTGCCAGTGGGCAGCGGGTCATGTGGCGGCAAGCAGTGGGCAGCGGGTCATGTGGCGGCAAGCAGTGGGCAGCGGGTCATGTGGCGGCAAGCAGTGGGCAGCGGGTCATGTGGCGGCAAGCAGTGGGCAGCGGGTCATGTGGCGGCAAGCAGTGGGCAGCGGGTCATGTGGCGGCAAGCAGTGGGCAGCGGGTCATGTGGCGGCAAGCAGTGGGCAGCGGGTCATGTGGCGGCAAGCAGTGGGCAGCGGGTCATGTGGCGGCAAGCAGTGGGCAGCGGGTCTTGAGAGCAGCCAGTCCCAGGCAGGGACAGCACAGTTCCTTGAGTGGCTGCAGCAGGCTATGAGGAGACACAGACAGATGGGCACGCCGCGAGACCACGCCACTGGTCTCTGAAGGTGGCTGGTCCTGGGCAGGGAGCCTGCAGCAGGGGAGAGACAGACAGATAGGCACACCATGCAGAGTGAGGTTGGATATTTTTTATTTAGTGGGTTATAGAGGGGAAAGAAGAGAAGGGGAGAGAGAGGGGAGGAGAAGGGAAGAAGGAAGAAGTGGGGAGAGGCAGAAGCTGCCTCTTCGAGAGGGAGACAGAAAAGGAAGGAACTCAGGCTGCAAGCTGGAAGGAAGAGCTGCCTGTCTCAGCAGACTGGGGGGGAGGGAGTGGGCAAGGCTTGTCTCTTAAAGGGACAGGACAGATCGTTACATTCCCATCTCTTTTTTTATAATAAAAAGGAGGGAGGTTAGGCACCACAGGTTAAAGGAATTGGGGTGACGGATTCTCAAGACTGCTTCCTGCTTATTTGTAGGTGTCATCTTTTTGGGGGGAACCTGAGAAAGCTGGGTGTTGGTCACATCCTGGGGTAGCTGATCTCTTTGCTCCTGTCCCGTGTCTGTGGTATGAAAATGTCTGGTGTCTCTTACACTTGTTTAAGGTGTTGACAGAACAGAGGACAAAGTTAAGTAAAAAAAAAATTAGGACCAGGCGGGTGGTGGTGGCACACGCCTTTAATCCCAGCACTCAGGAGGCAGAGGCAGGTGGATCTCTGTGAGTTCGAGGCCACCCTGGTCTACAAGAGCTAGTTCCAGGATAGGCTCCAAAGCCACAGAGAAACCCTGTCTCGAAAAATCAAAAAAAAAAAAAATTAGGACCAGGGAATTGAGAGAGGTATATCTCACCTGTTTAAGGTGGATCCTTCAATTCAGCTCCCTGGAACTCACAAGAATTTTGGGGTTTGTGAAAACAGAAATTTTAGACATATACATTGTACAAACAGTAGCACATTTATGTCAGAATGACTGTGGCAGATGTTTTTGCACAATGAAAAGTATCTTTAAGACTATGAAAGGCAGTGGGAGAGAGAAATTTGATAACTTGCATTTGTCCTCACACCTTTATAACTTGAAGGTACACACCTTAATAACTTGTATTTGTATTTTACTGAAATTTGTTTGGTGAGGCTGCCCTTTTAAACTGACAAAACATCTCAGCTGTCAAACTGCATCAGAGATCTTTGAGGAGAACAAAATTTTACTTGAGTTATTGATTAAAAACGACAGAGAACTTACTTGGTTGGCACCTAGAGCTACTCTTCGGGGCCCTCCATGGTCACTGAAGGTCGTATTTGCCTTTTTCTGTTTAGCTCTGGGCCTGCCAGTCTCCAGAAGGTCTAAGAAATCTGTGGGATAAGAAATCTGTAGGAAGACAAGCCTACCTTGACCTAAGCAGCTAGGCTGTCGATTACAGCAATTCTTTCCATTGTCTGGAGATCTTCAGTTTAGATGAAAGGCAGTTTTTCCCAGTGGTCAGCGCTTGGCAGTTGAAGCAAATTGCAGATGGATGTTGTTCTGTGCCCATCTGTCTTCCATCTTCTTTGGAGGAAGTAGAGAGCTTCTCTTTTTGTTATGAAAAGTTTTTAATAATTAAAATATTTAAATGCCATATTCCCCAGATCTCTGAGCAGTTGAGGGCTGCTTATCAGGTACAGCTACAGTATCTGAATCTGCCTGGAGTGCTGGGTCCAAGCTTGACTGTACTGGCTCTCAACAGGTAAAGAAGGGTTGGATTAAATATAAAATATTTTTGTAAGAGACTTAAAAGTACATACCAGTTTAAAACATGAGACTTATTGATTTGTAGTCTGGAATGAGATACAATGAACAGACAATTACAACATTTAACAGTAAACATAGGTGCATTTAAGTTACATGTATGAATACACACACACAGAGTGAACAGGAATTGGGTGAAGTGGATGCTCTTGGTGGGCCCTACCAAAGGCATGCCACTGCACAAAACACACATGCAACAGAGTTAACAAGAGGAATTTAGAGACAAAAAAGGAAGTAAATCGGGGGACCAGTATACCTCAGTAAAGATGGCAGGACTTGACCTGGCTCTCAGTTAAGATGATGGTAAAGTCACCTGACCTCAGTTAAAGTGGCAGTAAGGTCACCCATGTAACAGGGTTAACACTGGGGAACCAGGCAGGAAATACCTCAGTAAAGATGGTAGAACTTGGTCACCTGACCTAGTTCTCAGCCAAGATGACAGTGAAGTCACACCACCTCAGTTAAGGTGGTAGTAAGGTCAACTGACCTCAGTCAAAATGGCAGTGGTCACATGTTGTATGGAAAAGTAATAATTTTTGAGCAGCAGGGGAGAAGTGGGGAGAAACAGAAACTGCCTTTTCAAGGGGGAGACAAAAAAGGAAGGAACTTAGGCTGCAAGCAGGAAGAAAGATCTGCCTGCCTCAGCAGATGGGGGAGTGAGTAGGCGGGGCTTGTCTCTTAAAGGGACAGGACAGACCATTACAGAAAGAAATTCTAAAAACAAGGTATAAAAGTACAAGGGTAGCCAAGAAGCCATGTGTTGGTTGGGGGAAGGCAGAATGAGTATGGAATGACAAGAGCAAGGGACAGACTCGTGGATGTCTTAGTTACTTTTCTATCACTGTGAGAAAATACCATGACCAAAACAACTCCTAAAAGGAAGGGTTTGTTTTGTGCTTACAGTTCCAGAGGGACAGGAGTCCCTCACGATCATGGCAGGGAACACAGCAGCAGGCTGGAGGGCATGGCACTGGAGCAGCAGCTGAGAGCTGGCATCCTGACCCACAAATGGGAAGAGAGAGTGCACTGGGGATGGTGGGAGGCTTCTAAAAACTTAAACTTTCCTTGAAAGACAGCCTCCTCCAACAATGTTACACTTCCTAATCCTTCCCAAAAGCCACCAGCTGGAGACCAAATATTCAAATGCCTGAGATTTAGGAGGGACAGATATGTCAGTCAAACCACTGCGATAAGTCTGAAGCCTTTCAGTCAGTCTAATGCTTCCAGAGGGTGGTAGATGTGACTGTAGTCTGTAAAGATGTCCCAGAGTGTGGGAAGATATTAGTCTGTTTCTCAAAGTAGACTTTGCATGTAGTATTAAGGATTTTAATCACTGTGACATTGCAAGGCAGAGGCAGGAGGATCAGAATGAGACTTGGGATTTGAGACTTAAAGACGTGACTCTGCCAGTTCTGCAAATAGCGGAGGGGCCATGAGTCAAGGAATGCAAATGCAGGAGGCTTCTAGTTGCTGAAAAAGATACAGTTTTCATAATCCTTGTACCCTCCAGAAGGGCACAGACTGTGAACACCTTGATTTGGACCCAGTGAGATTTAGTTTGGGTTTCTTTTGCTTTTTTAAAAAAAAAAACATCTATTTATTCAGTCTCTACCCCATCCCCTATCGTGTGTGTGTGTGTGTGTGTGTGTGTGTGTGTGTTTGGGGAGGCATGCACAGAATTCATATGAAGGTCAAGGAACAACAGCAGGAGTTGGTTCTCTCCTACCAAGTAGGTCTTGGGGATTAAACTCAGCTCATAAGGCTTGGGAAACACCTTTACCCACTGAGCTATCTCACCAACCCTTTCCTTAGGCTTCTGACATCTAGAACAGTGTGACTGTCGGTCCAGCCTTGATGGGTTTGGACATTCCAGGGTGGGGCGTGTGGATTAGAAATATTAGTCAGACAAAACAGAGATACAGAAGAAATACATAGAGACACAGACTAGAGTTGGGAGGGCAACCAAGTGAATTCTGAATTTACCCATATTTATCTTCCATATTCTTATCTACCCCAATACAAAAGGGGGAAGAAGGCAAAAGGCAGATTTACCATGATACAAAGAGCAAACAGAGCAATTACCTCTTCAATACCTGAAACATCAAGTAACTATATCCTGAGTTTAGTATTCTGATGTTTAGGCAGGACTTGTAGTCACCACACATTGGGCCAAGCATCTGTAGGCAGCCATACCCTGGATCAAACCTCTTGTCATACCCTAAAGGAGCAGGAATAGGCCTGAATTCTCAGACCCTTTGGTCAAGGTGGAATGAATCCACATCCATGGGGCCTGACATGTCATAACCAGGATATATCAGGTTAAGTGTTGTAGGAAACCAGCTTCAACAAAATACCACTTACCAGGGTAGGGGCATGAAGATTAGAAAAATAATAAAGAGAATGAGGACACATGTAAAAGTAATAACACAGAAAACAGGATAGTACCAGGAGGGAGTGCCAGTGAATACTGAAATTACCTGCATTTAATTTTCCATACACTTTTATACCCCAATACAAAAAGGGGAAGAAGACAAAAGACTGCTTTAACATGATACAAAGGACAATTAGAACAGTTATTTGCTTCAATACTTTGAGACACCAATTCATTAGCATTCTGTTGTTGAGGTAGTGAACCCACCCTAGACCAAGTATCCTGAAGGCAGCCACTCCCAAGGTCAAACCTCCTATTTCAAAAGAAGGAGTAGAAGTACGCTTGACTATGCTGACCATTGGTCAGAGTGGACCTATAAGGGCCATCTGAATGTCAAAAAGACCAAGTAACCACACCCTAGGTCAGGATGTGTAGCCACACTTGTCAACAACTTTGAACAAGCTAAAACTTTCTGACCTTCAGACAAGGTGGAAACAGGCTCACAGTTTTGGGCTTCCACAAGGTGTGTATGACTGTTAACAATAGTCACAAGAAACTGATACATGTAGGCACTGGGGCTTCAAGCAGCATTCTCCAATTGGCATTTCAGAATGCTAGGTTTACTCTACAAATATTTACCAAGCACCTTCTATATATCAGGCTAGAGGTTAGGCCAGGGGAATATGTGGCAAGAAAAGATGCAGTTCTTCCTCTAGGAGGGATCACGGTGTCATTGTGGGCATGCCAGCTGCCACAGAGGACTAGGGCTGTAAGCTGGGAGACTAGCAGTGACTAGCAGCCTGAACAGAGCTTGGGCCCTCCCAGCAGCACAGGGCCTTATGTAGTCCGAAGGCGGCTTATCTGACACAAACAGAGGGAAGCACTTCACAGATGTGCCAGAGTCTGTTAGCAGCCATTTACTGTGACAAATTTGTGTCCTGGCTGTCCTCTGCCCTTTCTCAACTGGACAGTCTGAGAGCTTCTGGACAGCATAGGGCAGGGAGCTGGGGATTTCCTCAAGGCTCCAAGCAGGGGGCTTCACTGCTAAGGGGAAGTACACTGGAAGAGAACAAGAAGAGCATTGAAGTGTCATCCCCAAACCATCCAGCAGTTTCAGTCCTGGGGCAGGCATCCAGGAGAAGACATACAAGCATTGGCTGTTCTTTCAGAGGATCCAGGTTCAATTTCCAGCACCCATATGGCATCTCAGAAGCATTTGTAACTCCAGTCCTAGGGAATCTGATGCCCTCCAGGCACTGGGCATGCATGCAGTGCACAGACATACATGTAGGCAAAACACTCAGGCACATAAAATAAAATTAAAATCCCCAATGTCACATACACAGAAAAGAGTCAGCATCCAAGTCCCTTGGGGTGAGTGGAGAGAACAGTGGTCAAGAGGAGCACAGGAGATCTGTGGCACTGGCAATGTCCTCTTCCCATCTCATGGTGGAGTTAAATAGGAGCAGTCATTCCTTGATGGTTTGCTACAATGTATGCCTACAATCTGTGTGTTTCCTTTGTGTACCGCATATAACGTACATCATCTACTGAGAACATTTTCTCTTTCTGCAGGGGGAGAGATTGAACCTAGGGCTTGTACTTGCTTAGTAGGTGCTCTACTACTACCAGGACCCCCGAGTGCCCACAAAGTGCTACTGAAGGTACTTGGGCATTTTTAGGTGTCTGTGTGATGTGGGTGACATTGTCTTGGAGTTAGGAAGCCCAGGTTTGTTGTGTTAATCTGTCGAGGCTAAGATGCTGGGTGACACCAGGCAAACTCTCATTCCCCTTTAGATCCCAGTTTCTTGTGCATATTGAGAATGAACATTCGCTAAAGAGGCTGTGTCTGTGGGCCTGGGGATGTCGTTCAGTGGTAGAATGCTTACCTGGCATGCATGAAGCCCTGGGTTCCATCCCAGTGGTGAAGGTAAACAGAGAGGAACTTCATTTGCATCAAAGATTCTCGAGCAGCTGGCCCTTGACTGACTAGGACATCATGGTTACAGAGAGAGGACAGGCTCCAGAGCCAGAACCAAAATTATCTTGGGCCATTTAACAGCTATTAATTTTTGTGTCTGATTAAGACCATGACTACTAGGTAAATGTCCCAGAACGCATCACAAAAGCAGACCTCTGGTCTCTACCTACCTAAAGCTGCATGGTAGCGTCTGAAACCTGGGAAGAGATTTGTCTACCTTGCTGTATCTGCCCCATATTCCCCCTCACCCCCATCACCAATGTAACTGATAGGTGGATTGATCTGTTTTTGTTCTGTTGCTATGGAAATTCATGTGACCACTCCCACAGCAGACATGCTACTCAGGATAACCTGAATGTGCTTGCCGGCCATGATTACTCATATTTTGCCAAGAACAAACTGATTTTAAATTTTTCTTTTAAAACAGAATGAGAGCCGGGCAGTGGTGGCGCACGCCTTTAATCCCAGCACTTGGGAGGCAGAGGCAGGCGGATCTCTGTGAGTTTGAGACCAGCCTGGTCTACAAGAGCTAGTTCCAGGACAGGCTCCAAAGCCACAGAGAAACCCTGTCTCGAAAAACAAAAACAAAAACAAACAAACAAACAAACAAACAAAAAAAAACAGAATGAGAGGCTGGTGAGGCTGCCACCAAGCCAGACGATCTGTTTGCTATCTGGGACCCAACTCCCGAAGGCTACCCTCTGACTTCCCTGAGCAGTATCATCTGGGTACCTAAGTAAGCATGCACACACACGTCATGAAATATTTTTTCAAATATTTATTTATTTATTATGTATACAATATTCTGTCTGTATGCCTGCAGGCCAGAAGAGGGCACCAGACCCCATTACAGATGGTTGTAAGCCACCATGTGGTTGCTGGGAATTGAACTCAGGACCTTTGGAAGATCAGGCAATGCTCTTAACCTCTGAGCCATCTCTCCAGCCCCATGAAATATTTTTTTAAGAAATATTTTACACTGCATATGGATCGTAGGACTTTTGCAGAAGTTCAACAAAATGCTGATGCTATGGCTAACTTGACTAAAGAAAAGGAAGGGGGAGAAAGGAGGGATGGAGGGAGAGCGCTGTTGGAGCAGGAACTGCTTTCCTGCTTCCCCGTTAAAGGGGTCACAGGGCAAATTGGCTCCATTACTGTTGACTGGACGCCTGGCCCTTGGCCATGGAGACAGGTGTGTGGTGAAGTGGAAAGAACAGGGTGGGCTTTAGGATCCTTTTGTCTGCGTTAGAAGTCTGGTGGGGTCTCATTTCAACTGTGTGTGAACTTGGGCAAGTTTCTGTCTCCTAATAACTCAACTGTCGTGACCATGGCCACGGTACTGGCAGGCATGCTAGTTACCAGAAAAGTGACCAGACACCTTCATGGTGAGGCCTCTGAGCTATGTGACTTCCCTGCTGGGAGAGGGGCAATGAATACGTTTGATCTCTGTCCAAACTAAACAAAGATGCTGCCTACTGCCTCTTCTGAGGCTGGAGGACCTCCAGAGAGCAGATGTCTCCTTTATAGTCACCAAGACTTTGCTCCAGCGGTCCAGTCCCACCCTACTGTGGGAGACTCTGTCCCACCCTACTGTGGGAGCCTGCCACCGCTGCCAGTCTCTGGAGGGCAGGAACAGAGGCCTCACAGGGTGAAAAGCTGCTCTGAAAACCAGGAAAGGCCTGGGCAGTACTCTGGGAGCCTGTCTTCCAGTCCAGTGTCTGCTGACACACAGCGGGATGGTCTGAGTGGGAGCAGGGCAGCTCAGAGGAGACTCAAGACTCCTGGGACACTGCTTTTCACAAATCCAATTGATTCTGAGTTTCTTGGCCTTTTATATAGCATCTAATGTTTCTCTGATCCTGACTCTCAAAATATCCAAAGCTGTTATAATTTGTGTAGTACAAAATGTTATGTATACTAATTGTGACATATATATATATATACATATATATATGCAAAAAACCTGAAGCCCATGAAAAAGCAGAATCAGAATATTCAATGCATCATTCCTCTAATGTTTCTGTGTGTGTCCTCCAGATTCACAGACATTGGTCACCATGCAGATTTGGTTCTTCCGGTCTTGACTGAAGGCACAATAAACTGGCTCTAGCTGACTATCACTTAAGGCATAATTAGCTGCTCTATTGGGAAAACCCTCAAATGATGACAGTTTTTTGTTTTGTTTTGTTTTTCGAGACAGGGTTTCTCTGCAGCTTTTTTAGAGCCTGGCCTGGAACTAGCTCTTGTAGACCAGGCTGGCCTCAAACTCACAGAGATCCGCCTGCCTCTGCCTCCCGAGTGCTGGGATTAAAGGCGTGCGCCACCACCGCCCGGCTAAATGATGACAGTTTTATGCCACGCAAATGTATTTCTTGCTCATGTGATGCTCATAACAGTCATCATTGCTGGGAAGCGAGATGAGCTGTGGTGTATAGGTTCCCCCCAAAAGTGCACATGATGGAAACTGAATCCCCCAATTCCCATGTTAGTAGTTTGTGGAGGTGGGGCCTTCGGGGCGTACTTAGTACCAGATGAAAAGTTATAAGAGTAGGCCCCCAAGATGACATTAACTCCAGCCCCACCTCCTGATTGCCAGGAAGAGGTCTAAAGGCAAGTTCATTGCCAATGATGGAATCAATACTGCCCACTTATCAAAGCCTCCATGAGACCCAAGAACAAGATTCTGAGTGTTCCTGGAGAGCCAAGCCTGTGAAGGACCTGGAAGGTGACACTCCCAGAGGGCACATTAGCTTGTTGCCTTCCCCAGATGTGGGGCCCAGCCAATCTCTTCCATCTATGGATTCAGCTGCGTCCTTTGCACTGCCCATCTTACTGAATTGCATGAGCAGCTCTCAGCAACTCGTGGGCCAACCCAAGGAAGGTATCCTCTGCTTACAGCCAGTGGGTCAGATGTACTGCTCATAAACCCATGCCTGGAACCTCAAGTGAAGGGTGGTCTCATGGGACTGAGTCCCTCCCCTGTAGGGTATTAGCTGTCTCCAAGTGGACAGGGTCAGGGCATGAAACAGGGCACTCAGTAGCACCACTGCTTGCTAGGCTGTTGGTAGGGAGAACGCCCCTCCACACACATGCACACACCACCATCACAGTTGTAAGCACTCAGCCGATGAACCATTAAGTTCACAGGCAGGTGGGGGACCTGATAACTCAGGCCTGTAATCCCAGTTACTCCAGAGGCTGAGACTGGAGGATCAAAATGTCAAGGCTAAGTTGGGCAATGTAGTGAGACCTTGTCAAAAAACAACCAAAAACCAAAACCAAAACCAAAAAAAAAAAAAAAAAATGTTTAGTGGTAGAGTGTTTGCCTAGCAGACATGCAGACATGATCCCTAACATCAAGTGGAACTGTTCTATACCAGACTCATCTGACCACATGGCTATGTATATACATGTGCAAAAAGCCACCAAGTTTTGTGTATTTTACCCTTATGCTGTAATCAAGCGCTGAGAAATTTAAAAGTTAAAAAAGTATGTTCCCCCGGTCAGAGGAGCTACACCAAGTCCTTGGGCAATGTTCACCTCCATGTCATTCACTAGCTTCTAGGGATGTGGAGAATTTCCTCCTCCTTGCTAGATGCTGGACCCATGGTGCCTGTTGTCCAGTGCGCTCAAGCCCTGAGGACTTCCTCCTTGAGAACTGTGGTGGGCAGGCATTCTCTCTACTGCGCAGGAGCTGACTGACCCAATTTCTCATTATTCCTTACTGACAAAACCAAATCTCAAAAACCAAACAAAAGCCCTCAGCATCTCATCACTTAACATGTATTTCTCATAGTGTTATGAACCTTTTCAATTTCTTTGTTCAGAGTCTGACATTCGCTTGGAGACAGCTAATACCCTACAGGGGAGGGACTCAGTCCCATGAGACCACCCTTCACTTGAGGTTCCAGGCATGGGTTTATGAGCAGTACATCTGACCCACTGGCTGTAAGCAGAGGATACCTTCCTTGGGTTGGCCCACGAGTTGCTGAGAGCTGCTCATGCAATTCAGTAAGATGGGCAGTGCAAAGGACGCCAGCTGATCAGGAGGGAGAATGTAACTTTTGTCATTGCTATGACAAGAGGTTACGTCACAAGGAGAGCTTATTTGGCTCATAATTTGAAGGCACAGTCCAGCAGGGGCCAGGAAGGCATCTCAACAGGAGCACAAGGCAGCTAGCTGCTCACAGGGCCCACTACCTGGGAGCATAGGAGAGGCGAACAAAGATGCTCAAATGGCTCTTTTCCTCTCTTATTCAGCCCAGGATCCCAGTTCACTCAGGGGAGCCTTCCCTCTCTGGAAGCACCCTCAGAGATCTGTGCAGAGGTGTCTCAAGTGACTGACAAGATGACCAACCATCTGGACATACACATTTCCCATCCTAGGACAGTGGGAGAATGTAGGTGATAAGAGGTTGATTCCCCTGGAGAAGGGAGTGGTTTTCCAAACTTCTGTCCTATTTGGTTTTGTGTAAGTGTACATGTATGTGTATGCACACACATTCCTGTGGGCAAATGTGGGTGTGCACATGTCACAGCATGTGTGTGGGGTTGTCTTGGTTCTTACCTTCTACCTTTTTTGTTTCGAGACAGGGTTTCTCTGTGTAATCCTGGCTGTCCAGGAACTTACCTCTATACACAAGGCTGGCCTCGATCTCAGAGATCCACCTGCCTCTGCCTCTGCCTCTGCCTCTGCCTCTGCCTCTGCCTACTGCAACTAAAGGCATGAGCCACCATGTCAAGCCTTACCTTCTCCATCTTTGTTGTTCCTTTCTTCCACCAGGCTGGCTAGTCTTTGAGCTTCCAGCGACAGACTCCTGTGTTTGCTTCTCATCTTCCCAGACATTACACATGCTTTTGCCACACCTCTGGCTTTTAGGAGAATCCTCGGGACTTAGAGCAGCAAACACTTTTACCTACTGAACTACCTATTACTTGCACCCCATCCCCCCCATATGGCTTTTTTACATCTAGGTCCAGTGCTTTGTAGCGAGTAACAATGGACAGCTTTGGCTGGCTTTATTATCTACCGGCATTTCTTACAACCCTGTGAGGCAGGTACTTTTTCACAGATCAAAACAAAACAACCCAGCAATGAAGTAACTTGGTTACCCAGCCAGGAGCTGACAGAGTCAACACAGCACCCCAAGTACCGAGGGATTTATTCTTCAAAGACTAAAACAGGGTGTGGCTCCAGTTCAGTGACAAGTTCGGGCAGACCATCTTGAAACCACACAGGAGGAGATTTTGGAAGTTGTGACTATGTTCACTATCTCACTTAAAGGGATGGTTTAATGGGGGGTATTTAAGGATATCCAAATGTATTAGGTGGTGTATTTTATGTGCAACTTGTTGTGTGCCAATTATTCCTCAATAAAGGCATTTTAAAAATAAAATCACAAGTGTATAACAGAAGAAAAATATTTGTAGTTTTTCTATAGTGACTGTCATTTTTTTGTATGTGATTTTATTACAATGCAAGTCCGTTGCATAAAATCCATGGTCATTTTGAATCTAATGTTTCCTTGGACAATTGAAAAATCTTGCTACATTTTGGAAGAACAAACTGTCTCCAAATTAGAAACTAAAAGACACAATGACTCAAAAAATGTTTTATAGTTGGGCAGTGGTGGCACAGCCTTGCTGTAGGACAATGGTCTTATACCCTGTAAAGATTTCTCATTTGTACTGTTTTAATAAAACACTGATTGGCCAGTAGCCAGGCAGCAAGTATAGGCAGGGGAACCAGAATAGGAGAACTCTGGGAAGAGGAAAGGCTCAATCTGCAGTCATCACCCAGACACAGAGAGTGCAAGATGAGAATGCCTCACTGATAAAAGGTACCAAGCCACGTGGCTAACACAGATAGAATTAAGGACTAGTTTAAGATGTAAGAGTTAGTTAATAAGAAAGCCTGAGCTAATAGACCAACCAGTTTATAATTAATATAGACCTCTGTGTGTTTCTTTGGGACTGAAAGAAACCATGTGGGACAAAAACCTCTGTCAGTAAAGCCTTGTCTATGAAGTGAGTTCCAGGATAGCCAGGACTGTTTCACAGAGAAACCCTGTCTTGGGAAAAAGCAAACAAAACAATCATACTCCTTGCCAGGTGATGGTGGTATACACCTTTAATCCCAGTACTTGGGAGGTGGAAGCAGGCATCTCTCCATGAGTTCTAGGCCAGTCAGGTCTATAGAGTGAGTTCCAGGACTGTCAGGGCTACCCACAGAAACCCTGTCTTGTGGGGAAAAACAAAACAAAACAAAACAAAACAAAAACAAGAATAAAATGTTTTATAATTTCTCATTTCTAAAATTAGAACAAAGAATGAAAAGATGATGCTTATGACAACATGGTGAGTTTCCTGAAGTTAAAATTTAACCTAGAAGTAAAACGTGGCTCACACCTTTAATTTCAGTACTTTGGAGACAGAGGTGGGTGGATGGCTGAGGCCAGTCTGGTTGACATAGTGAGTTCCAGACAAAGATACATAATGAAAACCTGTCTCTAAAAAAAATAAAATAAATTTTATAAACTAAATATGAAACAATCTCATCCTTGAAACCTTTTAGAGGCATCTCAGTTCCCCAAAACACACAACCTCTCAACAAAGGTCCATATCCCTAATTTATCTGTTCCAGACACAATGGTCTATTTCTGTTTCTTTGAAACCAAGTTCTTCCCACCTAGGGCCTTCACTCTTTTTTGGCACTTCCCTCCCCAGCCCTGCAGGACCCACCACAAAGCCCACCAATGCCAGGACACCTCTTGACCACCCAGAGTCCTAGAGAAAACGTTTTCTTCCCTACCCTTATCACAGCACACAGTAGAAACTTTATTTCTGACTTATTCTTGCCCAATGTGAGGGTGAGAACAGTACCTGATTCCCACTGTGTCCTATACCTTCTTTAGCTAGGACACAAAATGTGTCACAAACACTTGGGTGTCACATCACTTCAATAGTCTGTATCCCCAAATAAAGATGACATCAACTCTGGGTGAAGGCCACCTTCCAGAAGGAAGTATCTATCCTCTCAGAGACCAGGCTCTATAACTCACAGAAACATCAGAGGACTCTTGGGCTATGCTTGTTCAAGCAAGATGACAGTGGGCAATGAGCTCTTCCAATGAGGTCTTTTAAATTTCTATGGTGTGAGCGCTCCACAGGTTACCCAGATACTCAGGCATTGTGAGCCTGTGAGCTACTCAAGGACCCAGGTGTCACCACAGAGCAAGAACACACAACTATGGCACGGTCACCTGCTCCACCTACTGTGTATGCTGAGCCCTTTATACACTCTCTTCAATTCATAACAGCCATGGAGACAGCCGCCTCTGGCCTTCCCCTTCACCCTTTCAGTCTTCCCTCTTCCTCCCCTTTCTCTTCTTTCTCCTTCCTCTTCTATTCATTCCCCCATTCTTCCTTCCCTTCCTTCCATACTTAATGCTGAGGATTGAACCTAGGGCATCACAAATGCTAGCCAAACACTTTGCCACCCTTGCAGCTCTTTTTATGCTGGTTGGAGGTGGACATAAAGGGTCTTCCTCAATCGCTCTCCATCTCATTTTTTGAGACAAGGCGTCTTTTGAACCTGGAAGCTCACTGGTTAGTGTTTGGCCAGCATGCCCCAGGGATCCTCCTATCTGTGTCTTTCTTGCGCTAGAATCACTGGCTGGTGTTGACATGCCCAGCTTTCATGTGGGTGCTGGGAGTCAAACTCAGGTCTTCACGCTTGCATAGAAGGATGTTGCAGTCCAAGCCCTCTTCTTACTTTTGGAGACAGGGATGCACCAAGTTGTCCAGGTCGGCCTTGGACGTACTCTGTAGAGCCGTAGGCAGGATTCTCAGCCTCTGGAGTAGGAGTCTGCCATCAGGCCTGGCTGAAGGAGGTGCTCCTAAACTAGGGGCTCTTCTTATTTGGTTAGGGAGAGAAAGGAGTGGCCCAGGCAGAGATGAGTTCATTGCTTGCCCAGAGTCACATGCTAACACAAGTTCCTTGTGATAGTGAGACAATGGTGTGGATGACGACTACTGTGTAAGTCGATGAGTGAACACCCCCGTCGTTGGAAAGGCCCTGGTCTTTCCCTGCCAAGTACCAGCCCTGCTGCCCTAGGTTCTGGAGGACCAAGCGGCCCTCTCTGCCCTTCTCACTGCACCTCAGCTGCTTTCCATTTTCTGGTGTGTGAGTGTGTGTGTGTGTGTGTGTGTGTGTGTGTGTGTGTGTGTGTGTGTGTTCCTGCCTCACAATGGCTATTCATCCTCTTTTCGTCATCTCCTCCAGGGAAGTGCTCCCCAAGGCCTTTCCTTGACCCACACTTTCTCTGAGCCAGCCACTCAAACCTGTTTGCCAAGCTCAGCCTTCTCCAGGAGGGGGCACACCCAGCTCTCATGGCTGCTGCTTGTTGTTACTCCACCCAGAATGTAACCCTTCTTCCCCAGGGCCCATCAGGGGAGAAGTGATGAGCTCCCTAAGACACCTAGGGATCTGTTTTCTCTGAGCTCTGGGCTGCCTTTGTAAAGCATGGCTCCTTCCTTCCCACCTCTCTTCAAGATACTTCCTACTCCTTGGTGTCTGACCTTTGCCCCTTCTCCACCAAGTCCTTCTTGCCCCTTTCCCTACCAGACATGGCTCTTCCTTGTCAGTCTATAGAAAACTCAGGCCAGATTCCCTGGATGAGAAAGCTACCATGCTTGACTCCCCTCCTGCCTGGTCAGATACCCCAGCATCAGGAGTGGGGAGCAAGGCTCATCCTGTGCCTTCCGCTTGGACCTGTTTAAAAATTTCCTCATTTGGAAGAGAAGGTAGTAGAACTGGGCCCACATTTCCCAAATTGTACTGCTTTATGTACCACCAGGCTCACTTTATTCTTGCAAGTCAGTACTATCATCCTTATTATCGCTAAGGAAACTATTTTCCCTGAGACTGGGAAACCAATGCCATTGGCAATAGTTTGGGGTGGGGCAGGGGGAGAAACCATGAAGATAAACATGTAACTGATAAAAGTTTGCATCTGTAGCCTCAAATCCTCATAGGTGGAATTCTAGGAAACAGTTCAGATCATCAAAGTCTTTGTCAAAGACAAAAGCAGAGGCAGAAGGATCAGGGTGTTCAATGTCATTTCTGGTATTACAGCCAGTTTCGGCTGGACTCCATGAGACCTCGTCTCAAAAGACAAAGGCCAAAATAAACAAAGCTAACGTTCAAAGAAGTGCTAAGGACAGATTTTGGTCAGTAATAATTTTTGCAAGAATCCTGTGGGAATAGATTTCAACTTCTATTTGCATGAAAGTACCTGGACTTTTACAGAAAGGATGAGGGTGGAGGGAGAGGGATGAGAAGGGCTTCTACAGGGCCAGGGAGTAAGAGATTTTAAAGGGTTGGATGGTGTAAAGGAGCCTGGGTGGCTGTGTGCACAGGGACCAGTCAGGAGTCCACCCTCTAATGGACACTGGGAGTCCCTAATTGCAGATGTGGGCTAATGCTTCTCTGCCAGCCTGAGTTTTTCAGGAAGGAATTTTAAGGGAGGCTGGGGTCATCTTAGAGACACAGCCTTTTCAGATCAGAGGAAAGTCTAGAGGTTCGTAAAGAACATTTTTATCTGCATTTAGCTTAGATTTAAAAAAAAAAGTCCAAGTTTTAAACGAAAAACCTTGTCAAAAAAAAAAAAAAAAGGAGCATCAGCACGTAATGGCTGAAGCAGGTGGGTGGTAAGCTCAGAAAGACTCACCTGCTAAGAACACAGTTGGGAAGGTGCTGGACAGCCAGCAAGGCAGCACACACCTGTAACCTCAACACTTGGAAGCTTAAGAACATAAGTTTGGGGGCTGGAGAGATGGCTCAGTGGTTAAGAGTACCGCCTGCTCTTCCAAAGGTCCTGAGTTCAATTCCCAGCAACCACATGGTGGCTCACAACCATCTGTAATGAGATCTGGTGCCCTCTTCTGCCCTGTAGGCATACACACAGACAGAATATTGTATACATAATAAATAAATAAGTTTAAAAACTTCTAAAAAAAAAGAACATAAGTTTGAGGTCAGTCCGGGCTATAAACTAAGATTAACTAAGACCCTGTCTTAAAAAAGACAAAAAAAGTAGTGCTGGATTTGTAACCAGGCCTCCCTGCTACCCGAATTCACAGTCCAGTTCCGTGCCCAAGTTCTGCTCAGTAAGACACCTTCCACCCATGCCCATCCTACCAGCGCCATTCGTCCACACTAGAATGGGAGGCTGTCTGTTCTCAGCTCTGGCATCAACCCTGGGCCCACCTGACAGGGCACCTGCACTCTGCCTGGAAGCTCTGCAATGTCTGGGATGTAGGTTAGAGTTTTAGAAGTTTTCAGATGAGCTAACATAATGCCTCATGCCTGTAATCCCAGCACTGGAGACTGAGGATGGAGGATCCTGAGTTTAAGGGTGGTCTAGGCTATGTTGTAAGACCCTGTCTCAAAAGCAACAGCAGTAACAAAAAACAGGAAAAAAGACAAGAGGAAAAAAGTTTCCAAGTGATCCCTATGAGCAAGGCAGGTTCTGGCTAGCTCTATAGACATCATCCTCTTTGATCCTGTAGATGTCCTTGAGGGATTTGAGTACTCCACAATGAACACGTCTCGGTAGTGGAGAACTAAGCCCAGAGGCAGAGGTTCGTGTAGGAGAGAAGATATGGGACTGGGTCCCCACATTCCTGACCTCCAGCTCTGAGTCTGGCCAAGGCTACTGCTTTCCAGGAGCAAGATCGAGAGGGAGAAAAGCCATGTTCCTGGGAACAGAAGCTAGAGTCCTGGCTTAATTTCTCATGGGTATTAAGTCATTTGTATTCCTATGGCACGCATGAGAGAGGAGCTTCAGCCGCCCGATCAAAACCTAGGTCAGAGGATTCCAGGGAACTGGCAGGGCGGCTTCCTCTCCTAAGTAGTGTCGCACCAACAGAACCCTAGGTAGTTTAGGCCAGAGGGGCCTGCAGTCTTCTGATAGCGCTGCAACGGCCTTTCCACGCCCACAAATTTCAGTAGTTACGATCATGACACCCGTTGAGAGCAGCCTAGAGAAGTTGAAGATTGGACCGCCTGGCCTTCCTGTCCGCTTCGGCACACGTTAGATCCGCACTACTAGACCCACTAAGTGTGGTTCTACCTCGGTTGTTTTGTGCACGGATATGTTGGGGAGGGGGAATACCCACTCCTGAGAAAAGAAGGATCACTGCCCATCCTTGAGAGACTTGGCAGATGTCATTGCTCACACGTGACAGACGTCAACACTGCTCACAGCTGGGAGACGTCACTCCTCACCCTTGGGGTACTTATGAGGTTTCCAGCTGTGGGCAGTAGAAAGACCAGTGCCCAAACTCAGGCCACTTGAAGACCACTGTTCACACCTGCAAAGGCTAAAAGTCATCCAGCCTTCAAGATGCCTAGGGGGAAACAGCAACCGCAGGATCTCGACACCACCACAGAGGGCAGCCATTCCCAACCCCCTCAAAAATGCAACAATCCGAGGCAGACCCCAGAGCACACCCCTGCAGTGACCGAACAGAAGGCAGCCACACCCCGGGGCAGAGGCCGGGTGGGGCCGGCGGCACTCTCACATCCCTTCGAGCCCAAGCTCCCCGCCCAGGGTTCGCGCACACGAGGTCCTCCTGCGGGCCAGCGGATCCCAGAGCGGGTCAACCCCGCGGACCCACGCAAGGGCAAGGGGCCGGCCTCGGGGCGGCGTGACAGTCGGCAGCGGGCACCCTCCACCCCGAAACCGGAGCCCTCCGCCACGAAGCCCGAGACCCCCACCATGGCCCGCGGCGGCAGTCAGAACTGGAGCTCCGGGGAGTCGGACGGCCAGCCGGAGGAGCAGACATCCGAGGAGAGCGGGTGAGCGCGCGCGCGCCGGGCTGGCCCGAGAACCGAGCCCAGGAGCCGCCGGAACCTCCGCGAAGGTTCTGGGTCTTTGTGGCGTCACGCCTCCTAGCGGAACCTTCCGCCGGCGCCGAATAAAAGCCCGCGGCGGAGGCGCCGGCGGCTCGAGTGCGGCTGTGCCGGGCGCGCAAGTGGGTCCCGGGCGCACGCTCGGGACAGAGCCCCGGGAGCGGCGGCGACCGAGACGGTGACGCGCAGGCCGGCGGCGGGGGCGCGGGCCGGGGGCCCCGGGGGCGTCGGGGACGCGCTGACCCGCCTCGCCCGCCCCACCCCGCAGAAACAAGATGGTGAAGGAAACCGAGTACTATGACATCCTGGGGGTGAAGCCCAGCGCGTCCCCGGAGGAGATCAAGAAGGCCTATAGGAAGCTGGCGCTCAAGTACCACCCGGACAAGAACCCGGATGAGGGCGAGAAGGTGCGGGGCTGCGCGGGGCGCCGGGGTCACGGGAGGACCCGGGCTGTGAATTATTGACGGCGGCGCGGAGGCTGTCTGCAGGCGCCGCGCCAGTCCGAGGGAGGCCGCGGGGCGCGGTCAGTGGGGGACACCTAGCCGGGTGCGACTGATGCGGGCTGCGAGCCCCAGCAGCCACTCTACAAGTGTTTTTGGAGCCTCTGCCTCCCGGCTTTGAGGACCCTGGTGGGCTCCGGCACCGACCTGTGCAAGCCCAGCTCTCACAGCTCCTGCTGGCATTCCTGTGGGAGAGGACGCCAGCAAACCAGAAACCCGGCATGAGTGAACAGAAGCTGCGTGCTTGGTGGGCACCGCTGGCAGCGAACTACTTTTGTGTTTATATTCCATTTGTTGCCTAAGCCCTAGGGATGTTTCTGTGATCTCAGTTGTACCCTAGACAAACGCAGTGTCCCTTTTGAGAGGAAATGAGTGGATGTGATCTGTGAGGCCACCTCCTGCCTGTATCCAGTTTTAGGACACTGAATTGTCACTTTTTTGGTTGTTTTAAACAGGGGTGCAGAAGTCTGAAACCTGACACATCTGTTTATAGTGAGAACTCCGGGTTTCCTGTGACAAATGACCCGCAGTTGACCATAAGTACCTACAGATAATAGGCTGAAAAGCTCTGCGTATTAGTGACCTAAATTAAACCTTTCATCCTGTTTACAGAAATAAAACATTCATTTTGTTCCCAAAGAGGACATGCCCCACCTGAATAGGCGACTAAGTGTACCAGCCATTGTAAGGAGAGCTGGCTAGCTATCCCGTTTTTCCCCCCTTCATGTCTGCCATTTAAAAAACAAAACAAACCAAAAGGGGGAGCAAAAAACTTTTGGATGTCCCAGATGAGTTTGGGGGTGAGTGCCGTGGTAGAAGCTGATAGCAGTGGCGTCTGGACCGCTTTTGGGGCCACTGATCATCCATCCCATCCAGCATTTAGACCTGTGGAAATGACACTTGGATCAAAATGCCTGTCTGTCTTTGTAATTCCAAGCTGGAGCAGGCAAGCTACTTAAGGAAGGCTGGCTGGTGGCGGCAATGATAGAATATTTATATTTAGCCACATGTGCCGAATGTGGCTGTCACAAGTTTCAAGCACTTCGCTGTAAGCCCGCTCTACCCGTTTGTGTGCTTTGGTCTATATTTAGGTGGCTTACTGTAGCTTTTAACATCACCGGCTTCTGCATTGTGTCGGTGATTCGCACATGTATTCCCTCAGTTCCTGGTCTGTCGCTGACATTCTGTTTTTGATATTTCTGTGTGTATGGGTGCTTTGCCTGAGTGTGTATTTGTGCACCATGTGCCTGCCTGTGGTGCCCTTGGAGGTCAGAAGGTGTTAGGTCCTCTGGAACTGGAATTATAGACGGTTGTGAGCTACCATATTGGTGCTGGGAATTGAACCCTAGTTCTCTGCAAGAGTAGCCAGTGCTCTTAACTATTGAACCATCTCTCCAGCCCTGCTGGCATTCTCCTTTAAGGAGAGCTTCTAGGCTTCTGACATCATGTTCAGCAGGCAGCTTGGGGGCTCCACTCTGGGCTCCAGTCACATCATGTTCACCAAGCAGTTCCCCATTTGCGTACTGTTTGAGATGTGGGTGAATTGGGTGTGGTTACATTTGCCCTCTTCACATAGTACCTACCTGCCTGGGCAGGTCATTTGCCCTTTGTTTGAAACGAATATTTGTTTATAGCCAGGTATCCAAGTTAGTATTAAATAAATCTTTTACACAGTGAGATGGGGCAGGTCCCTCTTTTTTGCGGAGAGTGGGGCAGTGTGTTCCCACTTTTGGAAATGCATCTCCCTCTCTATTTCCCACGAGGGGGTGATCCATTTCTTTGGCTTCTTTTCTAAGACATCTTGGCAGAGGTTGCTCCTGACCCCAGACTGGCGGACCAACCCTCATCCCTATCCTACTGTGATGGACCTTATTAGTCTAGTGCCTGTTCCACATGAGTGGGTGGGTGGGGGGTCTATTCATGCCTGAGGTCAGGAGAAGAAACAGACTTTAATTCTGTAATTCCACATGTATGCAGGAGCGTTTCCAGAAGTGTGGGGAGAGCCAGAATGGAGGAGGACTGGGGGAACTGTGGATTGCAGAGCAGCGGGGGTGGGGAGACTGGGGACGCCATCTGTAGAAAGTGCTAGAGAGATCCCCAGAAGGCTCCTTCACTCCGTCACTCATCACACAGCTTCTCCTGTCCTGGGATGTGCTGGGCACACCATGCCGACTTTTCCAGGTTTTTTTTTTTTTTTCCCAAGTTTTTGTGAGGATTTGTGTGTAGTTTTGGACTACTTTATATGCTGTGGGTGGGGATTTGCTGGGTTTTTTTCACCTAAGATTGTCACTGGATTACTAAGGTTGTCCTCACAACTAGACAGAGTCTGTGCTTCCCCACCTTGTCCTGGGACAGTTGGGAAGCCCTCAGTGTTGGTCTTTGTTTTCTGCTCTGTTGTCCTGTGTTGCTAAGCAGTGGGCAGCCTGTGTTTGTCGTCACTCTGCCCTGCATAGAGTCTGTGCTTGTTCTAGCTGCAGTTGGTTTTCTGCAAGACCCAGAGGGGCAGGCCAGCAATAGTCCCTTTCAGGGATGGCGAGAGAACATCATTTATTGAGATGTGTCTGGTCCTTTGGCCAGTTCCATTGTAAATTTTAGTTTGAGTGACAGGTTTTCAAGATAAAGCTCTTGGCAGACTGTAACAGTACAGAGTTTCAGAGTATGAGCTGGACCTATAGCTCAGTTGGTAAAGTGCTTACCCAGCATGCACAGGGCCCCAGGATTTGGTCCCCAGTGCCACATAGCCAGGTGTCATGGTATGTGCCTGCAATCCTAGTATTTGGGAGATAAAAGCAAGTGGATCTGAAGTTCAAGGCTATTTTTTGCTATATAGTAAGTTCTTGGGCAACCTGGGATTTGTTAGACCCTGTCTTAAAGAAAAAGGAAAAGCTAGAAAGTTTCAGAGTATAGAAGAAAAGCCACTCAAAGCATGCCTGGTCTGACCATGTGTCTCTCCAGTCACTCCCACCCACCTTTCCTTCCTTCTGTTTCTGTTTTCACGTTGTTACAGTCTTATCCAGTAGTGCAGGTGCCTCAGCCTCCTCGGGTGCAGGGACTATAGGATGAGCTAATATACCTGGCTTTCCTTTTTCTTCACTTAATAACTTATCATAAGCTATGTGGCTCTCAGAGCCATTTCTTAGCTGAATTCCACGAAGGGTCTATGGTAAAGATCAGAGAACCCTAATCCCAACTGGGAAGAAAGGAGATCTTCATAGGATGTAAATTTGACCCTGGAGTATGGGGTCCCCAGAGGTAGGAGGACCTGTTACCAACATTTGGGGCCTCTGTCCCATCAGGTCTGGCCTACAGTTGAGTCCACCAAGTGACAGGGCAGTTCTGTTCATTCTTCAGTCTGTCTGTTAGGTCCAAGCCTCTTTGGGGCATTCTGGGTGTTTGAGTGTTTTTGTAGGCCCTCTCCTGGAGCATCCTTACTTTCAAAGAGACCAGAAGCCCCAGGGGCAGGTGTTTCAGGTTGGTATGTTTTTATGGTTTTGTTTTGCTGAAGAAAGCAATGGTAGTGGGTGATACTCTCTTCCTTGAAAAAAAATTATAGGAACTTTTCAAAAGATCTAATAACTGCCAGGTGTATGATGCTGATGGCTTTGTGTGTGTTAGCATGGAGGTGCAAGCATGCCACAGCCTCTGGTGGAGGGGAGACAACTTTTGGAGTCTGCCTTGCTTTTGAAGCCGCATCTTTCTTGTTTCTGCTACTCCACAGAGTACTCCAGGCTAGTTGGGCCTAGAGCAACCCCTGTCTCCTCCCATCGCCCTGGAGGATTACAGATGCACACCACAACAGCTTTTGTGTGTGTTCTGGGGATCTGAACTTGGGTGATCAGGTTTGCATGGTAAGCACTCCCTCCTGGGGGCTGCAGAAATGGCTGGGAGGTTAAGAGTGTGCTCACCATGCACGGGTCCCTGGCACCCAGGTCAGGTGGCTCACGGCCCCCTGTAACTCCAGCGCCAGGGGGATCCTTATGTCCCCTTCTGTCCTCCAGGGGAACCTACATGCACATATGGATATGTACACACACACACAGAGTAAAAATCAGCCTCAGGAGGGCCAAGAGCCAACCTCATTTATTCATATCTGAACATCCAGAATTGAGCTCTTCATTTATAATATCATCCAAATGGCAGACACAGTTGTAGGCTTAGGGATGCCCTTAGTACTCCAAGTTGACAGAAACCCTGTCTTCATGGGGCTTCTCTCACAGTGGGCCATAGCACGAGTAGTAGATGGTACAGCGAGGCTGGGCGGTGGTGGCGCACGCCTTTAATCCCAGCACTCAGGAGGCAGAGGCAGTGGATCTCTGTGAGTTAGAGGCCAGCCTGGTCTACAAAGAGAGTTCCAGGATATTCAGAACTGTTACACCGAGAAACCCAGTCTCAAAAAAAACCAAATCAAAATAAAACAAAACAAAAAATAGATGGTACAGCTTGATAGAAAATATTGTCCTTGGGCTTGCAGTTTAAAAGCTGGGACTTGTGGGGTTGAGCTGGGAAAGGAGGTTTCCAGCAGAGACAGGAAGACCTGCGCTTGTCACAGGGACCCCTGGGGCACATGGTACAGTTTCAGAAAGAGCAATGAGGCTGTGGACTAGAGCCAGAATTGGGATCAGGAACTTGGAAGATGGAGGCAGGAAGACTTGTGAGTTTGAAGTCAACCTGGGTGACATAGTGAGTTCTAGGCCAGCCTGTGCTACAAAGTGAGACCATATATAAAAACAAAACAAAAACATCAGAGGCCAGAGAGGAGAGGAAGGCAGAGTTGGGTTGTAGATGTCAGCAAGGATGGTGGCCTGGGAGGGTCACAGTTCACAGGCTTGGTGCGGAACAGCTGAAAGGAGCGAGGTTACTGGAGTGAGCCAGGCCACAAGGTGGCAGAGGACAGGACTGCATGTTTTAGCGTATGTCTTATTTTAGGAAGGTGCGTATACTTAAGAGAAGAGCGTGACAGGAAACATGCCCTCCACAACAACAAATAGATGGTCACAAAGTCGTCCTATTTGCTAGAGCTTTTGTGAATAACATGCAGTTAAATACCGCATGCAGCATGCTCTCCCTGGGAGAAAGGGACACCATAGTAATTAGCAAAGTATGATTTTCACATGGTGACATATTTACTATTTCCCCATTTGTTCCAATAGCATCCTTTATAACCATTTTTTCCTGTGCATAATACACCCCAGAATGAACCTCTGTGTTTGGTTTATTTAGTTGTCCTGTCTTCTAGACAATGTCTCTCCCTCAATTTGGGTTTCCTAGTTCTTTTTGTTATTTTTGGGGTTTTGAGACAGGGTTTCTCTGTGTAGCCCTGGCTGTCCTGGAACTCACTCTGTAGACCAGGTTGGCCTCAAACTTAGAGATCCGCCTGCCTCTGCCTCCCTAGTGCTGGGATTAAAGGCGTGTGCCACCACTGCCCAGCTACTAGTTCTTTTCTACAATTGGCTTCTGGTGATAAATTTTTGGCAGGTGTGCCACACATGGGGTACTATGTCACCGAGTTCAGGAGTGGCGGCTGGGGGAATAGCGCCAGAGAATTTGTTGACAGGTAAGGCAGGTGGACATTGCCCCCATGCCCGCCAGGATGGTCAGGCAGGACCGCGAGGGGCAGTGCAGGTCTGCACGCAGCAGCTGGCATGCCAGCAGGTGTTCACAGATGGCTGTGGTTGAATTTCACACCTGTAAACTAGTAACGTGGTCCCTCTAGCTGGAAACTCTGGGGGCACCTGGAGCCCTGGGCTGCAGCCGTTTATAGGTGAAGCCTTGCTGGGTCTCCTATCTCCAGGGGGACCCCATGTCTTCTAGCTGGTTTTGCCTGCGTGGAGATAAGCCTTTTTCCCCTTCCTATTTCTAGAGCTGTTCTCAGAACAAATTTCTTTATGATGTTTGTCCCTTATGTCCCACTTAAAAATGCCAGCAAATATGTAGACTACTGGCTGGAAGGACTGGCTTTTGTGATTACATTTGGAGGTAAGCTTGCATATAGGAAAATATCTCAAACCTTTCTGGGACTCATTTTAAATCTCTCATTTTTTTCCCCCAAAGTTTAAACTTATATCCCAGGCATATGAAGTACTTTCAGATCCAAAGAAAAGAGACATCTATGACCAAGGTGGAGAACAGGCAATTAAAGAAGGGGGCTCGGGTAGCCCCAGCTTCTCTTCACCCATGGACATCTTTGACATGTTCTTTGGTGGTGGAGGACGGATGACTAGAGAGAGAAGAGGTAAATGGTTTTAACTTAATTTTTCTCATTTATTTGTGTGTGTGTGTTTGTGCGTGCGTGCGTGCATGCACGAGCAGCGGTGTGTGTAAAACAGACAACTTGCAACAGTTGCTTCTCTCCTTCGGAACTCAGGTTCTCAGGCTTGGTGGTGAATGCCCTTACCCTCTGAGCTATCTTCCCAGCCTGTAATGTTTGTAAAAAATGTAAGAAAGCTTTCTATTGTACATGTTGCAGGAGTCGAGATGTATGCTCTAAAAGGGTGTGGTTGTGGTATTTGGGTTTTTTTTTTAATAGTTCTGAATTTTAGTATTCAGGCTGCTGGAAGCTCTTGTGTGTACCATTCTAGTGTTCCACATAAAAAGAGCGGATGGGATTATAGACAGAATAGAGGAACATGCGTACTACTAGCATCCAGGAGGCCGGGGTAGGAGTTTTACTGAGTTCTAGGCCAGCTGGAGTTGCATAGTGATACCCTTGGAAGGTCAAGCCAGTTTGTTTTGGATCAGGCACCAAAGTGTCCAAAGGGACATAATTGACACCTCAGTGCTTAGCAAATGTATCAAGAGTGTGCCTCTACCCTCTACCCACCCTCCCCCCATCACTTCACACCAACTCTTGAGCCCCATCTGGGCCAGGGCCTGTAGGCTCTCTCATTACTGTGATGGGGACACTGCCGTGTTCAGAATGGCCTCATCCCCAGCCAATATCAGATTTTCTAAGAGACAGAGTTGACCTCTGTTTTAAAATCTATGTAAAATAAATAGCCTTTTTAAAATCCATTCTGGCTAACAGCTTCAACCCCAGGAGGTAAATGAGCCCAACCCCCTGCTGCCTTGGGTTCATCTTCCCCTTACCCTCTTCCTCCCCACCTTCTTTTTTTTGAGTTAGGGTTCCATGTGTCCTAGGCTGCCCTCAAATTCCCTATGTAGCTGGGGGATGATCTTGAACTTGTGATCCTCCTGCTTCTGCCTGCCAGAGCTTGGTGCACGCTAGATAAATCACCCTGCCCACTGTGCTCCATCCTCAGGCTCATTCTCTCCTCCTCACCCGCTGCCTGCCAGTGGTGACTGCTGTTACCGAATTCTCCCTGGCCCACAGCCCCTCCCCTGCCAGCTCACTGCTGATAATCCACTTTGGATCCTAAAGCCATATAGGCAGCCAGGCTGACTACACTGCTAGATAAAATCAGGAGAAATGTGTCCTTCATTAGTTTTAAGATGTGTGACTTTGGTCCGTGAGAAACCCTGGGTGAGTGTATTTGTTCTCACATTATAATTGGCCTTGAACTTTAAAAAGCATGGGTGTTGATTCTGTGCACACAGTGTTCTGAAAATCACAGTGTTTATGAGGGAAAATCTGTCCCGCTTCTGGGTGTTCTGCCTGCTCATGTAATTGACATTGTGGACATGATTAAAACTCCAGGCATTCTCTCGCCCAGCTCTCTAGCTGTCCTGAAATAAAAAGCTTCACGCCCTTAATTAAGTCATCTCTCAAAGTTGGCAGCTAATAAACCAGGACACCTTGTGCTGGTGACGCCCAGAACACCTGGGCAGCAGGGAAGGTGTTGCTGTGTTGGTCCCCAGGAGCTGGGAGCTGGTGTACTGCACCCTATGGGCTAGACCCCCTCCCCATCCTGCATGCAGGTAGAAGATTTGGTCAGAGAAAGCGTTGCTGCTGGCCATGTATGCAGAAGGGCTTGGGGAGTAAGCGGCCTGCTGCCCATGCAAGAGTCAGTGGAGGAGACTCAGACCTTCATCTGAGGAAAGGGCTTGTGTCCTGTGGAGGACTTCATGACTCCCTGCCCTCAGAGGTGCTCTCAGAAAATAGGTGGAGCTTTTTGACAGGTTGAATTTCTCCACCTTGGCAGGGCACCTGCAGGATGGGTTGGTTTGTAGCCTTACTTCAGAGGAGGGGCTTGGCCCCAGCTCTGAGTATTAGGGACTTGGTTTTACTCTCTGGGCTCTCTTCGGGCCTACCACCCAGGTCCCAAATAAATCACACACACAGTCTGTTTCTTTCTTATGAATGCCTGGCCTTAGCTTGGTTTGTTTCTAGCCAGCTTTTTTTTTTCTTTTTTTTTTTAACTTAAATTATCCCATCTACCTTTTTGCCTCCGGACTTTTCCTTTCCTCTATTTCTGTTTATCCTGTTTTACTTCTTACTCCGAGGCTGGCTGGGTAGCCGACCTCCTCTTTTCTTGCTCCTTGATCTTCTCTTCTCATAGTTCTTCTATTTATTTCTCTGCCCACTAGCCCCGCCTATCCTTTCTCCTGCCTCACTATTGGCCATTCAGCTCTTTATTAGACCAATCAGTGTTAGGCAAAATAACACAGCTTCACTGAGTTAAACAAATACAGCATAAAGAATGCAACACATCTTTGCATCATTAAACAAATGTTCCACAGCATAAACAAGTATAAGACATATTTAACTAATATTGTACAATAGGGACTCCGCAAGGGTCATGATGTATAGTGTACGGCAGTGGTCGGATCAGTCCGGTAACTAGCTCTCTTTCCCTCGGCAGGCAAGAATGTCGTACACCAGCTGTCAGTCACTCTGGAAGACTTATATAATGGAATCACTAAGAAACTGGCCCTCCAGAAAAATATAATCTGTGAGAAATGTGAAGGTAAAAACTAATTTTGGAACCACTCTCATGCTCAGATCTCTTGTTTCTACTTGTTTCCTAGCTCAGAGAAAAATAATCGATCTTTTCAAATGTGGGGGCCACGCAGGGTTTGGAAACAGGGAACCCTGCAGTCCCACCTGTTTGAATGTTTCTATTTTTCTGGGTTGAACAGCTACTCAGTGTGTTGATATTTTTCCTAAAAGTTTCAAAATCTGGACATTTCTCCTAATGTGGGGGTTGTCGCTTTCCCTGTGAAGGGTGCAGCAGCAAACATCGTCAGCTTTCTTCTGCCATCACAGCGTGTGAGGGAATGTGCCTGTGTCCCAGTAAAGCCTTATTTAGGTCAATATAAATCACACAAATGTCGTCCCACAGAGAGCTCATCCAACTGTGACAGCCAGCACTGATGACTTGGGTCCTGTAGTTCCCAGCATGCCATGCACCTGTGGCGTGGGTGTGAGCGCCCTGGGGTTTAGACGTTAACATCTGGAGAGGCTCTGCCTGCCTGTTCCCTTCCACACAGCCCCCGGTGGCACCCCCCTGAAAGGAGCGCAGATCTCCCACTTGTTGTCTCCCACCTCCCTCCGCAGGCATTGGCGGGAAGAAGGGGTCCGTGGAGAAGTGTCCTCTGTGCAAGGGGCGGGGGATGCAGATCCATATTCAGCAGATTGGGCCGGGCATGGTGCAGCAGATCCAGACTGTGTGCATCGAGTGCAAGGGCCAGGGCGAGCGCATCAACCCCAAGGACCGTTGCGAGAACTGCAGCGGTGCCAAAGTTGTCCGTGAGAAGAAGATTATCGAGGTACACGTGGAGAAAGGTGAGGCTGCGCGCTTAGCGCTGATCATGGCATCCATGGGGTGTCAGGGATGCGGCTCTGTGGCAGCATGTTTATCACACAGGACTGCCAGGGGTCCCTTTTCAGGTCATCTTCCTATGACCTTTCCTGGCCTGAGGAAGGACCAACGAGGTCACAGAAAAACTTTAAAGTTTTCCCAATGAAGCCTTGATTTCAGGGCTGTCAAACTACCCTCACCTGTCCTTCTCAGTGTTCTTTGGAACATTTTGAAGTATTCTTCCCAACAGTTTTTATTGCTCACTACGTGCCAGAGCTTTTTAAAGGTTTCTGGACCTGTCTCCCCCTACACACACACACACACACACCTTCCCTCTGCTGCTCCAGATTCTCGCTAATGCAGTGCCTCTCCTTGCTGTCTTTTTTTTTTTTTTTTGGTTTTTTCGAGACAGGGTTTCCCTGTAGTTACTAGAGCCTGTCCTGGAACTAGCTCTTGTAGACCAGGCTGGCCTCGAACTCAGAGATCCGCCTGCCTCTGCCTCCCGAGTGCTGGGATTAAAGGCGTGCGCCACCACCGCCCGGCTTCCTTGCTGTCTTATCTGGTACCATCACCTTAAGGCACATTTCAGACCCTTCTGTTTCCCCAAAGATCCTGATTCTGAATTTCTGATCCAACAAATACGTCATATATCAGATGAGATCAAAAGTCAAGCCATGAGCCGCTACAAGACCTTAAACCTGCCTTGACCTTGTGTCTGTAACCAGAATTCTCTTGGCTTCAGGCCACAGAGCCTGAAGTGGGTTGTGACCTCCACACCCTTGTGTGCATGTGGCGTAGGAGTGTGATCTGGTCAGATGTGGGATCAGCCAGTGGTGGAAGTAAAACCTTTGCTAGGCAGTTATCCCAGCTACTCCTCCAACACTGTGCCCACGGGAGCTGAGAGGTTTAATGGGTTAGGAGCCCCCAAAGATCTCAGTCCCTTCAACAGCGCTGAGCTCTGCTGTGAGAAGTGGCTAATCCAAAGGGTGATGTTTCATAGGTATGAAGGATGGGCAAAAGATACTGTTTCATGGAGAAGGAGATCAGGAGCCTGAGCTGGAGCCTGGTGATGTCATAATTGTGCTTGATCAGAAGGATCATAGTGTCTTTCAGAGACGAGGCCATGATTTGATCATGAAAATGAAAATTCAGCTTTCTGAAGCTCTTTGTGGCTTCAAGAAGACAATAAAAACGCTGGATGATCGAGTCCTTGTTATCACATCCAGGTCAGGTAGGTACCGCCCTCCCCATACTCTAAATATTTTAAAATAATGAAGTCACCTTATTCTTTTAAAGATATATTTTATTTTTAACTATGCATACGTGTATATGTCCTTGTGTGGGTGTGTGCGCTAGTGTAAATGTACCCGTGGAGGCCAGAGGATCTTCCTGGAGCTGGCGTTACACAAGCAGTCACCTGCCATGGGCCTGAACTCTGCTTCTGAGCTATAAGAACAGAACCTATTCTTAATTGCTAAACCATCTTTCAAGCCCCTAAATTTAATTTCTTACAATATACTGTATGTGTGTGTGTAGGTCAGAGGTCAACTTTGGGGAGTCGATCTGTCCTCTGCTGTGGGTTCTGGGGGTCCCAATCGGGTCGTCGTCTGTGCAGCCAGAGCCTTTACCTGCTGCGCATCTCGTTGGCCTCACGCTATGAAGTTACCACGCATGACTGGAGAATGTGACGAATTTCTTTACTATTCTCCTGCAGTAGGAAGGAGGCTCTTAAGTAAGAATCTTCTGAGCCTGAAATTTTATCTAGACTCTTCCAGATACACTTATCTGTACACATTTGGTAGCTGACCACAAGCCTTTTCTGTCAAGTAGGGTCTGTGCTGATTCTTGTATGTTCCTCTGGTTTCTGAGCTGCTACATATGAGAATGTTTTCAAATAGCATTTTCCTGGGGAGTGGGGAGACATTAGCTGTGGGCATATCTTCAGAGGCTTCCACAGGAACTGACCGCACACACCCATGGGAGCTGTCTCTGGGCTGAAAAGGGGTCCCAGGACCCCAGGCTCTCAGCATCCAGGAAGGCTGATTTACACACGTCATGGATCCATGCAGGCTCTAGAGCACCTGCCTAGAAGGGACTGAGGTTGAGGCTGGGTGAGTGGCAAAGGCAGCTCTGCACAGCCAAGGTGTCTGCATAATATGGAGGAAGCTGAGCAATCTAGGTGCTCTGGAGTCTTGGCACAGGCAGGGTTTTCCAGTAAGGAGGCTGGGGTTTGTAACTGGCTGATAAGCCTGCAGCACAGGCGGTGGGAGCTGGCGATAAGATTGACGTCTGTGGGGGCAGGCGAGCACCTGCGTCTGTGGCCAGCCTCCAGGACCGCTCCTACCTCTGCCCATTTCCCTTCCTGCCTTCCCTTCTTCCCTGTCTTGTCCGCTGCCCACCTCTGACTCCTCCTTTGCTGGAGATGATGGGAAATGAGATTGCATTTCTAAACTCATCAATTTATGGTGACTTTTAACTTATATGCATGATGGTATATGCACATAATCCTAGTACTCAGTATGCTGGAGCCAGAGATTGCAAGACTGAAGCCAGCCTGGGCTGAGTCTGAAAGATGCTGTTTCGCTGGAGACGATGTGTGTATGTGTGGGGATGTAGCTCAGTGGATAGAGTAAAGCTCTAGGTTCAGTCCCCAGCTCCACACAGACCAGGTATGCCGGTGTAGGCTCGTAAGCTCAGCAGGTAGAGCTTGAACAAAGGATCAGACTTAGAAAAAGCTGTAAGAATGAAGCTGTCTCAAAAACAAAACGTTTCTCAAGCTTACAAAAAGGTGTAGAGATAAAAACATACATGGTCCACCAGTATGAGATTTGTCACTAACCTTTTACCCCATTTGCTCTTGGGTTTGTGGTGCGCATGCATACGTGCATGTACTTACATATACTTAACCAAGGGTCAGTGGGAAGCACTGCACTGTGATGCAGTCTGTACAGTTTTAAAAGCTGATGCCTTTCTACAGGCTCCGCGCCACAACCCTCCCAGCTGCCCAGTCCCTCCTGCCACTTGAAGTAGAAAGTTTAAAGACTGTGGTTCATACAAGGCCTTAGGTCATTGCTATGAACAGAACCAGCCTGGTTGTGTGTCTCAGACCCCAAACGTTGTCTCAACCTAGACTGTAGCCATTCTTAGAGCCAGGGCTTGCAGCATTTGAATGGTTTCTTTGGAAAAGTCTGTTCTTGACCAAGGGTGGAGAATATGACGAGTTCAGGGCATCCTGGCAGAATTCCCTGAGGCAGGGCCTCATTACAGGGGGAGCACTCCCTCTGCCTTTCCTGCCCCCAGCCTGGGGAAGGTGGGAGTCAAGGATAGAAGTAGGGTTTTGGGGAAGGAATCCCAAAGGGAGGGAACACAAGCCCTTAGAAATCCATTTCCTTGCTCAGGTAGGAAAAAGGGAGGACATCTAAAAAACCTGATAGGGATTTCTTTGGGGGATTTTGTGTGTGCATGTGTGTGTCTTGCTCTTTTCCTTTCCCCTTTGGTACTGGTTTCTCTCTCATCTTCTCTCCCCTTCCTTCACTGTTGAACCTCTTGAGGACTCACCGTCACTGTCCTGAGGAATTAACCTCTCCAGGCTCCTGTCTTCCCTTCTCATAAAAGAATCTTCTCTGTGCAGGTGAGGTGGTAAAGCATGGAGACCTCAAGTGTGTGCGCAACGAGGGAATGCCCATCTACAAGGCCCCACTGGAGAAAGGGATGCTGATCATACAGTTTTTAGTAAGTGCAGCCTTTTCTCTGAGTCATACCATCAACTGCCTTGACGGAAAGCCAAGAAACCCCATGTCCCTGTGTGCTCACCTCCGCAGGTCGTCTTCCCTGAAAAACACTGGCTTCCTCAGGAGAAGCTTTCTCAGCTGGAGGCTCTGCTCCCTGCGCGGCAGAAGGTGAGGATCACGGAGGACATGGATCAGGTGGAGCTGAAGGAGTTCAATCCCAATGAGCAGAGCTGGCGCCAGCACAGGGAGGCCTATGAGGAGGATGACGACGGGCCACGCGCTGGTGTGCAGTGCCAGACGGCATGATGGCGCAGTGTGGCATGGCCTGCTCGGACTAGTACACGATGAATGTAAACGTGGCACAATGAAAATGGCATCGCTTTAATAGCCTCGTGTTTGGGGTGTCCTGTGTATGTGTTCAGCAGTCTTCATTGCTGAGTTGTCTTTGGGTTTTCTTGTTTCTCTTCTAGTTGTAACTTAAGTTATAGCTTGATTTATATTTAAATGTTTTAAGTTCAATCATGTCTAGTCTGCCTATGGAATCTGTTCATTTGTACTTTCAGGACATACTCTGGAGATGCTAGTACCACATTGACCCTTTGTGCTTCTTAGTGGCTTTGCCATGGTTCAGTTCCACAGTCGGCCCAGATAGCAACCCTTGGCCCCTAACAGGCCAAGAAGGTCTGGTCCATCTCTAATCTGTGGTTTTTGTCCCTTTCCTCCCTTGGCAAAGTCACCAAAGTATGAGCTCAGGACTGCTAATATTTCTGAATCTAGACTCTAGAACTCTTAGACAATAAAAAGCACATACATGGCTTGCACTTGGCCCAGCATGCCTGTTCATACTGAGTAGGCTGCACTCAAAAGCTGCAGGGCCAGTCTAGCTCCCACTGTCTGTCCCATGAGTGGTTAAAAAGGGGTTTGTCTAACCATCTGTCTGGGAAGTTTTCTGAACTTTCCAAGCCTTGTGATGACAAACCCATTTTAAATGATAAGCCAATAAAGCCATCTGCCTGTGACCCCACACCTTGTTCGTTGTGGTTTTAGTGAGTATCTGCTGACGACCTTTGCAATGTTGTCCTACCAAAGCGCTTACCCTCAGAAGGCTAAACCCTCCCGTGTTCCTGGCAGCCTCTGTGTAGAAGCACCCAAGGGATAATGCTGAAGGCTCCGCCCCCAGCACAGCCGCCTGGTGTCTCCGGATGACATAAGGGTGTGCAATAGCACAGAACCCCTCAGTACGTTCACCTTGCTCTCCAGACAGCTCCTTCCTCGAGGCCCGTTCCACTCTGCACAGCCATACTACAAAGGGCTTCCTGCTTGTGATGCTTGGTGAGAAGGGAACTAACCAAGTTCTTCTAGTTAGCTGGCATGAATACCACTGACAGTGACAGCTGCTTGGGACAGGTACTAGTTACTCCTTTGTTCCTGGCAGGCAGACTGTACTTTAAATAAGGCTACCTCAGCCTCTAGCCGTTACTACACCTTTCTTTTCTACAAACGAAGTTAAACACCCTGCTTCTGAAGCTGCTGGGCTAACCTGTCAGATCCACCCTTATTTTGTTTCTATGTCACCAGAGAGTTGGATGCAGACCAGGCACCTCCCCTAGGAGGGTCAAACGACAGACCAGACCTGTGGCTGGTTGGGAAGCCAGCTAGCCGGACCAGGCTCCCCAAAACATTGCTGGCTAGGGGAACATAATTTGTTCAAAGCACAGAAAGTCCACCTGTGCCCACTTTGGCCACTGGCTAGGACAGACTTAAAATTGAATTCAGCTAATCCAGTTTATAACCGGACCACAACTCCGGCTGCTGTTCCTGTGCTGTGAAGCCCTAGTCACTGCTAGAGAGCTTGTTTAGCTTGTGATGGACACAGCTGTCTTCAGCTCTCCCTTGTTCAGATCTGCAGGGTGTTGCTTAACCTTCCCACCTGTACATTTGTCACCTTAAAATTAAAATTGAGCTACTATGAGAGACAAATGGCTTTGCTTTTTCTTTTCTGACTATCAATAGTGCTAAGTGCCAGCCTGTCTCACACTGGTAGACAGAAAGGATGATCTTTCTCCTGGGGAACTTTCATTTGGGGAATGGGATGAGTGCAGAAGTTGGGGTAAACTGCAATGGAGGGCTAGAGAAGTGGGGAAGAGCAGAAGGGAATGGGGGACAAGGGCTCTGAGGAGCCTCTGAACCGTGAGGGTGAAGAGCTGTCTGAGGAGACGCTGACACAGAGGAAACAGGACAGTACCTATAAGAGGGTGAGCAAGGTGGAGGTGGGAATAACCCAGCAATATAATAATAATAATAGAATAATAGACTGGTCTAGAGAGCTGGGCCTGACCAGGCCATTTCACCAGGATGTTCACACTTAGGCCTTCCCCGTCTGGAGGCAACTGCAGAAGCGGCAAAGGCGCTGGAACTCTAGTCTGAGGCAGGGCAGCGTCCAGCCTTCTGCCAGTCTCAAGCCTGCAATGGTTAAGGCAGACTGCCAGTAGGGCAGAACGGGGAAATGAGGGTGTGGCCAAGAGAACATTTTAAATCTGTCACACAGAAGGATCCCCAGGCAGGCAGAACGCCAGAATGCTTCCTTCAGAACTCCATTCTGATGTAGGGTGGTGTGTTTAGGAAGCCTGAGGGAGCTCGTGGCACATCATGAGTCACCCAGGAACTGAGCCCTTCTAACCCAGTGAGCACCTGGATCTCTGCTCCCTTCACTAACAATGCCGGTTCACACTGTTCTCCAGGGACAAGGGCAGGAAAAGAGCAAGCAGCGTGTTCACAAATGCAGGTGCTTGCATTAAGAATGCTTTATTTACATTAAAATATGAGCAACATTTCCAATAAAACAGGAAAAACTTTATACTGTAGCTACAAAATTTACTACAATATATGTTGTATTTTAAGTGTGCCTAAGAAGGCAAGGAATGTCACAATCAACCCTGCATACTCTGTGGCACTGGCCCTGAAGATGCTGGTGTTTAAATTGGGCAGTCATAAACGTGAATTTCCTGGTCATCTCCAACAGACACAATTTTTGATCCATTTCCACTATATTTTACTCCCCAAACCTGCAAATAGAAACAAAAGCAAAAAGCATTCTAATTCCTGTAACTTTGGTAAGGGATGCTAAAAGGATGGACATAGTTCTGTTCTTCTCCTGCATCTAGACTAGCACGAGGCCAGCAGTGATGGCGCCTAGCCTAGCCTCTGGCTGTTGTGGAACAGCATCCCTCTCTAAAATGCAACAATCTGCTATCCTTCCAAAGGCTACCTAATGCCATGAAGTAATTCCTGCCTGGGCCAAGCACTATGCTCCCAGGAGAAGCCTGTAGGCAAAACTGTAAACCACTCACCTACCTCCTGTGCCCGCCCCCACCTGGTCACCCATTACCCCTTGCTCAAAGACCTGGGAACCAGACAACATGGTGCTGAGCGTCACTGATTGTTTTTTTGAGTGTTGCTTGAATCAGCTTCATATTTCCTCTTAGAATGGATGTGATGAGTTAACTTTGTGATTACTAGGAATCACAGTCTGTGTGGTCAGACTGTCACCCTCACCTTGAGATTGGAGGCTAGCCTTGGTTTCAGTCCATAGAAGGGCCTCATTTCCATTCCAAACATCTTTCTTAGAAACACCATAACAAGAACCTCACACAATAAGCAACAGAGGACTTAAAATGCTTAAAGCCAATAGTGGACTACTGAGACTCAACTCTTTAACCTCACTGAGATTATATATATATATATATATATATATATATATATATATATATATATATATATATATATAAAATAAATGTATGTATGTATTGATATAGATATATGTATATGTATATATAGGGGTTTTTTTTTGAGACAAGGCTTCTCTGTAGCTTTGGAGCCTGTCCTGGAAACTAGCTCTGTAGACCAGGCTGGCCTCGAACTCACAGAGATCCGCCTGCCTCTGCCTCCCAGGTGCTGGTATTAAGGGCATGAGCCACCACCGCCTGGCTTCACTGCAATAATTTAAGATAAATACAAAGCAGCATGAATAATTGTTAGTTAACAGTAAGATGTATTCAAAAAGAAAGAATGTGTAAAACCTCTAAAAGCATTCAAATATATTAATGGCTGATTTGTTGCTCAGAGCATTTGATTCTCATGCTGCCTAGTTCCTCTTTCCTCTAGAGTCTAAACCCTTGCTACTTGGAGCTGCTGAGACAGCAATGACGACATGCAGGAGAGAAGTACTCTTAGCCAGGCAAGGTGGTTCTCACCTGTAATCCCAGCAGAACTGCAGAAAGTTCAAGGCCAGTCTGGGCTAAAGTGCAATATTGTTTTAAAAATTCCTTCCCCTTGTTCAAGAAAGGGAAAAAAGGAAAGGAGTCTCAGGCCCATGTGACACTGACTAAATCAGAATCCACTTCTTTCACAGTTGAGACTGTGACCAGGCAAGGAAGCTGCCACTGTGGATGACAGGCACAGATCACGGCCCTCAGCTCACTGGTGGCACTTTAAGTTTCCCCAGGGCAGTCTTAGGAACAATAATGATCAAGAAGGACCTACAGCAATGTTACTATTTCCCATTCACCTTACAAAGATAAAGACAGTCTTCTTAATATGGAAACCAGGCTTAACACTATCATTACAAGCTGTAGCCTCTATATTAAAAAAAAAATTACATCCCTGGATAATTCCAAAAATGTAAATGATTATGTTAAGCAATGGAACTTTCCAAAGAGATAGGCTCTTTTAGAAGCACCCAAAAAAGGGTTCCAGGCTTAGGTGTATAATTTCAAAGAAGGGTTGTGGTCAGTTGTGTGTTTACCATGTGTAGCAGACATGCCTCATGGTCACAAGGCTAATATGTCCCAGGGTTCTACCAGTCTTAACTCCAACAGAAAGGCTAGTAAAGGAATGTGGCCAGTAAGCTGAACACAAAGGCACAGACACGCTTCTTATTCCATACCTGATCCTGGTGATCAAAGAAGGTGTGAACACAGGTCCTTGTTCCAACATCCCAAACCTTTACACTTTTGTCAGATGAACTGTTTGGAAAGCAAACGTCAGAATCAGAAACTGACATAGTCTGCACTCTTTTGCAGACCCATACCTCTGTCCTTATTGCTAGACAAGAGCTTGGTACAGGAGTCACCAGATGACTGTCTCTTCACCATTGTTAGGCGCTTCAAGCTTTTCTACCCTTTTCTGGATAAGAGGGAGGTCTGGTGAAGTGTCAAATACCCTTCTGAACCTCCTCAGCCTCCATAAACACATTTTATAGGCAGATCAGCAGAATCTGGACTTTTAAAAAAATCTAAGATTTCAATAGTTTAAAAGAATATCTTTATTCATTGCTTAAAAACAACAGTGAAGCCCTTTAAAAGATAAAGTAAACAAAGATGACTTTTGGACAGTACCTTACTACATAATTCTAGCTGTCTATGAGCTTACTATGTACACTAGCCTTGAATTCACCAAGACAGATCCACCTGCCTCTGGCCTCTCCAGGGCTGGGATTAAGGATTGTGCCTCCATGCCTGGCCTGGGCAACTTGAATTTTATTTTATTACTTTAAATAGGTTTTAATTTTCTTTGTGTATTCTGTCTGAATGTATGTTAGTAGGCCAGAACAGGGCATGGGATCCCTTGGAACTGGAGTTTCAGATTGTTGTGAGCTGGAAACCAAAGGGTGAGCACTCAAACTGCTGAGTCATCTCTCCAGCCCTGATGTTAAAAAGTCATGTAATGTATTCTCTCAGTGTTAAGATACATTACCAGAAGACTGCCTTCCCCTGGCAAGCGTTTTAGAAACATAAGACTCCTACGTACCTGGAGACAAAGTGAGTGTCATCAGGGCAGAATGCAACGTTCAGCACCCAGGATGCGTGGCCACTCAGTGTGCCAGCCAAGTTGGCATGTTGTCTGGAAGAAGAAAGAGTCAAACAGAATGGAGATGTTAATTTGCTCTAATTGCTGAGTTGGTTAGTGAACTATTAGCTCTGTTCACATGGCTGGGTGTGATAGCAGGATGACCATATGTAATAAATTCCATTTTCAGTGAAGTAGCATCAAACACCAGACACATTTTTATAGCAGCATTAAGTTAAAAATATCTAGAGCTTGGAGGCTAGAAATGGCTCAGCCAATTCCCAGACACGGACTCTGAGCAGAGCAGCAGAGGTGATCAGCCAGCTAGACCCTCTGCAATAGGACCTTTCCCATGTGACAGGAAAGCAGCAAGCACATAATGCATGTGGCTCAATAGAACACTTGTGACCTAGTCAAGAACAAGGCAGCCAGCTGTGCATGGTGGCACATGCCTTTAATCCCAGCATTCGAGAGGCAGAAAAAGGTAGATCTCTGTGATTTAGAGGCTAGTAAGGACTATATAGTGAGACCCTGTCAAAACCAAAAATAAGATGACAAAACCCCATCAAAACAAAACAAACAAACAAATAAAAAAAACTTAAAAAGACAAACAAACAAAATCCAAGCTAGGCCCAATTCCTACAACCATCTTTATGTTTCTTTTATTTTGAAAAAAAATTATGTGTGTGTTCCATCTGTGTGCAGGTGCCCATGGAGTCCAAAAGGGGACATAAACCCCTGGGGCTGGAGTTAGAAGGAACCGTGAACACCAGCATAGGTGCTGGGAACAAATTCTGGAAGACTGGCAAGTGCTCTTAACTGCTGAGCCATCCATCTCTCCTAGGAAACCAATGCCTATGACAGGAGAGGCACCCTGAGCCTGAGGTCAGCAATTCTGCCCCTAGAAACATGCCTTGGTTACAGAGAGCAGAGGCGGCCCTTGCAGGATTCAGTGGACCCCCCAAGAGCGTAAGAAATCCTGAGGTTCATTATTACTAGTTAGGTACTATGTCCTGTTGCCTCAACAGCTCTTGGGAGGTCATGGAAGAGCAGCAATGAAAGCTAGCAGAGGGAGATACCCCAAAAGTGCTGCTCCTATGCTGACTCTATTGCCAACAAGCACATGTGACTTTCAGTCTCTTCTCATGGCCCTAGTGTTCTCCCACCAGTAATGTCAAAAGCAGCATGCTCTTCTGATCAAACAGCTCGTGGCGGCCCACAAAAGGACACAGATATACAGTTAAGGGCAAAGTACATGTTGGGGACAGAAGTGTGTAAGACAGATTAGAAAAGAACTGGAGAACGATCAACTAGAGGCACACTTAGCAGGAAGCTAATTGTGAAACCCAGGACAATACAAGGCACATACTGGCAACAACCATGGGATAAGAATGGGGGGGGGGGGGGGACACAACAGACAGGCATGCAGGCCCTCAACGTGGAGCTGGGCACACGAGCAATCTGCCCACTCCTATGCCATCAGTCCAGAACATATCTCAAAGGCTCCCCACCTAGACCTATGGGACAGCTGGGGGCTTCCCTAAGCAGAAGCCAGTCTGCATCTCTGCTGAAAGCAGGACCATCACTCTAGGCCAGCTACAGCCAGAGCTCCATTTCCTCAGCTGTATACTACATATCTACCCAGAAAAGTGTATCCCAGGGAGCCAGAACATCTGCTGCCTGACAAAGAGCAGCAGTGTCTAGTCTTGCCGGGATTAAACAGATGCATGCTTCATCCACACAAACCTTGGGGACACACTCTAAGCTTCAGCAGGAGGGGCTTGCTGGGGGAGGAATGACTGGGAAGTCCAAAGCATCAGAGCTGACTTATGGCCATGAGAGCAGGCAGCAAATTCCTACAGTGGCTCCTATCAGTAGGGGACAGGAGTGGCTCCTGTCACTGTTGCTGAGATCTTTACTCTTGAAAAGGTAACTCACACATCATAGATCTTGATGTAGCCATCATCTGAAGCCGTGACGAGGAGCTGGGAGTCGGGGGAAAAGGTCAAGGAGCGAATGGGCATCGCATGGCCTGAAATTCAGAAAAGCTGTTAAGCTGGCAGCTCCGCCGCACAAGCTTCCTGCTAACTGTGCCCTCTTAATGACCACTGCTCACTGGGCTGGAGTGACCCTGAGGCTCCAGTCACAGAAGGTACTGACTAGACCCTTCTCCCACTCCCACAGGACTCCAACCTCTTTCCTGGAGCCATCTCTTCTTAGTTCCCTTCTCTAATCAACTGGGCCTCAATATACACTGCTAAAAATCAGAACAAAAATCCTTGGGGGACTGGAGGGAGGTCTCTGTGGTTACGAGCATGTATGCTCATGTACTCTCGGAGAACCTAGCACCCACAGCCAGCAGTTCACAACTACCTGTAACTCTGGCTCCAAGGGATCTGAAATCTTGCCACGGTAAGTATGTACGCTTGTACATACACAAGTGTGTGGTGCACACTCACACACACACATACACACCTTAAAAAACAAAACTAGCTGGGTGGTGGTGGCTCGTGCCTTTAGTCCCAGCACTGGGAGGCAGAGGCAGGCAGATCTCCGAATTCGAGGCCAGCCTGGTCTACAGAGTAAATTTTTGGACATTCAGGGCCACACAGAGAAACCCTGTCTCAAAACAGAACAAAACAACAGAAACCCTCTGCTACAAATATGGCCATATATGGAAATACAGGCTGCATCTGATTTGTAAGGTCCAACAAATAAAAGTAACATTATTTCTCTACCAAATCTTTGCCGTTGGGTAAAAGGTAATTGAGGCAATAAATGCACTTGGTTATAATTCAAGATCAGACACGAGAGGAGCAGTCTCTGTCTCCTGCTCTGTCCTCCTCGCAGTGTGGAGATGGGCACGTGTTGTCATCATGACATCATACGAGCACAAAAAAGCTGCAGCCTTCCAATCACAAAGCTCATAAGGAAAAAAAGAGAACACACACACGCATAAATAAAAAGTAACCTACGTCACTAAAAAAGTATTAAGAACTATTGTTTCCAGATTAAAACCATAGTGCTAAGTCTAACCTGTGGTGGCACTTCATTTTGCCAACAGAGATCAAAATAATTTAGATTAATATTTTAACAAAAGGAGCATTCTTGCTTCGTGACCTGATCATCCATCCAGTGAGTGCAAAAGAGGAATTGTGGATACCTTCCAGCGTATGCAGAAGCTTTCCAGTTGCAATATCAAAAATATTGATGATTCCGTCTATGGCTCCGCTGGCCAGGTATTTTCCATCAGGACTCTGTTGAGGAGAGATGGGTGGTTTGAGACGATTCGGTTAGCCTGTCCCTTCTACACACAAGCCATCCTGCCGGTCTCAGTTCTCACCAGCTGCCAGCAAAGCCCAGCAATAGACAGCAGCCTAGCGGGCACGGCAGGGTCTGCGCAGAGCACCACCGCTAAAGACCCAACAGTGAGTTTTCCTTACATATGCAATACTGAGGATGAATTTTCCTCTAGTGTCCAAAGAATATTCTTTTTTCCCACTTTCCACACCAAAAATGTTCACTTTTCCCACGTGCGTTCCGGTGGCCAGATACTGGGAGTCAGGGGAGAAGGCCAAAGTCCAGGCATCCACTAGAAAGGAAGCAAAGGAGAGTGCCTGGTGAGAAAGAATTCGACTTGAGTTTCACAAACTATAGTGGGATCAAATGCCACAGTCTTTAAATTTGAGAAAGTGTCCTGCGTCAGGAAACCATGCTGTAAAGATTCTAATTCTTTTACCAAGTTTAAGAGACTCTTAAATTTTTTTTAAAAATATAAAACTAGCTGAACAACATCCACAATTGACAAGGATGTGAGAAATCAGACCCTCCATACTCTGATGGCAACGGAAAATGGGACAGCCACTCTGAAAACCAGTCTGGCGGTTTCTTAGGAAAAAACAAACAGCACAATACTCAAGTCACTCTTGGGAGCTCCCCAGGAGGAGTGAAAGCACGCACACAGACCACACACCTCCACAGTCATACACAGCTCCGACTGTAAACAGTCAAACAACGTCAACTGGCCAACGCAGAGGAATGTGGTACATCCTTATAAAAGAATACTGCTTGTCAACAAAAGGGAACAATCTCTGCTACAACATGGATGAAACTCCAAACACTTTAAAAACAATAAAGATTACATTTATTCTATCAGGTCTGTTCCTTTAGAGAACCCTAACACACCAGCTTTTGCCAGTCCTCATATATGCCAGGTCCAAAAAGAAGTATAGTTTAAAAAAGATAATTTTTAAAAATGTATTTTTATTTTATGTGTATTGATGTTTGTCTGCATGTATGTCTGTGTAAGGGTGTCAGGTCCCCTGGAACTGGAGTTACAGACAGTTGTGAGCCACCATATGGGTGCCAAGTAGGTCCTCTGGAAGAGCAGTCAGTGCTCTTACCACAAGAAGTATGCTTTAAAAAATCCAATTATAATTAGCTATTTACAGAGAAAATGGTTAGTAGAAACCCCAACTTTTATTTCTCAAAGCTTAATAAAATGATTCTTTCAAGTTATCTGGACACATTTCTATTAACTGCTTTGCAATACAGATCCTTTACTACCAGATATCTTCAGACACAAAACAGGAACCATGTTTATCCCACATCAAAACCTGCACTCTAAGACTTAACCTTAATACTTGCAGAGTGAATGTTTATTCCAAACTCTGAGTTCCTTCTCCTCACCAAGGGTTGCTTTCTTCTTCCCGTGGGCATTTTGGGTGTGATGCACAGGGCCTCTACACTCTCACCTTTGCTCTTCCTCGCGTCAGTGACTGAACAGCCACAGCTTGGTGGAATGCCAATCACGGGGTCCTTTCTCCAGCTTCACTTTTTCCACTTTCACTTTCTTCTTCAAGATCAGGACTTCCTCTCTCCACTCTTTCTGTATCTTTTGTGGTGGTACATTTTCAAGGAAGTCTGCTTTCCCTAGGTTCAGTAAACCCAGACTTACCTGAGGAACTCAGCTAGTTTTGACTAGAACTAGTTTTGACTAGATCCCCCCACCCCAAAGCACATCCACCGAACTTTATTCTTTTCAATATCTGTCATAACAGTTATCTTATGCTTGTCACTCTGGCACTTGGGAAGCTGAGCAGAAGCAGCAGCCATGCCTTTGAGGCTAGTCTGAACTACATGGTAAAACTTTGTCTCAAAAACGTGAAACACCAAAACGCAAAAAAAGGCAGCACCTAAGACATAACAAAAACAACCCAGTAGAAGAAAAAGCAAGCTGGACACATATAGAACATTTTACTTGGAACTGATGCAGACTCATTTCTTCACATGTGATGTACATAAGGACACAGCAATTACACATTAACCAGCGTCACTGTCCTGAGAGGGTGCAGGCACCCAAGATGAGAAAGTGGCAGCAGAACAAAGGCACCCACCACAAAACTCAAGTCCCAGGCCCACATGCAAGAACTGACTCCCACAAGTAGGCCTCTGACTTTCACACATACATGCGGTCACACACACAAAATAAATAACGTAATAAAAATATTCTTTAAAAGCAGCAATAGATCCAATTTTCTCTTTCTAATGCTCCCTATGTTCAGGGTGCTAACAGGTTTTGCAGGATCCCTGTTCTCCACAAATACTGTAAGCAGAGAAGAGTATAGACAGCCATCTTGGAAATCAGAAAGTATCTGAGTGGCTTTTTCCAGGTACACATTTTAATCTCACACTCTTATTTTTTTAAGATTTATTTATTTGTTATATATACAGTACTCTGTATACATGTTTGCCTGCACACCAGAAGAGGGCACCAGATCTCATTACAGATGACTGTGAGCCACCATGCTGCTGGGAATCGAACTCAGGACCTCTGGAAGAACAGTCAGTGCTCTTAACCTCTGAGCCATCTCTCCAGCCCCCCAGCCTCACACTCTTATATTTGTGGTTGTAAGCCTAGCCTTTAACAGCTGAACCATCCCTCCAGCTCCAGCCTCACACTCTTACACCGCGATGCAGTGAGGGGAAAGGTATCCAGTCCCTAGACTGCAGTGCCTCCTTACGAGCCCAGGAGCCTTCATTCTATGCAATATAAGGGTCTACAGCAGTTGGGAGATGAACTGGAAGGAGGCAAGTCTGTTGGGAAATCAGTCCCCCCAAGAACCTGAGCAGCTCTTTCATAATCCACCCACAAAGGAGTGCGTGGAGCGATGCCAAGCTCTCTACATGTCTGGAGATCACTGCCCACCACACAGAACAGGCTCTGCTATGAGAACCACACGGGCATTTTAAGTGAACAGAAGGCTAAAAAGAATCCTGAAATGTCATACTGTTTGTTCTTCCCAAATCTAGTCCAGTAGAACTGCCCCTTACCAACTCAGATAATGCTCAAAAAGGCTGAGAACAAGAGCTCTACAGTACTTTAAAAAAACAAACAAAACTTGTTTCTCCCTCTCTATGTACCACCCTTGAGCCCAGGCACTCTGACCATAATTGACAGAGATAACTACTCTTCAGACCTGAGGCTTCCAAAAGGCAGTAAGAAGCACTGGCAGAGCCACCACAGCTCCACAACCCCAAACTGTCAATTCTGAAATCCAGAAAGCGGGTTTCGTTTGGTTTTTCCCTAAGTAAAGCACTACAATTCATCTGGCAGCAAAACCTGGCCTGAAATAATGTAAGGTTGTTTTCGGCATATGCTTATCACTTAGTATTAATACCCCTGCGTGATTACAATGACACTAGGGTTGGGAATTAGAGTGACTACAGTCCTGAACTAGAGATACTCTCTCCCTAAAAGGTCTGAAAAGGGACCGTGGATTTCCCTAAAGTAAAGTTCTTACCAGGTCCTGCATCTATAGACTTTATCTGTTTGCCATTTTCCAAGTCCCAGAGACGAATATGAGCATCAAGAGAGCTGGATGCAGCAATGGGAAGGGTGTGACTGATGTCCACAGACACCACACCCAGCTGATGTCCCTCCAGGCTCCACTGTAGCTCCAGCCTCTCATCACGCCTAGAGAGGGACAGAAATGATTCTTTACACACAACATACTATACTGGTATCAGAACTTCTACGTCCTTGGACATTACCAACAAATGGTCAATCTTTCACTGGTAACTCAGGTTGGCCTTGAGCTCACTGCCTAGCCTCATGATTCTCCCGCCTCTGTCTAAGTGCTGCAGTTATGGTCAGCAGAAACCTGAGAATTAACACAGAAGGTCATCGGATTTAACTCTGGGGACCCCCACCACACAGAGTTTTAAAGTTATTGTGTTGCTATTGCTTTCTTGCCCAGAAAACCAATGCTTTCCTTATAGAAATTGGGAGCCCAGAAGCAAAATCCTTGTCCCAAATTTTGAAAGGAGAGAGGTGCTCACCATTTCCAAACCTTCACCAGGTCATCCAGGGATCCTGTGACCACAGTTTCAGTGTTTTCCTTCTTGTTTGTCCCCCAGGCAACTGACCAAATGGCATCATCATGGGCTAGAATGGAAAGGGCTTCAGTTAAAGTTTCTATGCACACAACTTCTACATTCAATGTGATAAAGCAAGCTAACAGCGCTGAAGCAAGGTCCACTTCTGCCTTTCTCTTCACGGTCCCACCAGGCACTCCCCATAGAGTGTTTACTGTCTTGTGAGGGAAACTATGAAAACTAGTGGTTCTTGTTTCGCTTTGGCCTCTTACCCTAAAACACAAGTTTTCAAGAAGGAAAGCAGGATGAGACTCCAAACACATCAGTCTGACTCATCAATCAGACTAGAACAGCAATCAGTTGACCAAAGTGCCTAAGTGAGTAGGGAATCTCCCCTTCCCAAGGACCTCAATTTGACTGGAGCTGTGCTCAGAGGCCTTTGAAAACCAAGACAGTTCTACAAACAGTACTCGTCTAAAAATGTATGAGGTGTCACTACCATAAACTTAATGAATCACTTATTGCATTAATCCTTCCCTAGGTGTTGTCTTAATTACAGCTGCCTTTATGAAGTCCTGCCAAGCTCATGCCTGTGGTGACCTATGACCATAACTGCAGCACTTAGACAGAGGCGGGAGAATCATGAGGCTAGGCAGTGAGCTCAATGCCAACCTGAGTTACCAGTGAAATCCTTTTTCAAAATACAAGAGCTTTGGACACAGCTCAATGGTGTAGTACTTGCCTAGAATGGGCAAGGCCCTGGACTTGATCCCCAGTATTGAAATCCCCCCCACCAGAAGATAATTTTCATTTCACAAATAAGGAATGGGAGGCTTGGAGTTGCCTTGTAGCTCACCCAAAGGCAAGAAGCCAAGAGGGGGCAGGGCTAGGATTCAAACTCAAGATATTAACTGAAGTCCATATTCAGTCTAAGTCTGGGAGCTACATAGTTTGTGAGCTATACTGTGGAATCTGCAAAGCTGGAATGCATCTATTAAACAGGATAAGTATACACAGAAGCTTTATCTATATGCCTGGTTACAATTCTTTTTTTTTTTTTTTTTGGTTTTTCGAGACAGGGTTTCTCTGTGGCTTTGGAGCCTGTCCTGGAACTAGCTCTTGTAGACCAGGCTGGTCTCGAACTCACAGAGATCCGCCTGCCTCTGCCTCCCGAGTGCTGGGATTAAAGGCGTGCGCCACCACCGCCCGGCGCCTGGTTACAATTCTTAAAGGCTACCTTTCCAAACCACAAATCTAAAGGGATTAAATTTAAACATCTGCTGAGATACACATGTTGTCACAACTTCCTTATAATCCTCACTAGACCCAAGCCTGCTAAGATTGCCACCTGGATGACGCCAGCTTCATGCAGAGCTATTGCCTGACACACCTCAACAGCTGATTGGTTAACTAGCGGGGAATGCTTTGGGCTGAAACTTCGGACTACCTAAAAAGCTTTTCTATTAGATACTTACAAGCCCCCAAGGCTGTGTCGGCCCATCGGATTGGACAGGGTCACCTCGTCCATGCTGCTCCTGTGCAGGTCTGTCTCACTAGGGAGCCAGTCCTCAAGCTGGCCTCCGACCTGCCTCCTACCTGCCTCCTGCCTGCCTCCTGCCCCCATTTCTACCACCGCCTCATCACGCACTCTGGACAGAGCTGTCACTGTCTCACCCTCTGCTCACAGAGAGACAAATGCCCTCTAAAAGAGCTCCTGCACCTGTAGTGGAGGAAGCTATGCAGAGGCTCCATACTGAATTCTGAGTTAGAGCCAGGTTCAAGCCTAGCTCCCTAGCAGGGTAGACACCAACAGGGTTCTGAGGTTCAAAATATTGCCTCTTTCTACCCTGGCAGCCGGGAAGCTCAGCATCACACCATGCACAGTTGGAAGTTTTCCAATTATGCCCTCGACTCCTCCCTTTCTTTGCAGCTCCTCTTCATATATTTAGTTATTTCTTTATGCTGGGATTGGCCTGTACATGTGAGGCAAGTGCTGTACCATTAAGCCGTACTCCAGCTCTCTTTCTCACTTTTTATGTTAGGACAAGGTCTCACTACACTGTCTAGAATGGCCTTGAACTCACAATCCTCCTATCTAACTTCCTTAGTATCTGGGATTACAGGCCCGCTCCAACAGAGCCAAATAATTATTTTACTTTTTGATTGAGTGTATTTGTTTTTGGCTACCATAGCAAATTCTGCAAAGATCTGTGTGTCTAGCTGGTATGATAAAATCTTAAACCAAAAAGAATTCATTTTTTTTTTCCACAATGGAATTTGCTTGAAGAGGTGACCTCTTACCTTGCTCTTGCTTGAAGAGAATACTGTACTACAAAAGAACAGAACAGGGACAGTCAGACTTCCGTTATCTTGCAGCCCCTCCCTCCCGCACTCCAAGTGAGACTGTCACTACTTCCCCGACCATCCTACACAATCCTTGGTGCTACTCATGAAAGACTTGTATAGCTACAGCAGAGAAAAATCAGCTCTTCGTCTTGTTTGAGGTGGGGGCTTTCTAGGTAGCCAGGGTCGGCTTCAAACTCCAGGTAGCCAAAGCTCACAGTAAACTTGCATCAATCTTCCTGCTTCAGCCTCCTTAGTGTTGACACTATAGGTGTGCAGTATCATACCCAATGACAACAGACCAACCCCTCCTTAGTGTTGACACTATAGGTGTGCAGTATCATACCCAACGACAACAGACCAACCCCTCCCCAGCCCAAACCCAATGTAAGACCAGTAAGTTACGCTTTCTTCAGCTCTGATCAGGAGGGAGCCGAGTTCTGTTTTCAGCCCGCTTTTCACAGTTGTAGGAGACTACAACTCATACATGTAGTTAGCTTTGTCCCTAATCCTAACGGTGCTTACTGACTGTGCTAGCTCCTATTTCAACTTTTACTTTTATGTATAAATTCTGTTAAACTTCCTCAGTCCCCTCTAAACTGTGGCAAAGGCACATAAACTAATCTTAATGTGGTGCATTTTACTAATGCACCAACCCTGAGAGGAGCAGGTACTCAAAGTCATCCGCGTCTTTAGGAACAGAACAAGAATTAAACACTAGTTTCCCTAACCATATACCCAGGTAATCTACTGGGCTTGAATTTGCCAGTGACTGACTGTTTTTCCTCTTAGACCTTACCTGGTTGGTCATTTCCTTAACCAAGGATGAAGATCTAAAGGCCAGTCAGCCCTGTAAAAAGAATACCAGGGTTTTGGTAAGATGATGCTATGAGCACAAGGAGGCTACAAGGGGGTTCTTCTTCACCAACGTTGTGACACCTCTCTATGGATCAGTCCCTGGGTCCCATCACAAGCACTAACATGTGGTGTGTGATCTTTCTCCCAGGGAGCCAAGTAATATGCATTGCCTCCAGCCATGGATTCTTTCCCCCAACTCTGACTACAGAGGGTGACCAATATGTTCCTTTCTACTTCTCAGAGACAGAATTATTGGCTCACTTCATTTTAAATTTTGCTCAACATAGAAAGCAAACACAGAAGTCCAACGTTCTTACATGCATAGACACAGAGTAGTCTCAATCAAAACTGCCTCTAAGAGCCTACAGATGTAAATAACACTGGAACAAGATGAACAGGTCAGAGTTCTCAAAGACTTAGCTCTAAACATGGGCCTAACTTACCGTATGAAGATTTAATTTCATTAAAGTTCTAAAGTTTTAAAGATTAAACATTATATACACACATTGTATCTGCATGTATGTGTGCATGTGTGCATTTGCCTGTAGAGGACAAGGGACAAAAGAACTGAAATCAGGTTCTTTCTCAGGTATTGCGCTCAGGTGTCAGGCTTAGCAGTAGTGCATTTACTCATTGAGCTGCCTGCCCAAGGTTTGAACAATTTTTGAGCACTAAGGGTAGCAGACTTGTTAAACCTGTAAATCCTCTCTCTGGCTGTTTTCCAGGAGAAAACCCAGCATGTTCTCACTCTCTGTAGCAGCTGTGCTCCCGATCACCACTAATGGAACAAGCCATCAAACGGGCAATAACGAACCATTCCTTTAGAGACACAGAAGCAGGCCACTGAAAGCCCCTGGGGCACATTTTTGTCAATTGCTCAATATGTAGCCATGTTTTCTGTGTGATTCTGTTTGAATGACCATACTTTAATAATTCACTAATATTGAACTCAGTCTAAAGAAAGACTACCAAACATCCATATTTTCTCTGTAGGACTCATCACAGCTTTCCTGCACTGGACAACACTGGATAACACAACATGCCAGAAGGTTACCTTCACCAGACAGACAGAGAAACACAGAAACAGAAGGCATGGCACCAAAGCCCGCTTGCTTGTAGACTGAGAGTAAAAACTAGGCTGAGCGTAGATGGAAAACTGAGTGTCAGGGGACTCGAGACTGAATGCCCCACACAAGTCCTCTGAAGGTTACACACAGACATTATTGAGTGAGGAGGTTACAACAGAGCCCAGGCGGAGTCTATATGTGGAAAATAACCCCGTCAAAACATGAAAATGAAACTTGTGACAGCAAAACACACATGTCTCTTTATCAGTTCATTATGTGATAAGAGTTAGCACAGTCTGAGAGACGCTGTAATGCCAGACAGTGACAAACTTAAACAATACCCTGCTGTATGTGATGCAATCCTAGTTTTGGAGGTACAAATCCTGGCATGTGACAAAACCCTGTTTCAAAACAAAGAATAACAACAAAAGAAAATCCCCTCACAACACCCTGACATGGAAATGCCATGATCTTTAAAGCTTAATGTTGTATGTTCACTGTGTGCACTCACAATGAGATTATATGCTAAATTTCAATGAGAAGTTAAGAAAGTCAAGGGTGCAAGTTTTCATCTAATCCAAATTCACCATCCCTTTGGCTCCATTCACAGATAGCTTAACAGGCCATACCCCTCAGGCATCCGAGCTCAAACTGGCAAACCAAAAAGGCTGACAAAGGCTTTTCAAGAAAGGAAAACACGATTCCTAAACAGTCCTAAGAGACCCGAATCAGGTGGCCTAGCTTGTGAATCAAGAACAGACTTTGCTCAGCCTAGGGAACCAACTTTCGAAAAGCTGCCCTCCAAACAGGGTGTGCAACTCTGTCAGGCTGAGTCTTTGAGGATGTACTGCACAGAGTCCATTTTAAATATTATACAGATTAGCTCGCGGAACCTCCGTTAACCTAGTCGGCATTCTTACCAGCTTCCTTCCCCTGGCAAGGTAAGAGAGGCTTAGAGCAGTTGCGGGAAGAGTCCCTAAGAAGGTCAATACAAGCTATATAGTTCATGCTAAGACACATCTCATGACAGGTAATTTCAGAATTAAGAGACCCCAAGAGGCGTCTTATGCCACCTTCTCTCTTTAGGAAAAATTCCCATAATTCAATGCTCATTCCCCGGTGTTCCCAGAGACTACCCTTTATCTCTATGAAAGTTCCTCAGGCATGTTAGAACGCACAATACTGTGCGGTACTTGAAATAAAAAGAACTCAGACTCTACTTCTAAGTGTTCCTTGACTACCAAAGAGCGGGGAAGAACTTGTGTTAAGACAGTCCTCTATCTAGAGGAAAACAGCCTCCCCCGCAAAGAAGCCGGCCCTCATTTCCGGGATGCACAAAACATTATCTGGATGCGAAAGGAGTTCACCAACGGGCCTTCGGTTTGCCCTCGGGACTCGAGCATCGCAGGATAGCCAGGGTAAATAGACACGGAAGTGACCCCGGGGCCACTGGAGCCTCCGTGAACAAACCTGCTGCAGTGGCCTCCAAGCCTCCCTTGTTCACCCGTCTTCCCGCCCCGGGAGGCAGCAGCCCCAACGACCACCATCCCAACTGCCGAGCACACCAACTCACCACTGCACAGCCGGCGGAACAGCACGTCTGACGTCAGTGGGGCGCGACCGCGGCGCTCAAGGATGAGCTACTGAAGGGGCGTGGCCTCTCCGCTGAGCCAGGCCCTGCAGGCTCAGCGCCCCCACTCTGCTATCTTTGCGCTCGGGCAGGGGTTTAGAGAGTGGGCGGAGAGAGGAGAAGCCACGCCCCGTTCGCGTATCCAGGATGGCCGCCTGCTAATCTGCTTCAGAAAGTTTCTCTGATGCCTTCATGAGGTTTTTTCCCCCTTTCTTTTTCTGCTTGTTCTTTCCTTCTTTGTTTTTCTTCTTCCTCTATTTTCTGTTTTCCCTTCCCTTTCTGGTCCCCCTCCTTCCCTCTCCTTTCTTCTTGAGACAAGATCTTACTATGTAGCCTCAAGTTGGCCCTAAACTGCTGTCGGTTCTCCTGCCTCAACCTCCCAAGTACTGGGATTACAGGTCATCACCCGGCTGTGCTGGTTCTTAAACTCCATTTAGGACCTATGAATGAGCCGTGTTAAACTAGTGGGTCATGAGCAACACTGTTAAGAGATGCAAGGGAGTACTTGACCTACTGAGTATCTACAATCCTAATGTTGTTTTTCTATGAGTAGAGGGTGTCCATAAGGTGCAAGTTCTTCAGGTAGGCCAGTGGGAACTGGTTCTATCTGAGCTGGCTCAGAAAGACAGCAAGACTAATTCTACCTTTATTGTAATTCCATCTGCGTGCTAAGTGTAACCCTACACCATGACAGTTGGCAATTGCATGCTGAGTACGGAAGAGAACCGTAAAAGGAACAAGAAGAGTCAGGACCCAAATTCCTGGGGAAATTCTCTGTCCAATCCCAGAAAACATGTGAGTGTCCCTGAAGTATTATGAGCCCCTGCTTCCCCTTTTACAAGGTGTGTAGAGCCTGCTGGCTCTCAACAGCTGAAGAAGTTAGGGCTTGTCTCCTATTTCCTCTATTTTTGGGCAGGAATCAGTACTTTTCAGTGTTCACTTGGTACCTGGTCTTGCTGGTTCCTCAATTCCAAGAGGGGAAATGGACACACTCAAAGGCTGGTAGCAATTTCAAAAAGTTATTAGATGGCTAGATAACTTCGTTAAGCAACTGGATAAATTTTCCCAACATAATCACAAATCTCCCAGGCCCATCCCGTGGTCCTTAGTAAGGGGAGGGGGGTTTAGGGGGATGTAACTCAGTGCTGGATTCCTTGCTTAACATATGCAAAGTTCTGAATTTGAACACCAGTGCTATGCAAAAAGGGAAACAAAACAGCCAACCCCCATCCTCCCCAAAAAACTCTCAAGCCGAAAATAAAATCCAAAAAAAAAAAAAGGAAAACAAAACACTTGTGGCAAGGCGAGCGGACTGGATTGTCACAATTCTAACCATTTTGAATGTATTTGGTCCTGATAAATTATGCTCTTTCTTTCTTTCTTTCTTTCTTTCTTTCTTTCTTTCTTTCTTTCTTTCTTTCTTTCTTTCGTTTGTTTCTGAGAAAGGGCCTTACTGCATAGCCCTGACTGACCAGGAACTTGCTTATGTAGACCATGTTGTTTTCAAACAGATATCTGCTTGCCTTTGCCTCCAGAAGCACTCAGATTCATACACCACTACTTCTCGCTCTTTAAATGTTTTTGTTTATTACATTCATTGTGTGTGTTTCATGTGCAGCACAGCAAGAATGTGAAGGCAGTTGGTTCTCTACTCCATCAGGCTGGTAGGGATTGAACTCAGATGGTCAGGTATGTGAATGTGGAGGTCAGAGGACGGCTTGCGGGAGTTCATTCTTTCCTTCCATCATGTGGGTCCTGGGGTCAAATTTAGGCCATCAGGCATGGCAGCAAGCACCTTTATCCTCTGAGTGGTTCTCAGGGGTCCCATATCAAATATTTACATAACGATTCGCAACAGTAGCAAAATTACAGTTAGGAAGTAGCAACTAAAATAATTTTATGGTTGGGGTCACCACAGCATGAGGAGCAATTAAGGGTCACAGCGTGAGGAAGGCTGAGAACCGCTGCTCAGCCACCTCACTGACCCCCACCCTTCTGTCTTTTCTTTGTTTTCTTCCTTTTTTAAATGTGTGTTCTAGACATCTGTAGCAGGCTTTCTTGGGCCGCTCTTGCTTCCAAATCAACTTCTATTAATTTCCAAATTAACTTGTGAGATGACTAAAAATAAAAGCGGAATAGATTGAATTCAGAAAATAGAAGAAGATAGAGAAGCATGGATTGTGCCTTGTAAATTACAGAATGTTTTTATGAAACTGTGTTTTAACCACGTAGAGATTAATGTTTCCTGCTGCGAGTCATGGCCAGAAGTTTGAACATCGTTACAATAAAGGTTTTCCAAAATCTTTCTAGCTCTATAATTTTTCAAATGCTACATTTTTAATTTAAAAAATCTAGCCAGACAGCGGTGGCGCACACCTTTAATCCCAGCACTCGGGAGGCAGAGACGGGGATCTCTGTGAGTTCCAGGACAGCCAGGGCTGCACAGAGAAACCCTGTCTCGAAAAAAAAAAAAAAGTGTGCATGTATGGGTGCACACACATGCCATAGTGTGGGAGCAGAGGTAAGAAGACAACTTGAGGGTCTCGGCTCTCTTTCTATCCTGTGGGACCCCAGAATGGAACCCAGGTCAGCAGACTTGGAGGCAGGCACTCGGATCCACTAAGCCATCCACTATCTGAAAATCAAGCCCAGGACCTTGCATATGCTAGGCAAGCATTCTACCATTGACCTACATCCCCAGCCATCTACTTATTTATTTAGAAACAAGGTCTCATTGAGTTGCCTAGGCTGATCTTTAACTTACTTTGTAGCATAGTCCTTGAATTCCTGTTTCTCTTGCCTAGGCCTCCAGTATAGCTAGAATGGCAGGTATGCACTACCAGGCCTGGCTATAACTCTGTTATTCAAACACAAAGCCTAAGGAAAACCCCAGAATGTTGTTTTAAGATGCCAAAGAAAGAACCCAGAGAAATGCAGTGGAGTCTGAACATTTGGCTACTCATGTGCTGTTCGGTGATTGACTGGGAAGCAAGGCTCCCTACAATTATGAGAATTCCAGATCTCAGGGCTGGAAAGACGGCTCAGCAGTTAAGAGCACATTGACTGCTCTTCCAGAGGACCCGGGTTCAATTCCCAGCACACACATGGCAGCTAACAACTGTCTATAACTTCAAGATCTGACACCCTCACACAGACATATATGCAGGCAATTATATTGGTGAATACAAATAAAATAAGTTATTTTTTAAAAAAGAATTCTGGATCTGCATTTTCAAAGGGTATATTAACCCCCTGATTTGCCTCTCCCCGAGCACCAAGCACATGAGATCGTTAGCATGGTCTTAGCATGGGGACTGTGAACCAAGAATAACTGGGCTCTTATGGGCCATGATGTCTTTGACATACCATCAAGACTATGAATCCTGCCTCAGCATAGTATTTTATAAGTGGCTCAAAATCCACATCGGATTAAAGGAAAAGAATTTCATCAAAATAGCCATAAAAATTGTGAAATAATAACACATGCACCTTTATGAACTCAGCAGATCTAATACCTTCTATGATTTCAAAGTAGCAATGAGCATATACAGTGTTTTGAATTATCTTCAATGGCTGTAACAGGATAGGAAAAAAATTGTGGTTACAGTTACTGCTAATACTTCCTGATTTATTGTGTACACATGTGATCCAGAAAAGCATTAAATTTCTACTAGTAGTTAAGAGAAATAAAAACATAATTATTTTTCTTCTAAGTTTTCAGGTCCCCTGTGTATGTACTGTGGAGAATTCTGGGAGACGGAGTAACTGTCATTGAGACATCTGTAGGAAGCATTGTGATCTTGAAGGTCAGGGGGCAATGAAATAGTTTCACAATCACATCGAGCAAAACTGAAGACAACTGAGTGGCAGAGCTGTGGGCCTGATCTGAAAGGCTCTGAAAGAATAACTAGCCTTGGTTTGGAAGGTCCTGGCTTACAGGGGTACACTTCAGAAGAATGGCTTATTGCCTTCCCAATGAGCATGGGTGGAGCAAATCCAGAAAACAAATGAAGTAAGCAGGTTGACACAGGACCACAGTATCCCAGAACTGGTCTCAGGCCAGAGTCACATGGCCAAGCATTTCAGGTTCAAGTCACCCCTGATTCCCTCTTACATACTCACCGTGTGGTCACAGCCTCAGCCAACACACCTCCAAGGGCAGGGATGTCACCATGTCCCGAGGAGAAAGGGCTGCCTATGCTCTGTCAAAAGGCTGACCATGTAAGTGACCTCCCAGAGAAGGGCCAAAATCACCAGTCCAAGAGCAGTACCCAGGTGCAGGTCCCGTTTTCTACTCAACAAACAGAAGAGAAGGAAACATGGGCCACATGTGTCCTGCAGGAGGCAGTCAAGGTCCTCTGGGCTGTCTGTGTAGAACACTGTGCTGTAAAGCCTCATGTCAGGGTTCCAGTTCACCATTCTAGTGTTTGTTCCAGGTGCTCTCCTTTGTCCCATGGCTAACTTTATGTTCTTCACACACACAACTGATGCAACAAATGTAAGAGAACGTTGTCTCTGTTGTTGTAGAAATAAAATCTGAGACTAATTCATCAACTCTCAGACAACAATCTTAATTTGAAAGATATAGCAGTTAAAGGAGAGGTGACATCACCTATTGGAGGAGAGTCTGCCTACTCCTGAGAGGAGGAAAGAACAGGCATTTTATCAGGTTCTTGAGATTGTCGGGTGTCTCTTACTAGTCAGGAGGAGGAGATATATGGGAGTTGATTCTCTCCCCCCACTATATGGGTCCTGGGGATTGATGTCCAGATGTGGTAGGCACCTGTGCCTGCTTAACCATCTTGCTGCCAAAGAGGATTTCTCTACATAGGGTATAGGTCCAACTGGTTAGTGGTGGTGCACGCTTTAATCCCAGCACTCAGAAAGCGAAGGCAGTCAGGTCTCTGAGTTCAAAGCCAGCCTGGTCTATGGAGTGAGTTCAAGGACAGCCAGAGCTGTTACACAGAGAAACCCTGTCTTGAACCACACCAATCCCCCAAGGAAGGAAGGGAAATCAATGGGCAGGTAGTTCCTGGAGATGCACCGATGTTATTTTTGCTACTAGTGAGATAAGGTGGCATGAGATGGGCGGGGATAAGGGTCAGGCATATTCATACCTTTCTGGTAAGTAGGAGCGATGTATACAGTGGGCAGGAGACCTCAGCTGCCCCTCCAAGGAATTTCTCTGTGCTTGCCTTCTCTGTAACTCACTACCAGGACCACTGGGATTATGTATAGCTGAGACCCCTACCACTGACCTCTAGGATCTTACAGAAAGGATTTACCATCTCTTGTCTTCAGGAGCGTGTTCACTTCTCATTGTAATGCTGGAGAAAGGGAGATCGTAGATAGGAAGGGAATGGATGAAGTTGAGAACATGTCTGTCATGGAGCTAGGGAAAAGGGTCTGGGCACAAATCCAAGTCCATAAAAATACATCTTTTTTTTTTTTTTTTTCTCTAGGGAACCTCCTATGGCTGGCTTCCTAGTTTGCTGCCAGGATCCCTGGACTGCAGGACTTAGTCTGGGGATCATTTCCAGGAGTTTTGCCACCATTTGCCAGAGGGTGGCAGTAACTGCCTGTGCAAAGCCAGTGAGTGCTAGCGGAGTAGCAGGGAATCTGCCCTTTTCAGCTTCCCCCATGACAGACAACGAGGGCCTCCTACCACGTCATCGTGAACCATGAGCAGAGCCTCTCAGGCTTCAGTTCCCCACTTTCAAAGGAAGATCATTATCCCATAGCTTAGCTCCTGGGGGTTTCCTAGACCAAAGTATAAACATCACCCCAGGCCCAACTCTCAGGTGGTGTTCAAGACCTGGAAGAAGACGCAGGGGCAGGCCCAGTCATCTGTGTTGGAGGGCCCTATGAGGAGAATATGATACAGGCCAATATGTGAGGACCATTTCTCTGGACCAAAGGAGGAAGAGAGCCAGGCACCACTGAGAAGTTTTGCTCAGCTCTGGAATGTGGAGGACCCTCCACGAAGCCTGAAGTGAGGCAGATGGAAACCCCTCATTCTTTAGACTCATCGACTACTGGCCAGAGGCGCAAGGTTCACTGCTGCCCATGGCTGCTCTACCACTGTTTTCTAACTATGCCTATACAAGGCTAGCTGGGGACATTCAAAGGAATTAAAACGCCTGTCCCCAGGGAGTCCACGGTGGCTCTGCCTGTCCGGGACTCCAGGTTCTCAACAGACATCAACTGTTTGATCGAAAAGCCGCACTCACCTGATTCTCATTGTACCCAAGGTCTGTGAATTCTATATCCCTGCTCTATAGAAAAGAAAAGGAATGTGGTAAAACTGGAACACAACAGAAGGAAGTAAATCCAGCGCAGAGGGAGACTAGAACTCATGTCCCCAAGTATCCTTACAGTGTGGCTTTCTGTTCCTGGGCATGAAGTGGGCATAGCCCACTAAGACACGACAGGAAATTAAGATCTGTGCCCTTCCTCCGCAGCCTGCAATGTTCACACCCTTCCAAAATGAGCATCAGGGGCCCGAGAGATGGCTCAGTGGTTAAGAGCGCTGGTTGTTCTTCCAGAGGACCTGGTTTGATTCCTAGCATTCACATGCAAGCTCACAAAAGTCTGAGACTCCAGCTCCAGGGGACCAGATGCTCTCTTCTGACCTCTGCAGGTACCAGACATGCATGTGGTACACAAACACACAGTCAAAACACCTGCACACATAAAACACAAACATACCGACAAAACACCCATGCACGTAAAACTTAAACAAACAAGCAAAGAACAACAATCAGGAGTGGATTCACCCTTGCTGGGAGCCCAAGGGCAGCTAGAGGGACCAGGCCTTGTGTTGGCAGAAGGTGTCCCCCAAATGTATCAAGTTCTGCTGTAACAGGGCCCACACCATTTATCTATAAACACAGGAAGCAATAAAGCCAAGCTGCATAAGAATCTGAGACAAGGAAGATGGCCAAGGGAGCCAGCATGATGAGCCTGCCAGCCCGGAATCAGAGCTATGAACCTGTACCAGACTCTACCAGGGATGAGCTAGGAGACTTTGCTAGTTGCATCTGAAGAGGAAAGCAGAGAGGAATCTGTCTGGGTGATGAGAGTCACAAAGCTACAGAGAAAGAGGCAAAAGTTCCTGTGGTAGGCTGGCAGATGTTGAATAGGCTTTGTGGGAGGGGGCACCAGCAGCAATAATAACCACTTTTAAACCGGTTACTAGTATTTGCCCATTCTTGTGGTGTAAACACTGCTCCTTTGGATGAGTCTGCAGTGATGATGCTGATGGATTTCGACAGGGAGGTCCTGTCAGCTGTACGTGCTGGCTCGTGCACACCTCTGAGTGGTTCTCCCACACCCCCGGGGTGTTCCTGTTGACCCAGAGTGTTCAGATCCTGCTGCATCCCTCAGGAGCCTGCTGGGAAGTAGTGTTTTCTGAGGAGACTGGGTGTGATGACCCCCACAAGGTTGGGAAAAGAGATGGAGAGCTGGAAAATGTAGGATGTTTTATTCACAGAGTCTGGGTCAGTTGGGGAGGTAAGGACAGAGTGGGGACAACGGGGCTGAGACACTGAGCAGAGGAGCCTGAAACAAGCAACCGTGGGCAAAGCAAGCTCTGGGAAGAGAATCCATCTCCTGGGTAGTCCTTCCTGCCAGCCCCAAGCCAACAAGCCTGGGAAAGTTCCACAGCACCGTATCAAATGCACTCCTGAAAGACAAAGGGTATTTAAGACACCAAAGGTAGCTTTAAAAGAGCCGCACAAAGTTCCCCCAGCCCCACCCTAACCCAGGGGAGGCTGGTGGCAGGTGAGCTTAGCTGGTGCCATGAGCTGAAAGCCCCTCCCCTTCCCTCCTGGGCTGTTGTGGGGCTGAAATTGAGAGCCAGGGAATCCTGTGAGACTCAGTGACACCCAGCTAGCCCAGGAGGCTGTGTGGCAGGGCAGCCAGTCTCCTGTAAGAGCTGTCATCTATCACTCCACTTCTGAGCCCTAACTGTGAGCCCTGCATGGCTTTGGAAGGGAGCAGATCGCCTTAACGTGAGCCCTCTGTAGGCCTCAGCTTCCCCAGTTCTTTGTCTAGTGAGAGGCCCTGGGCTCTGAGCTCTTTTTGGTTTTCATCCAATTCACCTGAGCTGTATGTTTCCACTAGTGTGTCAATAGCCTGGCTAATGGTTTTATAATTTATTATTATTATTATTATTATTATTATTATTATTATTATTTTGAAACAGGGGCTCTCTATGTAGCCCTGGATATTCTGGAACTTGCTTTGTAGACCAGGCTGTCCTCAAAGTCACAGAGCTCCATCTGCATATGCCACCCCCACCTGGCTTTATTTTTTTCTCAGTTTGACACAACTTAGAGTCACTTGGGAAGAAAGAACCTCAGTTGAGGAATTGCTCAGATCAGATTAGCCTGTGGCCACATCTGTGATAGATTGTCTTGATGGGTGAAGGACATGGGTGAGAGAGGGCCCAGCCCACTGTGGGCAGCACTATCCCTCGGCAGGTGGGTTTGGCTATATAAGAAAGCTGGCTGGGAAGAACAGTGGTGGCATACACCTTAATCCTAACACTTGGCTGGCAGAAACAGGCAGATCTCTGAGCTCTAGACGAGCCTGGTCTCCAGGACAGTCAGGACTACACATGGGGAAATCCTGTCTTGAAAAACCAAGAAAGGGCTGGGGGCAGAGGGAGGGAAGGGAAGGGAAGGGGAAGGAAGGGAAGGAAAAGAAAGGGAAGGAAAAGAAAAAGGAAGAAAGCTGAGCGTGAACCTGTGAACAAACTAATAAGCAGCCGTGGTTTCTACTTCAGTTCCTGCCTGACTTCCCTGTGGTTGATTGTGACCGGACATAAGCCAAATACACCCTTTCCTCCTCAAGTTACTTTTGATCAGTCTTATCACAGCAATATAAACCAAACTAGAATAGTCACCCGGACCATGTAGCCTGCTAGTCAATTAGTTATTCTTCATGGTACAGGATGCTTTCTGTGTGTACCACACTGTGTCCTTTCAGCTTCATTTCTTGCCACTACAGTGGCAGCCTCTGTATCTGGGATGGCTGATCTTGATCTTCAACCTGACTCCATCTGAAATCAGCTGTTTTAGTTGCCCAGGATGCTGGGCACACCTGCAAGGGATTTTCTGCTTTGGATTAACTGAGGTGGGAAAGCAGATTAAGTGGGGCAGGCTGGCCCTGGTTTTCCCTGCTGTCACTGGTGACCTGCTGAACAAGTTCTCCTGAACAGAGCTGGATGTGAAGGGATAGACCTACGTCCTCCACTGGCCTTGTTCTAGACCTCTGCAGAGTTTATGGGGAACAGGGAATAGGGAGAGAGGCCCCCAGCCTGCAGGCATCTGCCCAGACTGCTCAATAAGGATATAAGACCCTGTCTGTATATGCCCAGAAGAAAGTCAGTATGTGGGCAAGACAGTTGAGTCCCAGGTAAGGACTGAAAAACCAAAACCAACCAGCTACAGTATCTCTGCTTCAGTAGCCTAGGAAGCAGGACTGAAAGGGTGCTGGAGAGATGTGGTACATGAGGGCTCTGACCTCAAAGCAGGCTAAGAACAAGGGACCAGCCACAGCAGGTCGTTGGCATACAGGAATACAGGCAGGAGCATTATCCAGGGTGGGGCTGCCTCATCCATACTTGGTCCTGATGAATGTGTGTGCTGCGTCTGAACAGTTAAGCACAGGACCAGCAGGGTGGACACTAGTACAGATGGCCTTCCTGCCACCTCACCACTTCCTGCCATGGCTTTCAGGTTGTCCTTATTGCTAAGCTGTTGTCTCGAGGACTGCAAAAGACAGCAGGAGCCTCAGAACCAGACAGGCTCTGGGATTTGGATTCCATCTTGGAACAGTCGCCAAGCCCACACCAGGCTCTCACCTATAACCTTCGCCATCGGCAACCAGCCCTGGGGCCTCCTGATGTGCACAACTGTTAAGATCAGGGAGCTACCCCTGGAGCGTGAGGACTGTGGCATACATATCCTTGGAGAACCACAGATGCATGTCTGTCCCTTGCCCCCACAAACAGACACCAGCAATAGATCCACCCCAGTGACACTTGGCAAACCAAAGAGTTTGTTTGGCTTACTTACATGAGCATGGGAGAGCGGTTACACATGGGTGTGAGTGACCCCCAAACAGCTGCATCATCAAGAAGTCTCATCCCAGTGTGGATGAGGCTCTCCCTATAACTGCATAAATAGAGTTCCCCTCAGTTTTCCTACCACACTTCATATACTTCAGTACTGAGACCACAAGACTTGTAACTGGGCAGAATTACATGCAGCCTGCAGAGAGGCATAGGAAGGAAGGGCTGGAACTTTGGGTAGGGTTTAATGACCCTCCCTAACCCCTGCTTCAACAGGTCAGATCAATCTTGAAGCTCCCTTGCATGTAGTCCTAGCTGCTCTGCCGAAGGTGGTTGTCTGTTTGTTCAGAGGACAACATTCCAGAGCCGAGACTATGGTCTGGAATGAGGCCCTTCTCTCTGGCTCCGCGTTCACAGACTTCATAACACGGCCCCTTCATGCTTGGCCTTCCTTCCGAGCCTCCAAATCCAGGCTGCTATTCTGCTCAGGCAGTGCCAGGAGTCCTTGAATCCCTAGCCCCAGTCTTCCATTTGAAGCCCTCATATGATAATCAGCAAGCGGTTTGGGTGCAGAAGGTCCCTAAGGTAGGCAACCTGGCCTCATGACATGGCTCCAAAACAAGCAACTAGGAAAGGACTCATGGGAAAAGTAGAGCAGGGCCAGAAAAGACTGGTCTCTGGGCCCAGCTCTGTTCAGTTTTCTATGGCAACCAGACAGAGGCTACCTGGAAAAGTCTAGCCCTTTAGGAGGTGCTTGCAGGGGGTGTGTGTCCCAGCAGGAAGTGAGTTTGGCAGTTCTGAATTGGTGAAGCTATGAGCTTCCTCTTTGCGTTGTATTCCACAGCCGGCTAACCAAATAGCATCTCCATTCTGGAACTCACCTGACTTTTCCTTCTCTTGCTGGACCTGGGCCCCTCTTCTCTGGTCTTCTGTAAGAAAAGCTGCCTTCTAACCTGCTGTCTTACAGGTGATTTCACCTCTTTGAGCCTGTTCCCTCCACTGTATAATGGAGAGCTCCTTTTCCTGGGGTGCTGATGAGATTTCGTTCCCCAGAATCCATAGCATGTCGCTCAGCACTTGGGTCACAGAAAGCGCTCCATGAAAGGAGGCTTAGTGATGGCGTCTTTGGCTCCTGTCTGGGATCTTTCATTTTGCTAAATGCAAACCCAGTTCTAAAGAGAAGGTGTGGCTGATGGGAGAGCCTGCCAACAACGGGGCAGGAATGTGACCAGGCATCTCTCCTTCCCTCTTTACCCTCCAGCCTGGGCCCTGGCTCAGTGACCTTCAATCTGTGATTTCCCAGTTGTTGGCGTTCCCTCTGCAAGCATTCTGGCAGGAGCGGAGAGTCTCCAGAAAGAGGTACTTGTATATCTGCAGCTTTCAGATATTGAGACAATGAACCTCAAGGGTTCCTTAAAATTCCCCCAAGAATCTTATGCTGGGAAAGAAAAACCAGGACCCTGGTGCCAAGCAGGACTAGCTTGTTCCCCAGGGAAAGGTTTTATACAGTTCTGACCACTTCCCAGACCACTTGCTGGAAAGACCGGAGCAGAGATAAGGATGGGTCACCGTGGCTGGGACCACACCTTCACCAGGACGGCTTAGCTAGGCACACCACTTCCTCTCTATTTAAAGCTAACCCTCATGTCAGAACCCCAAAGACAGACTCAAATGAAGCTAATATCTAGACCTCTTTAATTGTTTCTCCTCCCAATGAATGAACCTCCATTCTTTCGAATTCACAACTACGTTTTAATTGGGCACAGGTTGCCAGGGCCCAGGCCCTGACCCTAAAAACTCTGGAACACATCCATGGTTTCCCTACCTATCCTCCCTGAATCTACATCTTTTAAGAGGCCATTCCATGCCTGCACCAAGACCAGGGACTCGCTGCCTTTGCAGGATGGAATCAGCTGAAGATGATGGTACCTCCTCAGAGGATGGAGCAGCCCAGCCAGCTTGGCCACCAGGGGGTGAAAAAGCCTTGGACTTGGGCCTCATCTCCAAAGTCCAAGCCCTGTGCGCTTGAAGTGCATTGCGGTCCCTGGGATCCAGTTTTCTTGATCACACGTGTGAGGTCCCTGCAGTGACCACAGTCTCAGTTAGCTTAGGAGGGCCATGGGCTTTGGCCTGGCAAGTCATAATTTGGCCTTCCCAGGAAATGATGGCTCCTTGAGCCAGGCCTCTGGGCACAGGGGTTCCTGCCCTGTAAGCGCTGCTTCCAAGGGTCCCTTGTCAATTAATTTGGCAGCTAAGTGTCCAGGGGCAAGTGGTCTTTGAGAGGCCTAATGTATCCAAGTCAGAAATGAGTTATGGGATCCGCCATGGGGTTGTGATCATCCTTCCCTTCTCCCTCCCCTCCCTTCCCCCGAGACTCGCTTTGTCAACCAGTCCCTGAGTTTGCCTGCCTCGTTGCCTGGCCAACCCTTGGACAGGCAGTGGCCACGTGGGACTCATTGAAGGCACATTATCGACTCCTGGTTGTAAGGGATGATGGAGGGGCAGGCCCATCTGCACACACATCGGGCCCTTTGTCTATGGGGTGAGTGGGGAAGATGAATGAGGCTTGTCGCTAGGCCTCTGCGGCCTGGGGGACATGTGGGCCCCAGAACAGACTTTGGGCTGGGTGTTGGGAAGAAAGCAGCCTGTGCCCACCTGTGCAGATAGGTCCAGAACAAACAGGCTTAACTAGAGCAGCTGGGGGGAAGCAGCAGGGATGAGCAGTCCCAGAAAGTCGTACAAGTCAGGTGGGTCTCAACCTGCCCTGTGAGAGTGGCTGCCCCGCTAAAGCTGATGCTTGTTTGCCGTGTGTAAATGCAGGTGAAAGCTGCTCAGACTGGCTCATTCAGACTCAGCCTATGCTACCGTCAGTTCCAGATAGTAGCAGGGCCAGGCTGAGAACTGACGTGATGAACTCCATGGACACCATACTCTCCTGGCACAGATCCAACTAAACACAGTGATAACTCTGAGACAAGGGGCAGGTTCCTGGCGCGGGGGGGGGGGGGGGGGGGCGGGGTGTAAGAAAGGGCCAGAGAAGGCTCTTGTCCTTTTCTAGACTTGCAGAGTTGAGCCTGACGCCAAGCTGGATGCAGGAGGATGTCTTGTTACAGAGTGTCAGGTAGGTACAGTGGCACGCACACATGCCAGGCAGGCCCTCCATTTAGAGGAGCTGCTCCCAGCAGCCCCAGTTGGCATCTTATGGTGTGGTGAGAATTCATTCAGCAGCTCCTCCACTGTCTGTGGCTCACCATGGCCACAGGGCGCAGTTCTAGTTCCTTGGTCTGGCATTCAAGGCCTCTGTGATCTGCCTCTGCCCTCTTCCCGTGCCCACCTCTGAAAGGCAATCCGGTGGAAATGTCCCTGGCTCTAAGATGCCTTCCTTGGGACTCTGCTGACACTGGGGTCATCATTTCCAGGTCTCTCTGCTGATGAACTTTAAGTTCTATTCCTGACCTTGATCCCTAGCTCTAAAATGCAGCCTAGCACACGAGCTCAATGGAAGGAAGGAAAGAGGGAAGCAGGGAATGATGAAGGGGGGGAGGGACTCCTAGCCATGCCTTTGGGGGAGCAGTTCAGGGTTACTTGCTAAGAGCCTTTTCATGGCCCTACCCTCCGGCCCAGCAATCCCAGTTTTAAGGAAACAATCTAAAATCAGGTGTGGTGTGTGTGTGTGTGTGTGTGTGTGTGTGTGTGTGTGTGTGTGTGTGAGAGAGAGAGAGAGAGAGAGAGAGAGAGAGAGAGAGAGAGAGAGAGAGGTGGGGGAGTGGGGTGGGAGGTTCTTTAGAGGCATAGCTGCTCTATGCAAGGTCTTTAATAGTTTTTTATTTTGTTGTATAGGTAAATTGGGCTGGTGAGATGACTCAGCAGATCAGAGCACTTGCCTTGAAGCCTGATGACCTGATTTGATCCCAGAACACATGTAAAAGTGGAAAAAGAGGATTGGCTCTACAGATCTATCCTCTGACCTCTAAATGTATGGTATGACACATGCACTTCCACCCCCATCTCACACACATGCACACACACACACACACACAAATAATTAAATGGGAGACTCCTGAACATACAATAGCAGGGAACACTGGCTTTGTACCCATTCATAATAATGCCATGGTCCACACCTAAGCCAGCAGGAGAGGCAGAGGAATTAGTGTAGTTCTAGAATATTTGGCCATTCTATAAACACATTATTAATTTTGTATGTATATGTGGTACTGAATGCATGTGTGTGCATTTGCATATATGTGTACATGTGCACGAGCATGCATGTATATGTAAGGTGTCTTCCTCAATCTCTCTCCACCTCATCTATTGAGGCAAAATCCCTCACTTGACCCCAGAGCATCCTGTTTTGGCTAGTCTAGCTAGCTATCTCACTCCAGGGATCCTGTCTGTACCTGAGATTACAGGAGGACCATAATGCCCAGCCTGTGATCATGTGGGAGCTGGGGATCCAAACTCTGGTCCTCATTGCTCACACAGCAATCCATTTATCCTTCAAGCCATCTCTCTAGCCTCTAAATGAACTATTTCTGAATAGCTCCTTTTTATGCACTTCATTTTTACATATGTTTGCACGATACATCTCTGAACTCTTTATTCTATTGGTCTGTTTTGTCTTGTGTCAATTCCTATGGCTTTAAATTACTAAAATGTCTGGGCATGGTGGCACACACCCTTGATCCCAGCACTTGAGAGGCAGAGCAGATGGATCTCTGTGAGTTCAGGGCCAGCCTGGTCTACATAGTGAGTTCCAGGACATCCAGAACATAACAGAGAGCCCCTGACTCAAAAATAAATAAATAAAAATAAGCTACTAAACCATTAACACAGTTTTCCACATCTTGAGGCAATTTCCTTTTCTTTATTCTTCCTCTTCATAATTGCCTTAGCTATCCTTATGCATTTATTCACCCATAAAAATTTTAGTGCCAATCTACCAAATAGAAAAATCTTATTAGCATTTTGATTGGTTTTGAATTGAATTAATAGAGTGTTTTAGGAGAGAATGTGAAGTTTCACAATAGCGAGTTTTCTTAATCATCATAATGTGTTATTGTTATTGAAATGAAGACTCACCACTGTTGCCCAAACTGCTTCAGACTCTTGGGCTAACAAGATTCTTAAACTGCATCCCAAGAGCAGCTGGAAGAAGAGCTGTGCACTACCACAGCCTGTCCCAACGTATGATTTTTGAAATTTTATTTTAAAAAGTAAAGTTGGGGGAGGCTGCAGCCAGGATGTAAAATAAACAGATGAAAAAAAGGTGAAGTGAATATTATACAGCAGCCTAGAAACTGCTTATGTTATTAAACAGAGGAAAAATCTTCAGAAATATCTTACCATGTGAGCATCTGGAAAAGACATGGAAGAAGCCAGAGGGAAATATAAACATGCAAATAGTGGGTTCTTCTTTTGTTTAATTTTCTACAACATGTTTTTACTTAAAAAATACGTGTTTATGTTGGGCATGATGGCTCACACCTATAAGCCCAGCACTTAGACTGCTGAGGTAGAGAATGGCCCAGACTGAGGGCAGATTGGATTACAAGTGAATTCCAGGTCAGCCTGAGCTAGAGCTGGCTCTTCAGCATCCATATAAAAACCAGGCATGGTGGTGTGAGTCTGTAATTCCAGTACTGAGAGCCATGCACATATGCACACATAGAAACATGGACACACACATACACCAATTATACATGCAAGTAATAATCCTGGTGTCTTGAGGGTAGACAGCTCCCTTCCATTGTCTTACCTTACCTTAAAAACACCCGATCAAGGGATTAGATTGGTGTTCCAATTATACAAAGGCAGAAGCTGAAGTCCCATGAGAGGAGAAGTAGCTTGCCTAAGGTCCTACAGAAGGGGAGTGTTGCAGTTCACATCAAACCCAGCCCAGAGCATTCTGGGATTTCAAAGCGGGTGAAACAATAAGGAAATTTTCCAGATTCTTCCTTCTCTAGCTCACCGACCCCCACCCCTTCGCAGAGAGTAATGTGTCAGCTGCTGGGGCAATGGATGTGTCAGCACAGAGAGACAAGACAGATGGACCTTCGTTAATGAGTTAAGAAAGTCTGAACCCTCCTCCTTGGCTGGAGCGGAGGGCGCTAATGACCACTGGGTTTGACCTCCCTAAAGACTGGCAGCCCAACCATGGCTATCCTTCATCTGTGTTCCACACATGAGTGTGGCAGGGAGACCCCTCCCCTTGGACAGTGACTCTTCCCGTCTTGAGGAGCCCATGGCAGGTAGGAAAAGTCCTTGGAGCTTCTCCAGTAAGGTAAAGGTAGAGTCGATAATGGTGACATTACAAAGCAGGCAAAAGGCAGGGGACAGGGAGCGATCTCCTTAGTCAGTTATGGAGTTACCTATGCCCATAAGAGCCTCCCAGCGAAGGCAGGCACACCCTCAATATCTACTTCACCTCCCAAAGCCAGCTGCTTCCTCGCAGGACAATCATGGGATCATATTTTTTGCTTCCTATTCATGGTGGGGGAAGGACACACATTCTGATCAAAGACTTCAGACAAAAGCCCCTGCCCTACCCTCAGGGGAGAGGAAGATAAAGGGCCTGCTAAGCTGGTCAGGTCACAGGGCCTCCCATCGGACCCCCACGGAGCTCTGTTTATTAGACAGGCTACAGATGCATGGTGGCTTCAGCCTCAACCTCTCCTTCTCCTTCCCACTCCCATCTACTCCATCTGCCAGGGACTCCTGGCTCCTGGCCCCGTGGAGTAGTGAGACAAAGGCCTGGGGGAGGGAGAAAGAGCGCGGCCCTCCTAGACCAGCTGCTGTGTGGAGGGACGTGCATACGTGTGGGGCCAGCTGGCAAGCCTGTCTGGAAAATCTCGCCACTCACCATCTAGCCATTGACGTCACTGTGCCCACCCTGTGCCACCCCCTGAACACAGAGATGCACAGACTTGACCCCGAACCTAGTTCTGTGCTTGTGGCAGGTGAACCCCCACCTAGGGTGAATGTTGTGGGGAGGAGCCACAAGAAGATGGGGAACACTTCCAGGGTTGAGGATCTGTGAGCTGGATTCTGGATTATAGGAAGGGAACTTTGCCAGGCGCACAGGGAAGAGCGGTGCCAAGCAAAAGAAGTAGATGCTGTCTGTGGTCTAAGAAGGAAGCCGAAGGGGAAATAGATCATCACCGCCTTTGAAGCCGGAGAGAGTGAGACACAGATACTGGATCTCTGCACAAGAGCCTAGGCAGGGGAGGCCGTAGTCAAGGCTGTGAGCTTCCTAATGAAGGCTGGTGTTGAAACTGAGGGGCTCCAAAAGGGCCAGTCCTCTGCAGGCCTCCCAGGGCCTGTGGTGGACTTCAGGTGAACGCTTTTCAAGACCAGGCTTGCCTGGGCTGCGTGGGGGATGCAGGGCAGCTGGACATGGTCTCCTGTGGAAAACTCCCTGCATGGAGGATGGCCCAGTGGCTTGACCACCAGTGACAACAGCATGGCTCTAGGCTGCTGGCAAAACCCACTCTTGGCCCCAGCTCGCACTTTATCAGCGGGAGGAAAAGCCCTCTCGTGGCTCCCTGTGGTGATAACCACTGAGCAAACAAAAATGATTTAATAGCTCATTTTTAAAAACATGTTTTATTCATGGATCAATTAATTAAGAGGGAGAGAGCACGCGTGTGTTCTTGCAAGAATGCACAAGTGAGGTGTACGTGGTGCCCAGAGACAGCTCTCCGTCAGTGCCTTCCTTCCCCTCTGTGGGCCATGGGGATCGAACTTAGGAAGTCAGGCTCAGTGGCAAACACTGCTGAGTGACCTTGCTGGCTGGGAATAGCTCCTTTTCAACTTCTGCTGGAGAAGAATCTCTAGACAAGATACCTGCTGGTCTGTGCTTCTGAGCAGGGTTCTTTTCAACTCGGGGACTCAGTTTCCCCACCTGTGCAGCGAGAGAGTTCAGTTGATCCCTTCAACTGCGCCCACGTTCGGACCAGCACTTTCTTCAGTGTGCATGGTGGACCACAGTAGAAGCGACATCAGCATATCCACTAAGTAGGTGTTAAAGCTGAGGCCAGCTCACCTACCCAAACACCGTAGCAGCAGCGTAGGGACAAGAACTGGGTCCTGACCCCAACTCTAATGTCTTTCCCTCAGAGCCCCACGTGTGCCTTGGTCACACTGGGGCAAGGTGCCTCGTTGCTATGTGAGTTTGTCTCTAGGTGGAGAGTGGGGAGAAGTCAGGCCTTTTCCTGGGGTCCTTCCATGAACTACAGGGCTGCTGAGTTAGCCCTCTGTCCTAAGGGCCATTTTCAAGGTCTCTTCACCAACTGCCTGGCCTATGGTGGGTCTAAAGGTAAGATAGCCCTCTGATTTCTACTTTGGGTCCTATGGAAGGGACCATGGGCTGTGCCCAGAATCAATGCCCCTAGATGGCCTGAGTCATAGATGGGCACTGGTGGGACACAGGGTGGTGAACTGCCAGGCCGTTCCCTGTGTTTGCCCTCAAGTGGAAGGGTTTGTGGCGTGTCCTGCTGAGGTAACAGTACAGACCAGCAATCATATTCACAAGCGCTCCAGAGAGTAAGAGAGGGATGTTAATTCAATATTCCCATCCTGCAGGGCCCCGGGGAGCTGTGAAGATGGGGACATGATCTCGCGGCTCGGCTGGGAGCACGGAGCCACCAGAACGTGGCACAGCCATCCGTCTCCATCAGCAGCCCGGCAGGTCTTATTATAATGATTAATTCTGGAGTTATCAGCACTAATGCAATCACCGTCATAGCCCAGGAAACCTCCTTCATCACTCACAGGCCAAGCAGAGGCAGCCTTGGGAGGCAAAGGGCACTGAGTTAGCTTGTCACCAGGGCTGGAGTGAGAAGCAAGCCAGTGTCCTCAGCTCCATGCTCCAAAGCCTGTCTGAACTGGAGCCCTTTGATCTGATGGCCTGCTCTGGTACAGACCAAGGCCCTTCAGGTAGGCCTCTTTAGGGCTCTGCCAGCTGCGTCCGGGATCAGAAGAGAATGGATTCCCCTGGACATCTGGGAAGGCTGAGGCAGCTGCCCTGCCTGCCTGCCCCAGGAGGAGTAGGCTCAGGCTTCTTACCGAAGCCTGGGGGTATCTATAGATGCTCTGTCCCATATCCGTCAATCTTGATTAAGGAGGGCCTCGGGGAGCTTGGGGCTTCTTCAGCCACTCAGTATTGTCTGGCAATGCCTGGCTCAGGATGAGGGGAAGGAGGTGGGTAGGAGTCACATGTGAGAAGCCATTAATCCTGCTGCGGAGATCAAGCACCCGTGACAAGCTTGCATTGTGCTACAGTCGCACGTGCCACAGAGGGGGCAGCAAGAGGTGATCGATCAGGGGCGAACGAGTGTCTCTCTTTTTTTATGGACTTTCAAAGGCACCATTTGTCGACCTGAGCAGCGCGATCGATGAGAGGCAGCTGACCCCACTGTGGCCACCCTTAGGCAGCAGGTGGAAGGGCCTGTGTGATCAGAGCCACATGGGGGACTGATGGAGGGTCATCCCTGTTGGAGCTTCACACTGTTAGCTGGGGTGGGTGCCACTGTCACAGGCCCGCCATGCTGGGCTGCTGGCCATCAATTTACCTTCTCCCTTTGCACTGAAAGAAGAGCTGGAGCTGCTGCCAGGTTTTCTGATAAATTATGGCCACCTGATCTCCAGTCTTGCGGCCTAGAGAATCCCAGCACTTGTGTAAATCACACTAATGAAAGCTAAGGTTGTTTCCAAGAGCAGAAATTCATTCAGGAAACCTTTATGGAGTGCCTACAAGGTACCCAGCTGGCACTGAGCACTGGGAAGGCAGTTTCAGGCTGCAAAGGATCCATAGGCCCAGGAGGCACCCGAAAGAGAGAGAGATGATATCCTGGTGAAAGAGTTCAGACTGTGGAACCAGCTTCGTTACCTCTTAGCTGGGAGACCTTGGGCTGCTATCCCGGCCTCTCTGAGCTTTAATTCCCTCACTCGCAAAACAGCCACGAGAACACCTACTGTATGACAAGGCAGTCTAGTTTCTGGTAGCTGGGCGGCTCAATAAACAGAGCCTTCCTTGTTTATTTCCCTGCCTCTGCCCATCTAGGGTTTCAGGAGGACAGAGATGCTTGATTCTGGGAGTTGGGGCGAGGCTTTACAGTGCAAATGAGATGGAGGTGGCAGGAAAAAGATAAGGACACCGGAAAGACAGGTGGGGCAAGCTCTCATGGAGGGTGCTGAGAAGGGAAGGTGTGGAGTGAGGAGAACCTGGTGTGCGGCTATGTGAAGAGCTGAGGTAAAGGAAGATGCTGTGGAGTCCTGAGGGGTGCATGGGTACTGTGAAGTGGCTCTGGCCTGGGGCTGAGCAGGGGCTGGGTTCAGAAAGAAGTGGGCGTGAGAGCTGTGGGTGGAGAAGAAATCAAGGACATGCCGAACTGCCAGGACCATTCTGGGGCTGCTCTGGACAGCTCTTGCCACCTAAATACAGACTCATAGGCACAAGTAGAAGATGTATCCTCAGTACTGCAGACACACACACATACACATACATACATAAACACATATATACACACACATAACACACATGCATACTTATACATACGCATATGGATACATACACATACAAACACATACTCATACGTATACATACAAAGAAATAGCAGTGACATGCAGAAACACACACAGAGAGACAATTCTACATCCTGCAGACATAAATATGCAGATATACATATATCTGAGATATACAATCAGGGCAGGGGGCATGGGACACATAGACACATGACCAGAATGACACAGGAGAGGCATGTGGACAGGTGCAGAGGCTGACACACAGACCCACTCAGTAAATATCACACACCCACAGATGTGAACACCAGGGTACGCAGAGGAGGTGCCCACTAAAGAGAATCACAGAACACACCCAAATAGTTGCACTGACAGTACAAACAGGGCAGCTCCTTGCCCCAGTTTATCCACGACGTTCTCATGTTACCACGGAAATCTCATGTCCTTACAACTTTCCTTAGTCCCAGGCATACTGAGATAGTCGGGCACTCTAACTCAGTACCAAAACATATATATCACACGTGAACCAGAAATGATGGTACCAGCACTTAGGAGGCTGAAGCAGGATTAAGAATGGATGCTAAGGGTGGAACTCAGTCTTCATCCTTGCAGAGCAAGCATTGTACCAACTGAGCCATCTCCCCAACTCCTTATTTTTACTTTAATACTTATTTGTGTATTAATTGTGTGTGTGTGTGTGTGTGTGTGTGTGTGTGTGTGCATCTCATATCGCTCATGTGGAGGTCAGAGGGCAACTCATCTACCAGGTAGATTCTGGTAATCTTGAACTCAACTCACGAGATACAGCAGTAAGTACCTTCACCGGATGAGCCATCATACCAACCTTTCTCTTATTTTTTTGAGACAGAGTCTTGCTGTGCCTTGGACAGTAATCCTCCTGCTTCAGCTTCCCAAGTATTATGGTTACAGGCATGCATACAGTCCCTTTTCTTGCCCTGAAGTAAAAAATATTCTGAAAATAAAATCAGATCAGAACAGACATGAAGCCATTCTGTGCCCATTCTCATGTGACTGTTCACAGGATTTTCTATTATAATATTAAAGCGTTTGACTGTGAGATATCATGCTGGCTTGGAGAATCTGAAAAATTTAGGTTTCTGAGGCACACCTGGCCCTGAGAGACTTGAGCGGGGAAAGGTGGGCATGTGAGCACATACATGCATTTACAGGCCAATATTGCATGGTTACATGTGTATGCATGGAGTGTATCACACAGGCTCTGCCCTTACCAGTATACAGAGCAGGAACATCTCTCCAGTGTGGGCAGTGTCCCCAGGTACACTTTCACATACCCTCTTTCTTGTGACTGGCTCAGATCTGTGCATCTGTGGCTATCAGTATTCCCACCAATCCACAGATGTGCTCAGGTTCAGAGGGCTTTTATACCTAACCCAAAGTTCACATAGTCAGTCAGTGAGGAGCTGAATCTCAAATATGGGGTTCCAGAACTCCAGGCTTCACGTCCTCACACTTTCTTATCCTCTACCTTCCCAGTCACTGTGAAAAAGGAGGGTAGAAGTTCTGTGGGAGGCGACATTTGAGTCCTGCAAGTCCCAGTTAAGGATCACTGAGTGATGACCACAGCGTGGCAGGAAGACCAGCACATGGGAGCAGGCTCCTCCCCCGGCATCTTCCTGAGGTCCCTTGCTGGTTTCCAGGAAGGAATGTTTTCCCTTCAGCCTTCATGAGAACCAGCAGCAGCCTGGTTGCCTTTCCCAGCTTTCTCAGAAACTGGGCACATCTTGGATTTCACACGAAGGACTCAAATCAGCTCGATTCTTCAGGACCAAACTCCTCCCATGAAGCATTTTCTAGACCCAAGAGACAGAATAAACTTTGGGCAGTAACAGAGCATCAAAGCCCCCACCCGTGTGTCCCATCTCTGCCAAGAACAGTCACTGGATCTTGGGCAAGTAGGTGTCTTCTGGCTTCACTCGCTTTCTGAGCTCCCTCATTTCTGCATTTGTGGGCCGTGGCTCAGCCATCAGAAGTTGCTGTCAATGCCTACAGCGGAGCAAGCTCTCAGACGTGGCTTGGCATCACAATCATTGGAAGATGTTTCAAAATAATTTCAGTGGCGTTCCTGGGGGAGGCATCTAGGTATTGCTAGCCCCATGCAATCCCGTGCTGTAGCCTTGAGGCCACTTGAATACAATCCAGATATCCTGGCCAGTATGGTACCTGTGGATTCTCAGACGGCAGCTCAGGCTGGGGCCCGAACGTCTATGTTTCTAACACGGTCTCAGGTGATGTTGATGCCATCTGGCTACAGCCCACAGGGTGCAAGCCCTCAGTCTTCTTTTCCAGTTCAGACTGAGGAGCATTTCTTTTTCCTGCATGGCAGACAGTTCAAACCTCACCAACATGGCCGGCCTGCTGCCAGCCCACCAACCAAGGGGACTTGAATTCTTCCCATCCTTCTGTAGCTTCAGTGAACCCGGTTTTGCAGAGCATGTCCTCAGAATTCCTGCCTCACTGTGGGACAGTTCTACTGCATGAAAAGGCAGTCTCCACCTCTACCACTTTACAAGACAGCGGCAGGGGGTCAATCAAAGCTTGGAGGGGGAGGATATCTAGAGGACTCCCTTGACTGGCACCCAGACTGGCTTGCTAAGGGTGGTGTATTGATTGGCTAGGGCTGTCTAAGGAAATACCATGGCTTGAATGACTTGCACTTGGTTCTGGAGGCTGAAGTCTGAGATAGTCAGGTAGTGGCAGGACTGGCTCCTTCTGAGCTGCGCCTGTATCTGGGCTCTCTATGTGTTCAAATTTCCTCCCTTCCTTTCTTCTCTCTCCATTTCTCTGCTCCTCTCAGTATGTATGTCTGTGTGTGTGTGTCTGTGTGTGTGTGTGTGTGTGTGTGTGTGTGTGTGAGAGAGAGAGAGAGAGAGAGAGAGAGAGAGAGAGAGAGAGAGAGAGAGAGGATCACTTTGTCAATTGCTCACCACATTATTTTTCTGAAGCAGGATCTCTCATTGATTGGGTCTTACCCACTCTGCTAGGCTGGCCAGTAAATAAGCCCCAAAGATCTGCCTGTCTTCAACTCCGAGCACTGGGATTACAAGCATGTGGCACCATGTATAGTTTTTGTTTTTGTTGTTTTAATATGGGTGCTGGGGATTCAAACTGGTGTCTCACACTCACGTGGCAAGCACTTTATCAGCTAGGCCATCTTCCTAGACCCCAATTTTCCCATCTCATAAGGACACCAACAGTAACCATTAGGGCCCATGGTGAAGACCTCATCTGATTCTGATTACCTCTTTAAAGAGCTTGTCTCTAAGCTTACATTCTATAGAACTAAGGCCTTAGGACATCAACATATGCATCCAAGGCCAGAATTTAATCCATCAAAGGTTATTAGCTGGGAGATGGTCCTGAGTCATCAAATCATTTATAAGAGAAGTTGGAAGTCTGAGTTGAAATAGGATTAATTTTGCAATGTTGAAAATGGAACTCAGGACCCTCTGCATGTCAGACAGGTACTCTACATGTGAGCTATATCCCAAGCTCCTGAATTCTAACATCTTGACATCAGCAGTGTATGCTATTTTAGGGAACCCCTGTGGGGACATCATGTGATGTTTCTGCAACGTGGACATCACGCAATGACCCTGCAATGTAGATGTCACACAATGTCCCTGCAACGTGGAAGTCACGCACTGTCCCTGCAACGTGGACATCATGCAATGTTCCTGCAACGTGGAAGTCACACATTGTCCCTGCAATGTGGATGTCATGCATTGTCCCTGTAATGTGGACATCACGCAATGTCCCTGCAACGTGGACATCATGCAATGTTCCTGCAACGTGGAAGTCACACATTGTCCCTGCAACGTGGACGCCATGCATTGTTCCTGCAATGTGGACATCATGTATTGTCCCTGCAATGTTATGTCTGTACCCAGGTGGTTTGCCATCCCTGAGGTGACCTTGCCTTGCAATGAGAGGCAGTACCCTCCAGGAGCCATGGTGGCTTCACCAGGCTCCTCCTTGCTGGCCTACAGCTTGTCTTCCAGCTCTCTTTCCACACTGCACCAATTTGTGTTCTGTTGCCTTCTTCCCTGCCTTCCTTCTTCCTCTCTATCCCCAACATGGTGGAGGCTGGACCCAGCCTCACCTATGAACCCTGCTTTGAGACTACCGTAGATTCCAGCCCTGACTTCGTTGATTGTTCCTCTGTGGTCTTACGTGGATCAATTTTTCCTCAACCCTCAGTTTCTTAATGTATAAAATGTATGTCAAAATTCCCCGAGGATTGCAGGCTTGGATGAGAGCGCATCCAGAAGAAAAGTGTTCGATGAATCAATGAAAGCTCAAAGAATTCCTGGCTCCCATTTCCACTAGTGGGCAGGCCAAGAATGAGAGCGGTGTTGAGCACAGTGACTGATGATTGCCACCTGTTTTCACATTTATTAATTCACATCAGCTCCAGAAGCAGTCTCAGCTGGACAGAGAAGTACCACACTCTCTTCTGACCCTAAGAAGAGATGCTCTCATTAGCATTCAGCTGGCCAGAAATCTCCCATGATTACCGAGATCATGGGTGACAGGGAAGGGATGAAGACTGCTCCCTGCTTCACTGTGCGACCTAGGAATAGGCGCCTGGGCTTCAGGACCCCATCTGTGCAGTAAACCAGCGTGAATCGGGGTCAGCTAGCTCCCTGTCACCGTCCAGCTCTGCCTCTTAGCTGAGGGGTCTTGGGCATGGCATGCCACTGCTAAAGCCTTGGTTTTCTCGCCTGCACATCTCATTGGACAAACGCGTGAGAAATCTTTGCTGTGCTGCCTGGCATGAAGTAAAAGCTCAGTAAATGCTGCCTGCAGATGTCGTGGTCCCCAGATGCTCTCACCCTGGTGCTGCCGGCCTCGTGCCTCCCAGCACAGTGTCCCTTTCAACCCCCTCACAGGGTGTGCAGCCCTGTGCATTCAGGGTGCACAGCCCTGTGCATGCAGGGTGTGCAGCCCGCATGCCACTCTTCCTCAGAATCCGGCCCTTTGTCCTATTTTGCTGACTCCCAGACTATCCTGGGCAGAGCATAGTGGCCCCAGCCCCCACTATGGAGAGCTGCCTCGAAGATTCCTCCTGGGGCAGCCCCAAAGCCCCTAGCTTTCGGGGACTGAACTCTGACCCCCATTCTTTCAGCATGAATTGGGTCTGCCTGAAGGCAGGGGCCAGGACAGCGGTGGGGGAAGTGAGGGGGGTTGCAGGGGGCTTGGCAGGCCTCCAAGTAAGAATAGCAAAGCTCAACAGAAATGTCCCCGCAGAGATGCAGGTCAGTGGCCTGGGAGAGGCTGGCAACAGGAGTCAGCTAAACGGCCAGCCAAGGAACAAAGAGGCCTTGGAGAAAGGATGCAGGCCTGAGCTCCAGCTCCTGAGAGATAGACACCCACCGTCACAGGCACCCCAGTGCTGGGGAGATCTCTTGTGTGAGGTCCTCCGGGATGGTCACTTGCTCCAGTCCCTTACTTTGACGGCCCAGAATGATGACTTTCTTTGTCTCTCTGCCTTCAGAGCCCAGCTGCAGTTGGTGCCCTCAACACACACACACACACACACACACACACACACACACACACGGCCCCCACTATCCTTGAGTGGCCTTAGCGGAAGTGGTTCTCTTCAGGATCGAGAAGTTTCGAGGATGCCATCTGCTCTGCTTCATGATTCCTAGGTCACTCAGCATCCTGCAGATGGTTCACCATCACCAGCCACAGACCCCAGCATCTCTGGCTCTGACTGCCCACCTGCCCCAACAGAGAGGCCTTCAACCTCAAAGCACAACCATATCTAGCAGCTGCTCTGCTTTCTCCCCAGCCCCCAAGCCCCATTTCACCTTCATGTCCTTCCATCTTCTGTCCAGGCCTTCTGGCCCTTCAACTCAATACTTTCTCTTTTTAAAAAAATTTAAGATTTAATTAATTCATTTATTTGGTGTATGGAGTGTATTGCTGGTGTACTTGTGGAGATCAAAGTGCAACCTGTGAGGGCCAGCCCTCTCCTTCTACCATGTGGGCTCTGGAGATTGAATTCAGGTCACTGGGCTTGGCCACAAGTGACTTTACCAGCTGAGTTATCTTGTCAGCCACCTTAAACTTTCCTTGCTACCACTCTCAGCGGCCCTACTTTTCTGTCTTTGGGCTTCAGGCCGCACATCCACCATGCTGTTCCTAAGTGTTAGTCCCAAGGAGGTTAGAGACAAGCATACTCTTCCATAAGCTGGAGCCTCCATGGTACTCAGTGTCCCGTCTCTGTACGCAGTTACTTTTAATATTCACAGAGGGGCCTCTTCTGAGGCTCTGCCAAGGGGTGCTCCATCGTGCAACCTATCCCTTGTTCTTTACAGAACACCCATCACGTCCTTCGGGGAATGGAGAAGACAGACAGAACTCCCTACCACATTTGTGGCCTTTTGTCCTTGGTGGAAGACTTTTGTCTACTTCATAAGTCTCCTGCCTCACCCCTTTCTGGTTATGTAGTCCAGTCACACTAGGAAACACAGAGTTCTGGTTTACATAATCATACCTCTTACACTCTCTTCCCCTTCACCTGCTCTTCATGCTACCCCGCTGCCTGGACCACACCCCTGCCACCAGGCACTGTTAGCTGACATGGTAAGCACAGTTCCCAGGTTCTCTGCAGTGGAAAAGAAGCACTCAGCACAGGCCCCAGATCTGCTGTGACAAAGCCAGTCTGGGAGCATACACCTCTTAACTCCTTATACCCCCTCTTGACTTCCCTTTCTCTGTTTTTGGTGTGTGTTGTGTATGTTCATGTACATTTGCACGTGTGTTCACATGCACATGAAAGCTAGAGATTGATGTTAAGTATCTTCTTCACTTGATCTCCATTTTATTTTACAGCAAACTGAACCTGGAGACAACCAACACAGCTAGACTGACTGGCCAGTAAGCACCAGGAATCTGCCCCTCCCCCCAGCACCAGCATTACAAGCATGCCCACCACACCTGACTTTTTACATGGGTGCTGGGAATCTGAGCTCAGGTCCTCATGCTTGCACACCAAGCACTTCACCAACAGGGCCACCTCCCCGCCCATCTGTTTATGGTGAATCTTTCCTGCTTTCTCTTTCTCCTTTCCCTTTAGTCCGTGCAGTGCCTCTGCTGCAAAACCCGCCACTGCTGTTCTGCCTCATCCACAGTGCTGTCTTTACTAACTTTCCCTGGGCTATAAACTATTGTATTGGCTCCAGCTTCTGCTCCTTCAGCCCCAGCTCCCATCCTTGTCTTTAACAGAGGTGAAGGCCTGCATTCGTTTCATGACATCCTCCGTTCGGCCCCATCACTGTAGAGACACTAAATTCTCTGTCGAGTCTGATTCTGTGGCAGCCTCTTCTCTGCTGACACAGCCAGGACAGGATACCTCGCTTGTAGATCCCAGAGCACAATGTAAACGCAGAGCCCCTTGTTGGAAGATTAAGGATTTCAAGACGGAGGCCTTAGAAACTGGCTCAGGTGATAAAGGGTTTGTCAGACAAATATGAGGGTCTGAGTCCTCATGAAAATCCAGGCATAATGTTATGCAACTGGAATCCCGGTGCTGGGGAGGTGGAGATGGGATCACTAGGGCCAGCATCAGGGCATGCTGGCCAGTCTTGCCCAGTTGGTGAGCTCCAGATTCAGTGAGACCCTGCTGAAAAGAACAAGGTGAAGAGCATTAGAGGATGACCCCTGATGTTCACCTTTGACCTCTCACATAGGTACACATGCACACACCATGCACATGAAGACATAGAAATAAAATATTTCAAGATGAGCCGGGCGGTGGTGGCGCACGCCTTTAATCCCAGCACTCGGGAGGCAGAGGCAGGCGGATCTCTGTGAGTTCGAGGCCAGCCTGGTCTACAAGAGCTAGTTCCAGGACAGGCTCCAAAAAAGCTGCAGAGAAACCCTGTCTCGAAAAACCAAAAAAAAGAAAAAGAAAAAAAAATATTTCAAGATGTCAATGCCAGAGCTGCTGTCCATTTTCCAATCCAGCTACCAAGTCCTTCTAAGCATGATGACCGGTACAACGGCACAGATGGCACATGCATCGAGCTGTCCCCACCCATGCCCCCCTTGTCCTCAGCTGTCTCAGACGGCCTCTCAGGGTCCCTGGGCAGACCAGTCTCAGCCACTTCCAGAAGTGCGGGGCCCCTCTTCAGTGAGCACACAGCACTAATCACCTCCAGGTCTTTGGGGCAAGCTCACCCCCACAGCTCCTGGAGGCCGTGGGGCATTTGCGTCTCTGAAAATCAATTCCCATATGAGCCCCACCTGGCTGAGCCTGAGGAAATGAGGATGCATTGATCAGTGCTGATCACCATCCTCTAAATGGTCGATGCTCAGCAGTCAAGACAGGAATAAGAGCAGGCCCCAAAGGATCCTGTGTGTTCAGAGAAAAGTGATCTGGTTAGGAAACAATTTTACACATATACGCATGGCAACAGCACTTTGATGAACACTCCTGTTCCCTCACCACATACACACACACACACTCAGGGAGAGAGCACACCACGGTCAAAAGGCTGAGATGGGGCCGTGTGCAGCTGGTTCTAGGGTGCTGAGCTGGACATTTTGGCTGAGGTGTATCAATGGTGGAACAGTGGAGGAGAGAGAGGTTGGAATGAAATTTTGAGGTATGAAGGAAAAGCTGGAAAGGCACCGATGAAGTGTGTGGACCCCCTTCAGTGGAGACTCTGGGGCCAGGCGTTCCTTTTCAGATCTGCCCCTGTCAAAGCAAAGGCAGGAGCTAGGCTTCCAAGTCACTAGGCCTTCCCAGTTGGCCTGCAGAGCGCAACAAACGGCTGCATTTCCTTGCATTTTGCTTGTTCAATCTCTTCCACAGCTACCGTCTTAAGCCAACAACAAAGGGACCATGTAGGCCTGGACTCCCTTCCGTCTTAAGCAGAAGACCCGCCAGCCTTGGTCGTTAGCCCGAGTTCAGTGAGTCCACGACTGGAGCGGAGTGGGGGTTGGGCCTTTCCCGCCACTCGTTCTAATTGGTCCTCAGAGTATGTGCTAACTCAAAAGCCAGAGCAGAGGGGACCCCACCGTCCGGCTAGTGGCAGCCAGAAAGTACCGCTGGGTGGGAAGAAAGTGGTTCCCATACCGATGGCCTTACTATCCACCGCAACCTCACAGAAAGGACATTTGCAAACATAGCCAAAAGTAGAGAAATGATGTCATGATCCCTGAAACCCCACTACCTAGCTAGCTTCACATATCTCCTCCAGGACGACCTGGCTTCATTAACTCTCTCCCACCACCCATTTTAAAACAGAATGTGGGCGGCGTGGCTGAGGAGGCACCCGGGGAGAGCGGGTTCCTAGCTGCCTTACCGGCGGCTGGAAAGATGAGAAATGAATGATGAGAGGCACCATAGGGCGGGGAGTCGTGCTCACCCTTCGTGGGCCACCCCTCCCCGCTCCCGCGCGCAGGGCAGGGGCGGGACCCGAGGGCGGGGCCCCAGAAGGGCGCGGGGGGGGGGGGCGCTACCCTAGTGACTCAAGGCTCGTGCGGCTGGGCGCAGAACTCCAGTCTCTCCCTGCAGCGCCGTGTGTTGCCGCTCTGCTGCAGAGGTCCGTGCCTGCCGCTGCCTTCGCGCCGCCGCCCCCGCCACAGCCACCATGCCCAACTTCGCCGGTACCTGGAAGATGCGCAGCAGCGAGAATTTCGACGAACTCCTGAAGGCGCTGGGTAAGCTGGTGCGGAGGGCATGCCGGGTCTGCCAGAAGGCAGCCAAGAGGTACCCCTGTCCCAAAGAGGGTGGTCCGGGGAGGTTCAGGCAGGAGGGAGTCTGTGGAGTAATAAATCTCAGTTTCCTCTGCGTCCCCCGAATCGCAGAAGAGCGTTGGCTCCGGAACCAACCGGTTCAACTAACGTTTGCTGGACATTTGGCGCTTTTCTCGACGGTTCCATCTTTATCTCGTGCTAGACCACCACGAGGAGCAGGAATTTTAAACTGGGGACTGTTTGAGACCAGATCTCGCCATGAAAGCACTGGGTAGCTCAGGAAAGCCACTTGCCATCTCTGAACCTCAGTTTCTCGTCTCTAAAGTCCAGGCGAGGACAGAGACAAGTGGAACTAATTTAAGAGCCCTGTCTAAAGTCAGAGGATTTGGGCAGTGCCAAACAGGTCTGGGGGGTCAGGGGTAAGGACCTGAGACCCGAGCCCGTGCTTCCTCGCGCAGGTGTGAACGCCATGCTGAGGAAGGTGGCAGTGGCGGCTGCGTCCAAGCCGCACGTGGAGATCCGCCAGGACGGGGATCAGTTCTACATCAAGACATCCACCACGGTGCGCACCACGGAGATCAACTTCAAGGTCGGAGAGGGCTTCGAGGAGGAGACAGTGGACGGACGCAAGTGCAGGGTGAGGCCGCAGAGACCGCACCTCCTTCCTTCCTTCCCGGGTACCCCTTCCAACCCTTAGCTAGCTATAGCGGGCGCGCTTTCGTTTCAGGATGTCTCACGGGAGGTTTGTGTGCCCTACTGGTCCTGGGCTCAGGGCAAAGCTCTACCCCTGTTCCCTCTCTATACCATCCCGCGTGCGCAATTAGGCTCGCTTAAAGCGCGCACTCTGGGTGGCTGTGTGATCCTGGCTGTGGTTAGTGCCTCACTAGCGGCGCCTTCAGCGATAGCTCTTGTTGCCTCTTGTCCTGCTTAGCTGCCGAGTTACCTATTGTAGATGGATGGGGTCGCTGATCTAGGGTCCCATCCCCTGAGTCCCTAGACCATAGGGGGACGCTTTGGATCCCGTTGCACAGTCCGGATCGCCTGCCACTCCTTCCTGCCCTTCCGTGTTCAACCGAGGTCTTGAAGGGAATGGTGAAATTCTTCCGAAAGTAAAAGCAACACAGATTCTAGCTGAGAAAATGTACTAAATGTCTTTTCTAAGTCCTCAGGGGTGAGAGGCAGAAAGAGGTGTTAGGGAGAGACGGGAAGAGAGGGAGGGCGGGGGACTGGGGAGAGATTGAGATTGATGTTTGAGAAGACAAGTCTTGCTAAACAGCCCTGGCTAGGCTAGCCTGGAACTCTGTGTAGATCTGGTGACCTCAAACTCAGGGTTTTCCAGCCTCACCCTCTGGAGTGCTGGGATTACAGGCTTCTACCACCACTATATCCAAAAAGCAAGAGCGTTTTTTGTTTGTTTGTTTTTATTTTTTTAATTTCTGAAGCACGACCAAAGGATGAGTGTGTGGTCTGGAGCAAATGACTCTACATCCTCGCAGAGATTGTAAGGCTGGCCTTGCTAGCTCATTTAAACAAGATGTCCCCCTTTCTCCACTGTGGGTCTTGTTGGTTGTTCTGTGTGTTTGTTTCTTGTTTGGTTATTTGTTCGAGACAGGATCTCTCTCACCATAGCACAAGCTGGATCCGCTTGCCTCAGCCCTCCTGTTTCTGCCAAGTGCTGGGATCACAAAGTGAACCACTCTATCCAGCTTCTCCAATGTTCTAAAAAATTTTGCAAATGAGGTCAAGTACTGTAGCCCATGCCCTTAATCCCAGTACTCCGAGGACAGAGGCAGGCAGATCTCTTGTGAGCTCAGGACCAGTCAGGCCTACAAAGTGTGTGTGTGTGTGGGGGGGGGTGTTTTTGTATTATAACAACATTCTAAAACATGGGAAATTATTTCTTTCCTCTTTCCTGAGCCCATACCTGTCTGTTCCAATTGTGATTCTAGTTACCATGTTTGGAAGGACAGAGAGACACAGCCCCAAGTAGCAGGCTCAGTCATGGGACAGTCTTTGCCTATCAGCATTGATTCCTGCTTGAAGCTAGTGTGACTTGAGGTTCAAGTCACCACATTGTCTGGAGGAGAGGGAGTAAAAAGGACATGGCTGGGAATACATGTGCCTAGCATGTGGTAGACCCCGGTCCAATCCTCAGCATCACAGGAAGGAAAAAAATTAGAGTGCTCAGAGTGGAGGAGGAAGGGGCACCTGGTGGGGAAGCTGGCTTAGCAGTAAGTAGGGCTCAATTTGGAGACATCTAACTCTGGCCATTGCCAGTGAGGGCAATTCTGATTTAAGCACAACAAAAGAATCATGTAACACCCTGGAGAGAGCAGGGCTTAGGAGTTCCCTGTCCCTTCCCCCATCCTTTGCCTAATGAAGGAGTCCCATGTGTTGGTTAAAAGGTGATTGTGTGCACATTCAGCACCACCCAGCCTGGCTGCACCTCACTTTGCTGTATATAGACTCGGAGAAACTACAGGGACTCCCCCTTTTGTCTGTCCACCTCCAACCCCCTGAAAAACTTTCAAGTTGACTTGATTTTTAAAATATTTCTAGAAGGATGCAGCCTGGACAGTGGAAGCTTTTTATCCCCAGAGACAGACATACGTAGGTTTTTTTTTTTAGAGCAGGCTGTGTGCTACGTCTGGTAAGGAATACAGAGAAAGAACGGTGTTAGTCCAGAATCTGGGCACGGACCCACCTTCTCATCTCCCTGTCACCGGCGGAGTTGCAAATACCATGATGGCTCAACGGTTTTAACATTTTGTGACCCTGACATGAAGGTGTTTTAAAGTCCAGATTGTTGGAAGAGGGTCTCTGTGTTGGTGTAAGTGAATCCTCACGTGCTCTGAATTTTATTCCTAGACAGCAAAGCATGCCTAAGGCTTTGCTGCTCCAGTGAGGAGTCTGTGTGTGTGTGTTTGTGTGTGTGTGCACACGCGTGTGTGTGTGTGTTTGTGTGTGTGCACACGCGTGCGTGTGTGTGTGTGTGTGTGTGTGTGTGTGTGTGATAAAAAGGTATATTTATACGCCATAAAATCCGCGACCAGCACTCTGGGTTTGTACTCTCTGTGGCTCAGCAGAGAGGATGCTGTGCCCTGCTGACAAGGACCATGTGTTGCTTTTCTGCCTGGCAATTATTCTCCGGGGTTCTTTGTGTTCTCCCCACCCCGCTGCCGAGACTATAATTAATATCACTAATGGTTTTCCTGCCCTGCAGAGTTTGCCCACTTGGGAGAATGAGAACAAGATTCACTGCACACAGACTCTTCTTGAGGGGGATGGCCCCAAGACCTACTGGACCCGAGAACTGGCCAATGATGAGCTGATCCTGGTAAGTGCCCTTTGAGTCTAAGACAACCCCAGGGCTTCTCAGGTGATCCTTATGCTCCCTTGTAGAGAAAGTTATTTGCCACAGGTTAAAATTTGAGCAGAAAGCTTGGGCTGACCGTTTAGAGCAAAGGAAATCACTGCTAAGTGGTTGCAGGGGAGAGGGGAGTGGCTGAGAGAGCAGGATCATATCAGACCGGCTGGAGGGCCAGACCTTTGTCCAAACCATTCTATGTGAACCCCAGTGGTGAGACCCTGTGTGATTCCTCAGCTTATACATAACGAGATCCCCACCTTCTCGTGACCCATTTTGCTAGTAGTGAAAAGTTTCCCTAGTTTTTTTGTTTGTTTGTTTATCACATCAGCATTCAGTGCCATAGAGAGTATTTTTACTCCTGACTTAAAAACTCCAGGGGCCCCCAGGAGCCAGGCAAGGAATGCTAATTTGGGAAATGTCTGCTGCATTGCTGTGGAAGGGTGGGCTCTCCAGGGTTAAAGAGGGGAGCACTGTCTGAAACTATGTAGATGGAAACCTTTTTGTTTGTTTTTAGTATTTTTTTTTTGTTTTGTGCTGTTATTTTTGAGACAGGGTTTCTCTGTGTAGCCTTGGGTGTCCTAGAACTCTCTCTGTAGACCAGGCTGGCCTCGAACTCAGAGATTCGCCTGCCTCCGCCTTCTGAGTGCTGGGATTAAAGGTGTACGCCACCATGCCTGGACTAGACTGAAACATTTTAAATATCCACAGCCAAGCACAACTTACCTAGTGAGGCCAAGTTTATATCTAACCCTCTCCTGTAATATAACATTCTGAAGGCTGAGGCAGGAGGATCATGAGTTCCAGGCCAGTGGGGACTATAGAGCAAGACCCTATCTCTAGAAGAAAAACAAATGGTTCAACTTATTCCCACCTTCGCAGTTTTATGCTGAGGAAACTGGGGAGGCTGAGAGGACAGACAATCCCCACTTACTTTCCTGCCCTCTGTGTTTCAGAACTGACTGCTACCTCCCACCCCAGGGCAGAAAGGAAGAGCCCTTGTGAGTGACCAGGACCTGTGTCTTTGTTCCCCATTAGGCAGTCGTTAGCATTACCACTGTTGACTTCCTGACCCATTGCCTAGACACTGAACTCTGAAGAGTTTGCTGGGGAGAGATGTCCCGTATGACTATGGCTTGGACCTTCTTTGTCCTTCCCAAGCCCCATCCTCCAGCTGTAAAATGAGATTGAGCTGCGGCCCCTGAGATTCCTTTCAGCCCTAAAATTACATGTTTAGCCTGCAAGAAGACCCTGAATTGAGCTGTTACTTTGAGACTGTTTGATCTCTCCCCCTTCCTCTCTTCTTGGCCCTTGCTAGGATGATTTAACTAGTTCTTCTCCTTCCTTGGACAAAGGGGGCAGGTTTAATTTGCAACCTGGCTAATGTTTTCCGCAGAGGGCCACTTCATGGACTCAGAGAGCAATCTGAGGCTGAGACTTGGAAATCTAGGGAGACGGACACATGTAGTTTATGGGGATCAGAGGCTACAAGGAGGGATGAGTTCTTGAACCTAGCTGAGGATTAAGGAGGATTGGTCAGTTTACGCCGAAAAAGTGGAGTTTTGGTAACCTATGTAATACTGAGCAGCCAGAGTCACAGAGTAAATATCAGTGAAGAATTCTGCCACATCTCGTCCCTTACTACCCCCACACTGCAGCCCCTCCTAGGCATCCTTCCCTGGCTCGGAAAACATATATACAAGCCTCAAAGGGAGCATTAATTCTTGGCATTTGGGATGTGAAATGTGGGCTTTTGTTTCAAGGGTTATTATCGTTAATAAATCTAAAACATTGGGAGATGTAATCTTCGTGTAAGGAGAGGTAAGTAACTTTAGTTGAGTTGAAATAAGTGTCCCTAGAGCCAACAGTAAATCGCCATGGGCTGTAAATTGTCGTCCTTTGAAAACTGAGTCTACTCCCCCACACTGCTCTGGAATACTCTGTAGAGTTTCTTTCTGGAACCTCTAAGCATAAATGTAAGCAATGGGCGGCTGGAAAGGGATTTTCAATTGGCGTTAGAAATGTGAGGATTTCTTCCCATGTCATGAAGCTATTTTTTTTTTTTTTCTTTTTTGACCTGGGTGAGCTCCAAAGGCCCATGTGGCTATGGAGCTCAAGGAATTCTGGGAAGTCAGCATAGTTCTTGGGATGCAGCATCGAAAAGCAGACTCACGATGGGAACTCTACCCCATCCCAACACATGCCCAGGACATAAAATCATCTGCATTCCTTACTAATGTGCAGACACAAAGCCCTTAAACTGCCCTTAATACTCACTATGTGCAAGAATCATTTCTTGGAAGCAGGTGATGCCTTAGCAAATATCCTAAGAGCATCTGGTCACTAAGGGCTCTAAGGGTCAGAATCTGAAACACATCCCATTCTTACATTGACTAAAATCAAACAATGGGACTGATAAGACACTTGTCTCATGTGCGTAAGACCCTGGGTTCTATCCCCAGCATGGAAAGAAAAATATATAGATTTTCAAAAAGACTCCGAAGACTTTAAGGTAATTAAACACTTAGCACAATAGTTTTAGCTTCTCTTGAATTGCCAGCATCTGGGGAATCTGGAAGGTAAGGGCCCTGCAACAAATTAACACACACTTAAGCCCTCATCAAGGCTGCCAACTGGGGAGGGTTTCTCTTTGGTTTTTTTTTTGTGTGTGTGTGTGTGTTTGTTTTAATTTTTATTTTATGTGCGTGGGTGTTTTGCCTTCATGTATTATATATTGACCCACATGTATGCTGGTGCCCCTGAAGGCCAAAAGAGGGTGTTGGATCCCCTGGAACTGGAGTTGCAGACTCTTGTGAGTCACCACATGGGTGCTGGGACTCAAACCCTGGTCTGCAAGAGCAGCCACTGCTCTTAACTACTGACCCATCTTTGCGACCCTTTTTGTTGTTGTGTTTTGCACACACTTTGCTTTCCCTGTTCTGACTGTGGGAATCCCAGGAGAGCAGGCCTGTGAGTAATTGGCAGTTTGTGGGGATTTGAGACAGCTTACTTATACAGATGCTAGCACTTCAGGAACCAGAAGAAAAATGTCCCTTCCTGTCTGTGGAAGGATTTATAGCCTCCCTCTCTAACCAACAAAGAGTCATAGAATCCTAGCTAGAAAGAACCTTCGGACCCATCTTGGTTAAAGTCACCCTGCCTCTCAACACACTCCTTGCCCGCCCTGAGCAGGCCAAGAGAGGGAGAGCCTGGCCCAGCTGTGGGTTGCAGAGTTAGATCAGAAGGCCAGTGCTATGTTCTTGTATCTGAGCCTGATGTTTTAGTTTGGAGGTGGTGTACTACAGCTATACCTCCACATCTATAAGGGATTTGTTACAGGACCCCTGCTGACACCAAGATTCAAGTTCCCTAATAAAAGGGTGTAGCCTTTGGCCTACATACAGCCTCCTGCATCATTCCTAGTTTACAACCATTCCATATTTATAATACCCGATACTATATGAATCCACGCAAATGTGTCATGCTGTATTGTCTAGGGAATAATAAATAGCATGTGAGAAAAAGCTGGCTACCTTTAGGATGTATGCAGATTTTAAGCGAATATTATTCATCTGTGCTTGGTTGACTGTGAGGGTGTAGAACCCATGTGTACAGAAGACAGCCTTACAGGCTGTCATTTCCCAGGCTCGATGGCTGCTTTCCAGAAGGCAGTTCCATCTTATCTCCAAACCACAGTTCCATCCGGCTCTAGCTGCTCAAGCCCCTCACTCTCTCGCAGTCACTTGAAGGGACACAGAAGCCTTTCAGAAATACCTGATATGACGTCCACCTCCTTCCAGTCCCATTTCTAAACTAGAGCCAGGAAATGTGCGTATCTTATGTCAGCGTCCGCAGGTGCTGGAAGCAAAGGAGAGCATAGTTCCGTGCCCTGCTCTCTGCCCCGAGCGTTCAGCTTGAGCACACAGCTCAGGAAGCTTGAAGGCTGATACGGAGAGTTGTAAATGGGGCGGTCTGTCGTCTCGGGGATGTGTTTTAAACATTTTCACACAGGCATCTGTGCTGATCGGTTTTCCTTTTCTTCTCCGGGCAGACATTTGGCGCCGATGATGTGGTGTGCACAAGAATTTATGTCCGGGAGTAAAGGTGGCTGGCTTGTTCCTGCTTTCACGACAGGATGCGAGTTCCCCTGAGGACTGTGTCATCGGCCTGCACAGCCAGTGGGTCTTTCCTCCTACACACCCCTCCCCGTAAACATTAGGCAACCCCGTTTTCCCTGTGACACTGCTGTAGTGCCCTGCCCTCAGCCCCCAGTTGCCTGTGCATCCCTGGTTTGGTATTTGCATGGTTGTACCAGTTATTAAACGTGTTGGACGCATCTCAAGGCTCTTTTTTTCTTTTGAGGGGGCGCTGCTTCTGTTGCAGCATGGGGGTTAAAGCAGCGCCGTGTGGGCCTGTGTCGTGTTTCCGGCTATCGTGCACTGAGCATCCATCAGCAGGCACAAGCTAAACTGGTCATGAATGGTAGCTCCTAGTAGGAAAATAGACCCAATCCAAGGGCTTTCTTAGGCAAGCATGTAAGGAAGGGACGGCTTACATGGGCATCTATAGAGCCAGGATGAGGAGAACGAGCAAAGGAAGACAAGACCCTCAGAGACTAACACTATAGAGACTAACTCACTATTCCTAAACCTGGAGTCAGAGGGAAGAGAGGCTAACACACCTCAGAGAGTTGCAGCCTGGGGGAGGGGTTCTGCAGGAGCGGTGGGACTACAGAGAACACAGCTACTATCAAAAAAGCACGAACAAAAGTCAGGTGTGGTGGGGGCATCTGTCTATCATTTCAGCACTCTGAGGGCTGATGCAGGAGGATCCCTGTGAGTTCTGAGGACAGTTTGATCTCCAGAGTGGTTACAGGACAGTCAGGATGACATAGACAGACCCTGGGGCAGTAGAAGACCTGACTTTGAACGTGGAGTAAGAATCCTGACCTCTCTGCCCGATCCTATTCATTTTGTCCATTGTCCAATGCAACTGGATGAGTGATCAGGCCCAGGGAGAGGATCCTATTTAGAGATACTCCTTCCCAGGCCACAGTCAAGCAGACAGTGGAGCTCAACAGGCAAATACAGACAATAACTTCACACTTGCCAACGTTTACATTTGAAAATAAGTACATTTCATCTTAAAAACCTGGGCTTGGGGACTGGGCAAGTAGCTCAGTTGGTAGAATGCTTGTCAAGCATGTGTGAAGCCCTGGGTTTGATACCCAGTGCAGTATAAACTGGGCCTGTGATGACGGTACTGAGAAGGTGGGACAAGAAGGTCAGAAGCTGAAGGTCATCCTCAGCAACACAGCAAATTTGGAGGCCAGCCTGGGCCCACATCCCAGCAGGACAGTGGTTGGCTTGGTAGCTGGCATCCCTGGTCCTACATCTCTGCAGGGCAGTGGCTGCCTCAGAGGCTTCCTTGCCTGTGCCCTGTGCCTTCCCCAGACCCCATTCTTGCCCCTATGCACATTTGCCTGGCATGCTTCTCTTCCCATCCAAAGCCCATGGGCTCTCAGCAAGGCTGAGCCAGAATGGTGAGGCCCGGAAAAGGCCAGAAGATCCTCAGGAGTTCACACTGTGCTGGGGCAGATGCCTCAGGCTCAGGGGGACCATGCGTGTGAATGGGAACACATTTACAGGAACCCTCATACCTCCCCAGCCCAGAGCCCTAGTTTGTTCCTGTAAGACTATGCTCCAAAAGCCATGACACCTACACGTGTGCCCATCCTGAGCCCGCTCGGGTCTCTTCAGTGATGCCTTTCGTGGCTTTCCCTAAAACATCTTTCCATATGACCCTGATGCCATCAGGTGCTGTGTCAAGTGAGGCTGGGTGCTGGCCAGGTCAGAGCCCTGACACTGGGCTACACTCTGTCCCTGGGGCCCTGAAGTGCCTATGCTTGTGTCCAGAGCCTCCTAAAGTCCCTAATACAAACGACTTCCCTTCCTGCTTGCCGCACACCGCGCCCCCGTGTCTACTTTCAGTGCGCTGGCACCCAGTCCGTGAGATTCAGGCAAGGGACAGGAGGTTAAAATACACAAACACAGACAGAGAGACAGCGACATGGGTCATCCTTGAGTTCCCCAAGAATGCCCCCTTTATTGTGTTCAGGGGCAGATTATATAGAGATAGCCACGCCCCAACCAAACCCACCAGAAACCACTCTCCTGCCATCAGGAACTCCTGAAGGTCTCGTGCTCAGAGCAGCTGTAGGCACTCAGATCAGGGGATTACAAGAAATTCAGGATCTGGGGTCTCACTGCTCCCAACACTGCTCTACTCCAGTGCACCAGGACCAGAGAGTACAGGCAGCGCTCCATCACCTCCGCTCTGCTAACCTGTCTTCTCTGACCCTGGCTAAGTCCACACTCAGTGCCCTAAAGCATGGAGTAGAATCAGGCTTTTTAGGGGAGAACTAGGGAGATCCTTGAAGATGGAGAGGTCCTGGATTGACTTGCAATGGATAGAAAGCACACTTTCCCTAGCGGGGATGAGCTGGCCACACAAGAGACAACAAGGCTTGTGTGCTTGACTGCTTTGAGGATTCTTCCCACTGGGTACTAGCTGCTCATGGCCAACATGGAGGGGCAGAGTAAGGTCCCAGACGCTGACCTCTTCCTCTTCCTGGTTCCTGCTTCTGCATTGTCTCCTACATCTGGATTTGCTCTGTAAGGGCTGGACTGGCTGCAGAAAGGTCGGAAAGGCCCACCTATTCCTCACTCTGGGAGTCAAGCTGTTTGCATCGTGGTCTTTTACAAATGTCACGTGGAGCACATGCTTCCTTCAGATTAACCTCCACTGGGGATGAAGAAAGAATCAGAGTGAAGGAGGTCATAGCCCTCACTGGCTTGACAGCCAGCAGGCATGGGTAGGGACATTTGAATGACAAGATGAGGTAACAGCATCAGAGATCACACAGAGCACCCGCTGTAGGCTGTGTCTCTTGAATAGTATTGGTTTTACAACATAATTGGTTTTACACTTTCCAGTCAAAGGTACAATGTTTCTTTTACCTTATGGAACATCTCTTATTAGGTATGTCCTATAGGGATGTACACCCAGGGATGTCATATTTCCCCAGTCTCCTCTCTTATAAAAACAGGAACTGAGATTTCTATTTTTTCTTTTTTGAGATTGTCACAGACGGTGTAAATGAACTGCTTATGATATATAATATTTATGCGTATTTTCTATTGCTATGATAAAACACCATGACCAACGCAACTTATAAAATAAAGCGTTTAATTGGGCTTATGTTTTCAGGGGTTAGAGTCCATGATGCTAGAGCAAAGACAGGAACAGCTGAACGTTCACATCTCAAATGGCAAACAGGAAGCAGAGAGGCAGACAGGAACAGCACCAGTTTTGACATTTCAAAACCCATCCCCAGTGACATACCTCTGTTTCAGGATATTTGATATTTGATGGCACTGTGAAACCCCGAGACTATGCTAATAAAATTAACTTTGGATCAGGGGGCAGAGCCAGCGACTAGTTGACAGGAATTAGCCATAGAGAATATGGAGGATCCACGAATATGGATAGAGAGATGCACAGGAAGAAGTAGGGAGGGACTTAGAGATTCGCCTTCTTGTTGGTTTGAAAGGTTGAGCAACGTTTCTCTTGCTGGGTCTCCAGCCAAAAAGGAAGATCACCTGGTCACTTCTCAGCATCTCCGATCTAGCAAGTTTTCACTTTAACATCTGATTCCTGAGTCTTTATTGGTAAATAGAACAATGGAAACTAAATTAAAACCTACACTTGGAGGCGGCAGCCAAGCTGGTGCCTGCATGACTGGAAATCCCGCTAGGTCATGGTCTGAGAGGCAGGGTGCTGACTGCAAGGCAAAGGGCACAGAGGGTAGTTAAAATATCAGCAGATCAGTAGGTGCAGCCAATAAGCTGACAGAAAATATATACCTCCTAATCCTTCTAAATAGTTCCACCAACTAAAGCCCAAATATTCAAACATGCAAGCCTATGACAGCCATTCTCATCCAAACCACCACAAGACACAAGATTAAGTCTTGTTGGGGGAGCATGAATGCCATGTGGAGGTCTGAGGACAGCTTTCAGGGGTCGGTTCTCTCCTCCCATCCTTTCCTGGGTTCCATAGATCGAACACAGGTCGCCAGGCTTGCCCAGCAAGCACCATCACGCATTGAGCCCACCCACAAGATGTTTTAATCTAAACAAAAAATATTGTGGTGAGAATAATCTCGCTAAACTTGTCTTTCTAAATTCACCCCAAACTTGCCTCTCTCTTGCTCAGCAGTCTCCAGAGTCTATAGCAGGAAGGTCAGACTCTTTGGTGTGGCATCCAAAATCCTCCGTGATTTGGCTTCACCAGATAAAATAGAGAAACAGGTTTGTAAGATTTGACTTCAACTTCTGGGCACACTTTCAATTGACAAGTGCTAGAAACCCAACCACAGCCAAGCCCAGCAAAAGGAAACTCCTCTGCCACGGCATGGCTGAGCAAAGAATGTGGTGAAAGGAGCAGCTTGCCAAGGGCCAGTACTATAGGATTCCAGTTAAACTGAAATGTCTAAATTAGGCAAATCCACGGAGGTGTAAAGAACAAGGTGGTTGACTAAGACTGGAGCTGCTTGGGTCTAGCTTCTTCCTGGGATGATAAACCTGTTTAAAAACCAATGTGGTAACAGTTGCATAATTCTATGCATGAAAAACCACTGAGTTGAACACTTTAAATGAGTGATTGGTCTATGGCCATACCACCCTGAACATGCCTGACCTGAATGAGAGATTGCACACTACGTGAATTATAGTCCACAAAACCGTTGAGTGCTTCTAAAGGAAAAATTTCTCGGTGCAGAAGTCATGCACCGACTTCTCGGCTCGTGAACAATACAGGAGTTCTCAGCAAAGCAGGAAGACCCACAAGAATGGGGTTTTTAAGAAGCCAAACTCACAGTCCCCTGACACTCCTCTTGTCAATCTGCATCACCCACCGGCTTGATTTCCTTATGCCGCTGGCTTAGGTCATGTGACCACCCTCGTGCCAATCTAAGCTAATGAATAAACAGGGAACAGCAGTTGGCCAGGTATTAGTCACCTGACTGTATCTCCAACAGGAGTAGTGTCTGTTAAACAGGCAAGGGGTGGAAGTGGGCTGGGAAATGAGTATGCATGAACTGTGGCTGGCACCGCTGGGTCAGCTAAAAATCCCTGCGTAAATTACTTACCTACTTGGAGTCCTGACTTCTTGGTCTATGTTAAAGAACAATGATAGGGCTGGAGTTCAGAGCACTGGCTGCTCTGTAGAGGATCCAAGTTCAGTTCCAAGCACCCACGTGGCAGCTCAAATGCTGTGTTAACTCCATTTCCAGGGGATCCAAGGCCCTTTTCTGGCTTCTGTGGGCAGGGAAATATGCTTGTCATACATATGCATACACACAAGCAAACACTCATACACATAAAATAAAAATAAATCTTTAGATGGGCAGTGGTGGTGAATGTCTTTAATCCCACCACTCGGGAGGCAGAGGCAGGCGGATCTCTGTGAGTTCGAGGCCAGCCTGGTCTACAGAGCTAGTTCCAGGAAAGGCTCCAAAGCAACAGAGAAACCCTGTCTTGAAAAACCAAAAACCAAACCAAAACAAAAATAAATCTTTAAAAAAGAACATTGGTTGGGTGGTGGTGGTGCACACCTTTAATTCCAACACATGGGAGGCAGAGGCAGGCAGGATCTCTGAGTTCAAGGCCAGTATGGGCTACAGAATGAGCACCAGGGCAGCCAGGATTACAAGAGAAACCGTATCTCAACAACAACAAAATAATAATAATAAGTAAGAACACTTGTAGCTGACATGGTTGGCAGGTAAATATGGGCCTTAAATTAAGTTCAGGGTTTAGACCCGTTTGGCTTTATGTACAAATCTCTAAAGCTCCCCAGGACTTCACATGCCTAGGGCATTGTGTCTGTCTGTCCATCCTCCTACCCTGGAAGTGGAAGTTTTTGTTGTTAGCCTCCACACTGGACTCATGATCATAGCCTGTCTTATGCTTGTGATTTCTGGTGTGGTCCTATGGCATTTTCCACATTCCCTGGGGGTCAGCAACAGACTGCAACCCCTGCATCTAGAAATGACAGCTTATACATCCCTGTACCCTGTAGGGCTGGGAAAAGGGGCTACCTGGTTACCTGACATCAGATGGCACCCACTAGGTTGACTAAAAATTCCTGGGTCATTGACATTTTCTGAGATTCAAACTTTTGTGACCGGATGTCCACAAGGGAACCGAGCCTGGGAAGCAAACAGCAACACCAGATTCAGGAGCCATGCCCCACGTAGACACAGCATCAAACTGAGTCACAAGCTATCAGGCAGCATCCCAGCCCCACCGGGAAGTGTGGGCTGTACAGGAAACTCTGCTCAGGAGTGACACGACTTGGAGATGCCAAGCTGATGGACTGCTTGGCCCAATGTCTTTCTCAATCCCCGTGTCTTGTTCCCAAATACCTCAGCAGAGACGTGCAAATATGGCTTATTTTCCCAGCCTGAACTGTGACTCTATTGGCCCTGTGACCCAGTTCTGCCCACTGAGAACCAGGAGAAGTCTGTTGTGCAGCTTCGGGGAAAGACTTTCCTTGCTGAGAGAGGAAAAGCCTGAGAAGCTACATTGTTTATTGTCCCTGAAGTTATTTGCTTCCATAAGGTTGTGATGCCGAGAGCTGGTGCAGCCATCTTAGGACCATGAAGAGATGGCCATAAGACCCCCAGAGGTGCCAGACAAGAAGCACGGACGCCACAGCCCCTGCTTCTCTTTAAATGTATAACCATGTAACTTAAAAAGAAGATGATGGCTCTGGTCATTTAAACCAGTTATTCAGATATTTCAACTTCCGTAGTTCCAGCTAAAGACATTCATGACTGACTGACATACCTTGTATCATAGAGAACATTGGTGGGCATATCACACTCTCATAAGCTCAGCACTACTGAGGGTCATAAATTCAGGCCAGTCTGGTCTACATGGCCAGACTAAGTCTCAAAAATATCCAAGAATCTTTTCTTCATGGTGATTACTGGCACCATGCAATTAGACAATCACTATAATAAAACACTGGCCAAAAGTAACCTGGGGAGGAAAGGGTTTGTTTTGGCTTCCACTTCCAGGTCATATTCCATCACTGAGGGAAGTCAGGGCAGAAACCATGGAGGAGGATGCTTGCTGGTTCAGCAGGCTTTTTTTAATGCAACCTTGGCCCATTTATCCAGGCATGGCATTGCCCACGGTGCACTGGACCCTCCCACATCAATCAACGATCAGGACAATTCCTACAGCCACAGGTCTGGGCAATCTCCCAGATGAGACTCCCTCGGGTAACTGGGCTGTGTCAAGCTGTCAGTTGAAGCTAACTAGGACAGACATCCTAGACAGAGGGAAAAGTGATGTTAAGATATTTTATAGATGTTACATCCCTATTCATATGCATCCTAGCATTCTTCAAAAGCTCCTCCTCTTCAGTTCCTTTTTATCACCATGGTAGCCAATATTTCATAGCAGATAGTCAGGATGCTACCAGAGAAAAGGTGGAGTAGCAAGTCTACAGATGCAGCCTTCATTCCCCCACGCTGGTCCCCACCCACTCCTTTCAGACGCACCTGTCCTCTGGAAGTACCCCCAGGGATTTTTCCCTTCCTTCTCCACACTTAACAGTAACTACCCATTAGTGTCAGGGAAGTTCTCAGATCTTGTCAAAAAAACATCGCTTGCATCTGTGCAATGTCTAGAAAATTGCACTCTAAGATAAAAGAAATGCAGGATGTCGGTGGGTGAAAATTAATATTCATAAAGTTCCCAAAGGGCTAGATAAAATAAAAATCAAAATGGATCTGAAATCACCTGTGACTACAAAGATTTCAAGTGCATGGGCAGCCATGTTTGTCTCGAACCATCAGACCCTCTTCTCTTTGAAGCCTCTCAAACTGTGAGCAGATGGGACCCAGGAGAAGTAAGTGGCCCTTGGTCCTCACTTAAGGTGCTTCTTAAGGCCAAGGGAATTTCTTCTGACTCTGTACTGAAAACTTGAAGCACGCACAAGGGATCAGTCATCTAAATCCCCATGTGCCCACACCCAGCTCCTGCATCATTATGGCCAATCTTGCTTTATCTGCTCCCTCCTTTTCCAGGATATTTTTAAGCAAATTGTAGACATTTTAAGATTTCACTTATAATTTTCTAGTAACTATCTCTAAAAGTTACCAGTTCCCTTGACAATAGATAGCTACATTACCATGGCACCTTAAAAGTTACTAATATTAGCAAGTCCTACTATCTTCAACTATCTTCGCAATATTTACATTTTCTTGATTATCTCAAGACTTATTTTTCCTGCTTGTTCAATCTGAGATAGAAATAACCACATCCCGCAATCTGCTATGTCCCATTGGTCTCTTAATCTCCCCCTACCTCTGTTTCATCTTGTTCTGTTCTTTAGAGACACTGGTTGGTTGTGCGTAGAGTTTTCACAGTCTGGATTTGATGTTTAAATAATACTCCCGTTTAAATAATACCTTTAAATAAGTTTAAATAATACTTAAGTATTATTTAAAATAATTGGTACGCTGTGGACTAGAAACGCTCAGGGGCAGAGTGTTTACCTGTCGTGTACAAGGTACCAGCTTCAATCCCTAACACTACACACACACACACACACACACACACACACACACACACACACAAATTGTAAATTGGTATTTATATCTAGAAGCCCAGCCAAGTTCTGGGTTAATTTTTTTTGGCAAGAAGTACCACAAACAAAAATCCAAAGAGACAGTGGTATTTAGAAACCACAATAAAAGCTTAACATGGTGGCCACACCTGTTATCCTAGCTCTCAGGAGGCTAAGACAGGATTGCTGACTTTGAGGTCAGCCTGGGCTATAAGGTAAGACCTTGTCTCAGAAATACATACATACATACATACATACATACATACATACATACATAATACCTCCAGGGTGGTGGTACATGCCTTAGTCCCAGCACTCAGAAGGCAGAGGCAGGTGGATCTCTGAGTATGAGGCCAACCTGGTCTACAGAGTGAGTTCCAGGACAACCAGGGCTACACAGAAAGACTGTCTTGAAAAAATTTTTTTAAGTAAATAGAAAAGGAGCCACAATCTAGGAACTAGAAGAAGAGTTTCAGGTTGGATGGGGTAGGGGTGGGGGTTAGGGGATGGTGGAGGGTGGTGGTGGTGGAGGGGAGCTTATCTTCATTCTTTCTTTTTTGGTAAAAATAATAATAATAAGTGATCCAAGTGACCCTGCTGCGTTGCCCAGACTAGCCGTGAACTCCTGGGTTACCTCAGCTCAGCTTCCCAAGTGACTGGGACAGCCAGCACTGTAGGCGTCTAGCCTTTTTATTTGCTATTTGAGACAGAGTCTTCTGTATCCCAGACTATCACTGTATAGCCAAAGATGACCTTAAACTTCTGATCTCCCTGCGTTTGCTTCACCAGTGCTGGGATTATAGGTACGCGGTAAAATAACAACAACAATAATAGTAATATGCTGGGGTTCTAGACACATGGTTAAAATACTACTACTAACAATAATAATTTTTAAAAAGCTTCATAAATTCTATGTATGTATTCTGCCAACTGAGTGACGTCCCCAGCCCCTGAAAGGTACCTACTTTTGTTTGATTGGTTGGTTTTGGTTTTCGATACAGGGTTTCTCTTTGTGTAGCCCTGGCTGTCCTAGAACTCGATCCTGTAGACCAGGCTGTCCTTGATCTCACAGAGATCCTCCTGCCTCTGCATCCTGAGTGCTGGTATTAAAGGCATGCACTGCCACTGTGCCCAGGTACCTGCTTTTGAGTTTAAGATAGAAGTCAAAGTATTCGGACCCAAGAAGCAGTTTGCGGAGTACAGAGTGGCTCTGTACTTCCATTTTCCTGTTCTCTTCTGCCCATGATGAAAGTAAGCAGCATTCCATTGATGCCAACACCGTATTCAGCTGTCCTCCACTAAGGTCTCGTCCAAAAAAACGTGGGCAGTTTTTGGCTAGTCTCTTTGCGGCAGGGGATGGAGTGTGGGAAGGCAGGGCAGGTAGAAGACACGGAAACATGGTTTGCAACTTAACACTGACCTCTGAGGACAACTGCCTCAAAGAAAGATGTGACTTGATGGGCAGTGGTCACCTCCAATCAAACCTCTGGTACCACATGGGTAGTGGGACCAAGGCTCTCATCTTTGGCAGGAAAATAAAGTATGAATTCGGACAAAATTTTCCCATCCGAGACCTAACCAGGTCAGCTCCTGAGATAAGAGGAGAGGTGGGTGTGAACGCAATTGGATCTCTGTAGATGAAGAACAAATCCTAAGGAAGATTCTGGAAATACCATATGCTGTGTTTGTGATGGTGAGGCAGTTTATCTATCTGGGAAAGCCACCTACCAGCCTTGAAAGAATTTACTTAATCAAAAGTAGGCGACAGTTACAATTTTACATTACCATGTGTGTCTGTAAAGGAGGAAAACTCATCGGTTAGGCTGAGTGAGGGGAGGCAGGGCTTGTAAAATGGAATTTGACCAAGGTTCCAGAACAGCCACGTTTGAGGGAAGTGGAGTTGGAGATTCTAGCCTTTAAAAAAAAAGTGGTTACAGAAAAACCAGACAGAAAAACCCATTGAGTCATGAACTCCTAAACAAAACCATCATGACAAGTGGAAACCCTTGGGACCGTGGGGGACAGGATGTAAATTTCAGAGTTTGCGAGATGAGATTGAGGGCAGGAACAGGCTCAGAAACTGTGATTAGGCCCCACTTGTTTGTTTGTTTATTTCTTTAATGGATGCGGTGGTGTGGGTCGGTTCTGAGAGCACTGGCTGCCCCAGTCCTCCCAGAGCCTCCGGTTTTACATCTGTGCCTGAGGAAGCTTGCCAAGCTGTGCCGGCTGCATGGGAGGCACCAGGACCACCAGGTCCACTGCCAGGAAAAGGGCTCAGTCTCCACCACAAGCTACACTCTGGAGTTTCTGCAGACGGGGGAAGGTAGGCACACTTAGCTCGGTATGGGAAGATGTCCAAGCCTTATGAAGTTTTTTTAAATAGAGCGATGATCAAGTTTAGTGTAAAAAATAAAAAAGATCTGCTCAGCCCCTCCCAGAGCCATGAAACCCCGAAGCCCTAGAAACCACAGGCAAAACCATTCATAGCGCTTACCTCTGAGGAGAGCTCATTTTACTCTATTTTACATTGTGGGATTCATTCGTTGCCAGCATATGTCGCTTTCACAATTTAAAAAAAAAATTTAATTTAAAAAGCAAGAGATTCTGGGACGGAGTGTGACCCAGTAAGAGAACATTTGCTTAAGCATGTTTGAGATTCTGAGTTCAATTCCAGTACCAATAAGTAAATAAAGTAAGTACTGGAAGATCCTAGCTAGATGTGGTAGCACATACCTGTCATCCCAGGACTCGTGAGGCAGAGGTAGGGCATTGATGTGTGTTTGAGACCAGTGTGGGCTACATAATAAGATCCTGTCTTTAAAGCAAAACCAGGGACAGCAAGACAGCTAAGTGGGTAAGAGTACTCCTTATACAAGCCTGACAACCTAGTTTGATCCCCAGAACCCACAGTGGAAGTAGAAAATCAACTCCCGAAAGCTGTCCTCTGATCTCCACGTGTGCACCGTAGCATGTGCACCCTCCCCAACACACACACATCATTCACATACACATAACACATAATAATAATAATAAATAAAAGCTGAGAAATAAACTTAAAACCAAAGAAATGAACAAAAAGTACAAGATTCTGATTGTCTGAGTTTGGGATGGCCTGGGACCTGAATCTGCACCCACTCCCAAGGAACAACTGCACCAGAGAACACAAAGGTTCTAGCTCTGCATGAACCCATGGGTGTGTTAGACTCATAGCTCCGGAAAAAGAAAGAGAAGGTGCAGACAGGAGAAAGAGAGAACAACAGGGAAGCACGGAGAATGATCACCTAGGCTCTCTACAGGCAACGTGCCTGGTCACGTGACCCATGTGAGCAGCACAGACCAAGTTCACTACAGTTGCCTGTGTCTGGTCACGTGATCCATGTCAGCTGCACAGACCCAGATTCTCTACAGTCTTCGTGCCAGGTCACGTGGCCCACGTGAGCCACACAGCAATCCTGACATTGCCAACATTATCAGTATTCCCACTGTGCAGAGGAGACATTGGGGCTCCCAGAGGAAATCTCTCAGTTTACGAACAGCAGTTGGTATTCACCCCTACTGAATAAAAGACACAGTGGTCCAGACCTCCTCAGCTATACAGGTCCTGAAATAGTTTCCTCACTGTGACTGTCAAGGACCATATTGATGGTTTAGTGATATCAAATAACATACCAATAAGCAACTTTACTTGAATAACAGAAGTAGGCAGATCTCTGTAAGTTCAAGGCCAGCCTGGCCCAATTGAGTAGGTTCTATTTGCAGGCCCACTTTACAGATGACAAAACTGAGGGTCAAAAAAGATTAAATAATTTATGACATGTGAATAAAAGCTGCGATGGGGTTGAATTCAGGCCTTATTTCTACAGAAAAGAAGCAGAGAAAAGAAGGAAATGGTAGAGGGGTAGATGAGCCCCACTGGTCACCTCAGGGCTGCTGACCCTTAGAGCTGTCGTCACCAGCATGGCAGCGCTCCCAGGGGCCCTTAGAAGGAAAAGTCGGTCATACAGCTCAGCCCAGCGCTACTGCGCTCTCTCCCGCCTCCCTTCCAAAATACATTTCTTTTGCTGATGTTGACAGGTATCCAGTTTCACCAGAGCCTTCAGCTCTGGGGTCTGGTTTGCATCAGGGACTTTTACTGAGCCCTCAAGCAGCTGCCTGGCAGCCTCCGGGAGGCCTAAGTGGAGCCTGGCATCTTATTATGCCCAGGTTTCCTGGAGAAGGCTCCTGATCTCCAAAGCCAGCCTTGAGTGGTAGCACTAAGGGTGTTCCATTTAAGGTCTCTTCCTTGGAGATGTCTCCAGAACTGAATGAGGCAAGGTGAGGCAGGCCGGAGATGAATGGACCAGACCAGCTCATTGCAGATGTCAGAGCTCCCCCTCCCCACGCCGGGATCACTTCGGGACCCTTACAGGGAGTGACACTGAGTCAGCCAGAATGGAAAGATTCGCTTCCCACATGTAGAGTCCATCCAACCTACATGTCTCCTCGGCCTGGTCTCTGGGGGCAGTTTGAGACACGCCCCAGACTCATGAAAGGGTCCAAAGCCAGACGAGGGGACAGATAAAGAATCACAATGAGCCGGGCGGTGGTGGCGCACGCCTTTAATCCCAGCACTTGGGAGGCAGAGGCAGGCGGATCTCTGTGAGTTCGAGGCCAGCCTGGTCTACAAGAGCTAGTTCCAGGGCAGGCACCAAAGCCACAGAGAAACCCTGTCTTGAAAAACCAAAAAAAAAAAAAAAAAAAAAAAAGAATCACAATGGACAGGGCAGAGGAAGGAGCCGTGGTTCTGTGGGTGCATGGCAAACTCACAATTCACTCTAGTCATTTCATGGAGCAGCAGTTACCTGAAGTAGGACACACACACACACACACACACACACACACACAGAGAGAGAGAGAGAGAGAGAGAGAGAGAGAGAGAGAGAGAGAGAGAGAGACTTCAGACACTTCTGACATGCTAGAGGAAGGAAAGTGGCCCATTTTGCAGGGCTTGACATTGGCCCATATATTTGGTCCATATAGCTGCTGCGGGGGAAAGGCACCCTACCTTCCTTTTGTGCAGTGCGCAAACTGCAGCTGATGCTAGCAGTCCTGGGCTCTGGCAGCCAGATTTGTCTGATTTGTCACTTTCTTTCCCCTCTTGATATGGAACTCTTGCAGTAGACAGTAACAGTTGATATAATCATAGCTTAGCAGCGTACTTAGCCCCATGTTCAGGGTAATGGTTCTAGAAAGGGTTTCGGTGCCTGCTTTGGCTGGTGCACTCTGCTCTGGTTATTAGGATAGGGCCAGAGCTCTGCCTGAAATGAAGCCAACACAGAACAACTGACAAACAAAAAACAAAAATGGAGACAAAGAGAATTAATCCTGCTTAGACCCTAGGACTTACTCCTGGAACAACCCAGTTACAAGAACCCGTAATTTCCCCTGCTTTGTTTAACCTACTCTGAATTTTTATGTCTATAATCAAAAGAAACTAGCCGTTATGGAAAACATGGCTGGGATACAAGCCAACTGACAGGGAGATCTTCGTGTTTTGAGAAACCAAACCAGGACTTTGAGCACATTCTGGGGGTTCTAAATCCAGAGCTGGAGAGAAAATGGGACTGTACTCTGTTCAATCCAGCTCACCTCTCTCTCAATGCCCCCAGAGTGCTGGAAGTCAGGTCGGGCCAGCCAGGGCCACTGGTGTGTAAACCTGCCGCTCAGCCCCTAGCCAGACTGTGTTCTGTGGAGGAATGACCACCAATGCCAAAGTCATAACAAGACCTCGACACTCTGGAGAGAGGCCTGGCCAGAATGGAAGGCCCGTGAGGGGGCAGCAAGGAGGCCCCTGCTGAACTCCTGGGAAGCCTAGTGTGCTGATTTATGCGATGCAGTTCACTCTTCCTTCCCGATCCCCTGCCCTCAGCCAATCCTCCATTCTACTGTCTTCAAAATTCCACTAAAGGTAAGCGCTCCTGGGTGCCCTCCCACAGCAGCTGAAAGACATGGCTGCAAAGCCCTGCTGTTTGTTCATTGTGCTTCATCTCCCAACGAGAAATAAAATCATAAGGCCTGGTTTGCCTTGTGAGTGATGGGGCATGTTGGAGGTGATGCCTGTGTGTCCTCTGAAGTGAAGTCATACAAGGATATGTGACTTCTGCCTCATTCACTGTGGACAGAACTCTTGGGCCAATCCTGCTCCCCAAGGCATCTTGTAAAAAGCTCAGCTACGCCGGGCGGTGGTGGCGCACACCTTTAATCCCAGCACTCGGGAGGCAGAGGTGGGCGGATCTCTGTGAGTTTGAGGCCAGCCTGGTCCACAAGAGCTAGTTCCAGGACAGGCTCCAAAGCTACAAAGAAACCCTGTCTTGAAAAAACAAAACAAAAAAAGAAAGAAAGAAAGGAAGGAAGGAAGGAAGGAAGGAAGGAAAGAAAGAAAGAAAGAAAGAAAGAAAGAAAGAAAGAAAGAAAGAAAGGGAAAGAAAAGAGAGAAAAAGCTCATCTCTGTCGAATCTACCAGGACAGGATGACGGCCGCAGGCATGTGCTTCGGTGATAGTCTGAGCTGAGCCTATTCTCCAGCCAACCCAACCCAGACACCCAACCCTTCAAGTCACTGCCAGCCATTGAGGTCACTCAGCTGAGACCCCAGGTGTCAGAGAGAAGGAAAGACATTCTCCAGTGCCCTGACCAAATTGCTTAGGCATAGACTTTCCAAAAGCACATGGCTGTTTTATGTCACCAAACCTTGGAGCAACGAGTAACTGAAACATACTTGAGCACCTCACGTCCTGTGCTGTGCTGTGAGTTGAGATCCTGGAGAGATGAGGGGCCAAGAGTTCTGTGCCTTTATCTGTTTATTTCCAACAGGGAGCTGGCATATAGCAGAATCAGCAGATGAGGAGGTGAGTCTTGGGGAAGCCTTTGCCCAGCCCCCCATAACAAGAAATCAGTCAACCATGGGACCTTGCCTGAATCTGCACAAATCAGAGGGGATTATGCTACACTAGAGGTCACAAGGAGTCCCATAGCAAAAATGATCCAAAATTAAGCCACTAAGGTCAATGAGAACTTCAGTACCAACCATGGGTGGCATCATGTAACCAAAAAGGGGTCACATAGCCTTCGCTCTTCAGAGAAGAGGTCTCCAAGGACAGGGCCAGACCTGGGACACTTGCCCGGGAGATTAATCTTGGAAACAAAGCAACAGGCAGACTCTGAGGGCAGTGGGGCTGCTTCTTCTGGAGAGTTCCACACTGGGGACACAGGTGTCGGGGCGGAGCAGAGCCCCAGATGTGCAAGCCGAGGTTCACCTGCCAGAGGAACAGGAGACTCTCTCTGAGGAGCAAGTGGCTTCCCAGGAGGGCGTTTCATCTCTTTGCTTAGGAAAATTGTTCAGCACTTGGAAATCGCTGGAAAAGCATTCATGGAAACATTAATAGCAGGGACCAGTGAGCCAGCTTGAGTCAGAGGACATGAATGGATGCAGGGATGTCAGGCCAGAAGGAGCCCTGGAACCAGAGCCTAGCTTCCGGGCATGCATGCCGGGCGTCTGTACAGCCTCAGGTGACTCTTTGAGTATCCAGGACAGAGGTGATTCCAGAGAACAAGAAATGAGAGTCACGTATTGTGCCATGTGCTTTACTGTCACCTAAGAACCTTTAAGATAGTGAAGTCCTACCTCACAGCCAAGAAAGCAGAGCCTCCAGCAGCCTGACTGGGGGGCAAGATGAAAGGCAGAACCCTCATGGGCTGCTGTGTGGGAGAGCCTCCATGATGCAGTGTTAGGGTGGAACTCAGGATCTTACCCTGGGTGGAGTCCCACCTGTTACTAGCAGTGTGGCTTGGGGAAAATTGGTTAGACACCCCACACTCCCCCTTTTGTTTCCTAGAACCAGTCAAGGTAGGTCTGCAGTGTGGATAGTTAGCCCTCAACTTCTACTGCCTGCCCTCTTTGTGGACTTAGAGAACTTGTGGAGGCTGACAGAGCCAAGAGACCTAAAACTTCCTTCCTTGGATACCTCTGGGGCTGTGGCCATTGGCAGCCAGTGCATAAACTGTTTCCTGAGGACCAGAAAGCTGGGCAGCTCACGGTGCAGCCGCAGCTCCATCAGGGAGGCGGCAAGCTGGTGCCCTGGCAAGCAGCCGAGACTTGGGACGGCAAGCTGAGGCCTTCCGGCCCACAGTCTCTAAGTGGCTGCAGATGTGGCATGAGATGATCCAGCAGGCCGGCTGCTGCTGAGCGGTGAGCATCCTGCTACAACTCTCACGGCAGAACCAGCCTCCTCTAGGGCTGTGCTTCCTCTTCTCTGGGACAAGGCAGGCAAAGGAGGCTTGAAGAGGGCACTTTAAAAAAAAGCTGAACTGTCTTTGGGTTTGTAATTACAGGGGCTGCTGGGGAGATTTTGCTGGCATTTGTGTCCCCAAGAGGATGTTTGCTAATGAGATCAGATAAAAGCATCGCTCCCATCAGGGCACTAACTATGAATAGCAAGCAAGAATCTGATATCAAATAGGCAATATGTGCTCAGGGTACAAATATGTGAAGTGTCGAAAGGTGGGCTAGGGAAGCAGCTCAGTTGCCGGAGCGTTTGCCTAGTACGCATGGAGCCCTGGGTTTGAGACCCAGCACCATATAGCCAGCCCTGCCATGGTGGGGCACACTGGCAGTTCCAGTGCTTGAGAGGCAGGAGGATCAGAAGTTCAAGGTCAGCTTCGAATACACAAGCAGTTCCAGGCCAGTGTGGACTACAAATAACCTCATCCTTTTCAAAAGAAGGGGTATTGCGGGGGGAGTTCCTGGCATAAACTATGTCTCCTTCCCAGACTGCTGCTCCTACAGCTACCATTAATATTTCTTACATGGCTCCTGAGAAATACTTTGCATTTTATGAACAGGCACTTATTCTGAGAGACAGCATCACGCTTGCGACACCCTTCTCACTGCCTCACCATCCCCCTCCTCTCTGGATCTCAGGAGGCCCGTTTTTTATTTGATAAGGTTTCTGGAGGCTTTGAGTTATCCAGCTCAGGCCAGTATCAGCTCCTGGAGTTACCTGGAATGAGACCGGCGGCAGAGGTAAATGTGTTGGGGGAGGGGTTGCTGGCCAGCCAGTCAGCAGATTTAGTGAGAGACGCTGTTCCAAAACATAAGGAAAGAGTGCTTGCTCTGCCAGCTTGAGAGCCCGAGTTTAAATCTTCAGCATCCATGTAAAATATTGGGTAAGGCTGCTTGTGCCTGTAACCCCAGCATTGGGAGAGGGACGCGATCAGATTCCCTGGCTAGCCAGCCTAGCTGATGTGGCAGACTTCTGGTTGGCTAAGAGACCCTTTCTCAAGGCAATAAGGCTAGGAGTAATAATGGAAGACACCTAGCATCTTGTTCTGATCCACACATGTGGGACAGGGTACATGTACTTGCACACTCATGCGTGTACATCATAGCATCACTCATTCCTGTGCACACAGCCACAAATTAATAAATGAAAAATAAGGTAGAGAAAGAAGACACCAGATGTCAACCTCTGTTCTCTACACTCACCTGTACATATGTGCATCGCCCCCCAACACACACAAAAGACTTGAATAAGGTTGTGCTGGCTAGCTCTATGTCAACCTGGCACACAAACATCTGAAAGGAGGGAACCTCAACTAGAATATGTCTCCATAAGATCTGACTGTGAGGCGTTTTCTTAATTAGTGATTGATGGGGGAGGGCCCAGCCATTGTGGGTGGTGCCATCCCTGGACTGGTGGTCCTGGGTTCTATAAGACAGCAGGTTGAGCAAGCCAGTAAGTAGCACCCCTCCATGGCCTCTGCATCAGCTCCAGCCTCCAGATTCCTGCCCTGGCTTCCTTCAATGATGGGCTACAATGTGGAGGTGTAAGCCCAATAAACCCTTTCCTCCCCAACTCGCTTTTTGGTCAAGGTGTTTCGTCACAGCAGTAGAGACCCTAAGACAGAGTTGGATCTGGGGTCACTCTAGCTCTACCCACCTGGGTTCAAAGGTTTTCAAACAGTGCAGGGCATCCGAAATCATGAGAGAACTTTAAAAATGGCAGATGCTGCCAGGCATTATGGTGCACACATGCAACCCTAGCCCCTAGCACTCAGAAGGCTGAGGCAGGAGGATCAAATATTCAAGGTCAGCTTAGACTATGTGATGAGTTCAAGTCCAGCCTGGGTAACACAGCAGACTGTCTAAAAAAAACCAAAAAGGTAGACAGAGACAGATGCAGAAATCTATTCAGTGTTTAGTTGAAAAGAATCTGCTGTGAGGGACCATTATTGGACCCTATGGGCCTGCGCCAGTTGCGTTTCTCAGTGGGCCGTGGCCTCTGTGCTGGAGAGAGCAGCCTCCTACCAGGCCTGATTCCTTTCCTGGTGACAGCCAATGGTGGCTCCACAATGGAACACACACTGTCTCTCTCTGCACAATCCTGCTTCCTTCACCTCTGCCACGGGGACTTATCCTGGAGTACTTGTAGATCAAGAACTGAACTCTAGACTCCATTTCAGAGCCTGCTGCCCAGAAGGCTGGGCTGGGACAGGACCCAGGGTGCCTGTTTTCAAGGTGACATCAACCTGGAGCCTCTGTGAAGGTGACTCAGGGTACATGAGTGCGTGGCATTTTCATTTGGATGTTTTCTGAGAATATCTCTTTAAACACATATAATACAATATATAGGACTACAAGGAAAACCAATTATATTGAGATATGGTTATTGAAATATGTTTTGAGCTGTGAAGTAGTAAGTATTCTGTTTTTATTACCCTATCGATCAAGATCTAGTAGCACACATACTAACCACAATAATTTTGAGGCACTGAGGGTTATAATCCACATCTCAAGATAGGTGTAATATATGAAAATATTGCTGGCTTCTTTCTGTTTGTTTTTTGGCAGATTTTTGTTTCTGTTTTTTCAGGCAGTGTCTCTAGTAGCCCAGGCTGCCTTCAAACTTACTGTGCACCTGAGGATGACCTTGTTTTTGTTTTGGGTTGTTTTTTGTTTTGGTTTGGTTTGGGTTGGGTTTGGTGTTTAGGCAGCCTTGGCTGTCCTGGAACTCACTCTGTAGACCAGGCTGGCCTCCAATTTAGAGATCTGCCTCCCGAGTGCTGGAATTAAAGGCATGCACCACCACTGCCCAGTTTAGGGAAGATCTCGAGTACTTGATCCACCTGCCTCTATTTCCCAAGTGCTAGGATCCCAGGTGTGGGTCACCATGCCTAACATTATTGGTGATTTCTGTTAGTATAGAATGTCAAGCAGCCAATAGTGTTGTGTTTGTTATCTGTTTTTAGGATGGAAGGCAATGGTGGATTTCAATAAGAGGCTGGGAAAACAAAGATATCCTCTAAGAAATATTTATTGATTATTACCGTGCATGTCCCAGTGTGCAGGTGGAGGTCAGAGGGCAACGTTACAGAACCAGTTCTCTCCTTTCACCTTTGTATGGCTTCCAAGGGAATGAACTCGCATCTTCAGGCTTTGGGCCAAGTGACTTTACCTGCTGAGCTATTTCATTGACCAGGTGTCCTTTTTTATTGTGACCTGTCTCAGCCCACAGGCTCCTTGAATTCTTCCTGGGAGCCCCTGTCCCAGTGGGAGTTTTCTGAAGCAGGTCCCTTGGGTAAGGAGGCTCTTTCTGTAGGTTCTATTGTCAGTCTGGGGCAGAAGGGTTTTTTTTGTTTGTTTGTTTGGTTGGTTGGTTGGTTTTGTTTTGGTTTGGTTTGATTTTGGTTTTTCGAGACAGAGTTTCTCTGTGTAATAGTCCTGGCTTTCCTGGAACTAGCCCTTGTTGACCAGGCTGGCCCCGAACTCACAGAGATCTGCCTCCTGAGTGCTGGGATTAAAGGAGTACACCACCACCACCTGGCACCTGGCAGGCAGAAGGTTTTAAATAAATGATGGTTACCTGCTGTGAAGCAGTTTCCTCCGAGAATGAAACATTCCACCCTACAGGAAAGCACCTTAAAACAGAAGTTAAGCATTCAAAATAGCTTCAGGAAGTCACGGAAACTGACCAGACTCTGTAGGCTTCTTCCCAGAGCAAGCAATAAAGACCCCTGAGGGTCACTCTCAGAAGAGCTAAGATGCAAAAAAGGCTCTGAGACCAGACCACCTTCTGGGAAGAACACAAGCTGAGCTGCTTAGAAGAGGTTTGAACCAAGGGAGTCACTTGGAAAGGGTGCCCTCAAACCTGCTGAGCTGCCTGCCGGCTGTGCAGTGTGCTTCAAGTTCCCGGCTTTTGTGAGGGACTGTCACCCACGCTGGGGTGGGCTTTGGTGATGCAGCAGTCTTTGAGTTATTTCTGCTCCTGTAACACCTCATTCATACTCCTGTAAGTAACCCAAATAAAACGCATTGGTCCACCAAGCTGGACTTTGGTGGTGTCCATACTTTGGTCTGGGGTGAGTAGACATGTGTGTAGCATCTCCCCAGGAAAAGACTCATTGTACAACAGCATCCTGGACAGGAACAACAGGAACAGACTGACCGAGAAGGCATTTGGAAGGCAGAGCAGGGAGGTTAGACGTTCAAGATCATCCTCTGATATTGGTAAATTCCAGGCTAGCCTGGGCCACATGAGACCCTGCCTAAAAAGAAAAAAGTCAAATGACAGATGTTTTGCAAGTCCCCCAGTGCAGCTACTTGTCCTCTCCTGAGTGGAGACCTAGGCTTGTTTGCTTTAGACTCCTGATGCTCAGTAAAAGGCAGCCCCCACCCCACTGTGGGCCACCCTCAGTCTGACCTATGAGGGTCCATTCCACCTGAAGAAGTCACGGCTGTATCTTCCCTAA